>NW_027327489.1:0-300000 GCF_047675955.1 Chlorocebus sabaeus | reverse complement strand
GCCTTTCGCTAAGGCTGTTCTTGTGGAATTGGAAAAGGGATATTTGGAAGCCCATAGAGGGCTATGGTGAAAAAGGAAATATCTTCCGTTCAAAAGTGGAAAGAAGCTTTCTGAGAAACTGCTCTGTGTTCTGTTAATTCATCTCACAGAGTTACATCTTTCCCTTCAAGAAGTCTTTTGCTAAGTCTGTTCTTGTGTAATTGGCAAGGGGATATTTGGAAGCCCATAGAGGGCTATGGTGAAAAAAGAAATATCTTCCGTTCAAAACTGGAAAGAAGCTTTCTGAGAAACTGCTCTGTGTTCTGTTAATTCATCTCACAGAGTTACATCTTTCCCTTCAAGAAACCTTTCGCTAAGGCTGTTCTTGTGGAATTCGCAAAGGGATATTTGGAAGCCCGTAGAGGGCTACGGTGAAAAAGGAAATATCTTCCGTTCAAAACTGGAAAGAAGCTTTCTGTGAAACTGCTCTGTGTTCTGTTAATTCATCTCACAGTGTTACATTTTTCCCTTCAAGAAGCCTTTCGCTAAGGCTGTTCTTGTGGAATTGGAAAAGGGATATTTGGAAGCCCATAGAGGGCTATGGTGAAAAAGGCAATATCTTCCGTTCAAAACTGGAAAGAAGCTTTCTGGGAAACTGCTCTGTGTTCTGTTAATTCATCTCACAGAGTTACATCTTTCCCTTCAAGAAGCCTTTCGCTAAGGCTGTTCTTGTGGAATTGGCAAAGGGATATTTGGAAGCCCATAGAGGGCTATGGTGAAAAAGGAAATATCTTCCGTTCAAAAGTGGAAAGAAACTTTCTGAGAAACTGCTCTGTGTTCTGTTAATTCATCTCACAGAGTTACATCTTTCCCTTCAAGAAGTCTTTCGCTAAGGCTGTTCTTGTGGAATTGGCAAGGGGATATTTGGAAGCCCATAGAGGGATATGGTGAAAAAGGAAATATCTTCCGTTCAAAACTGGAAAGAAGCCTTCTGAGAAACTGCTCTGTGTTCTGTTAATTCATCTCACAGAGTTACATCTTTCCCTTCAAGAAACCTTTCGCTAAGGCTGTTCTTGTGGAATTCGCAAAGGGATATTTGGAAGCCCATAGAGGGCTACGGTGAAAAAGGAAATATCTTCCGTTCACAACTGGAAAGAAGCTTTCTGAGAAACTGCTCTGTGTTCTGTTAATTCATCTCACAGAGTTACATCTTTCCCTTCAAGAAGCCTTTCGCTAAGGATGTTCTTGTGGAATTGGCAAAGGGATATTTGGAAGCCCTTAGAGGGCTATGGTGAAAAAGGAAATATCTTCCGTTCAAAACTGGAAGGAAGCTTTCTGAGAAACTGCTCTGTGTTCTGTTAATTCATCTCACAGAGTTACATCTTTCCCTTCAAGAAACCTTTCGCTAAGGCTGTTCTTGTGGAATTCGCAAAGGGATATTTGGAAGCCCATAGAGGGCTACGGTGAAAAAGGAAATATCTTCCGTTCAAAACTGGAAAGAAGCTTTCTGAGAAACTGCTCTGTGTTCTGTTAATTCATCTCACAGAGTTACATCTTTCCCTTCAAGAAGCCTTTCGCTAAGGCTGTTCTTGTGGAATTGGAAAAGGGATATTTGGAAGCCCATAGAGGGCTATGGTGAAAAAGGAAATATCTTCCGTTCAAAACTGGAAAGAAGCTTTCTGGGAAACTGCTCTGTGTTCTGTTAATTCATCTAACAGAGTTACATCTTTCCCTTCATGAAGCCTTTCGCTAAGGCTGTTCTTGCGGAATTCGCAAAGGGATATTTGGAAGCCCATAGAGGGCTATGGCGAAAAAGGAAATATCTTCCGTTCAAAACTGGAAAGAAGCTTTCTGAGAAACTGCTCTGTGTTCTGTTAATTCATCTCACAGAGTTACATCTTTCCCTTCAAGAAGCCTTTCGCTAAGGGTGTTCTTGTGGAATTGGCAAAGGGATATTTGGAAGCCCATAGAGGGCTATGGTGAAAAAGGAAATATCTTCCGTTCAAAAGTGGAAAGAAGCTTTCTGAGAAACTGCTCTGTGTTCTGTTAATTCATCTCACAGAGTTACATCTTTCCCTTCAAGAAGTCTTTTGCTAAGTCTGTTCTTGTGTAATTGGCAAGGGGATATTTGGAAGCCCATAGATGGCTATGGTGAAAAAAGAAATATCTTCCGTTCAAAACTGGAAAGAAGCTTTCTGAGAAACTGCTCTGTGTTCTGTTAATTCATCTCACAGAGTTACATCTTTCCCTTCAAGAAACCTTTCGCTAAGCCTGTTCTTGTGGAATTCGCAAAGGGATATTTGGAAGCCCGTAGAGGGCTACGGTGAAAAAGGAAATATCTTCCGTTCAAAACTGGAAAGAAGCTTTCTGCGAAACTGCTCTGTGTTCTGTTAATTCATCTCACAGAGTTACATCTTTCCCTTCAAGAAGTCTTTCGCTAAGGCTGTTCTTGTGGAATTGGCAAGGGGATATTTGGAAGCCCATAGAGGGCTATGGTGAAAAAGGAAATATCTTCCGTTCAAAACTGGAAAGAAGCTTTCTGAGAAACTGCTCTGTGTTCTGTTAATTCATCTCACAGAGTTACATCTTTCCCTTCAAGAAACCTTTCGCTAAGGCTGTTCTTGTGGAATTCGCAAAGGGATATTTGCAAGCCCATAGAGGGCTACGGTGAAAAACGAAATATCTTCCGTTCACAACTGGAAAGAAGCTTTCTGAGAAACTGCTCTGTGTTCTGTTAATTCATCTCACAGATTTACATCTTTCCCTTCAAGAAGCCTTTCGCTAAGGCTGTTCTTGTGGAATTGGAAAAGGGATATTTGGAAGCCCATAGAGGGCTATGGTGAAAAAGGAAATATCTTCCGTTCAAAACTGGAAAGAAGCTTTCTGGGAAACTGCTCTGTGTTCTGTTAATTCATCTCACAGAGTTACATCTTTCCCTTCAAGAAGCCTTTCGCTAAGGCTGTTCTTGTGGAATTGGCAAAGGGATATTTGGAAGCCCATAGAGGGCTATGGTAAAAAAGGGAATATCTTCCGTTCAAAACTGGAAAGAAGCTGTCTGAGAAACTGCTCTGTGTTCTGTTAATTCATCTCACAGAGTTACATCTTTCCCTTCAAGAAGCCTTTCGCTAAGGCTGTTCTTGTGGAATTGGCAAAGGGATATTTGGAAGCCCATAGAGGGCTATGGTGAAAAAGGGAATATCTTCCGTTCAAAACTGGAAAGAAGCTTTCTGAGAAACTGCTCTGTGTTCTGTTAATTCATCTCACAGAGTTACATCTTTCCCTTCAAGAAGCCTTTCGCTAAGGCTGTTCTTGTGGAATTGGCAAAGGGATATTTGGAAGCCCATAGAGGGCTATGGTGAAAAATGAAATAACTTCCGTTCAAACCTAGAAAGAAGCTTTCTGAGAAACTGCTCTGTGTTCTGTTAATTCATCTCACAGAGTTATATCTTTCCCCTCAAGAAGCCTTTCGCTAAGGCTGTTCTTGTGGAATTGGCAAAGGGATATTTGGAAGCCCACAGAGGGCTATGGTGAAAAAGGAAATACCTTCCGTTCAAAACTGGAAAGAAGCTTTCTGAGAAACTGCTCTGTGTTCTGTTAATTCATCTCACAGAGTTACATCTTCCCCTTCAAGAAGCCTTTCGCTAAGGCTGTTCTTGTGGAATTGGCAAAGGGATATTTGGAAGCCCATAGAGGGCTATGGTGAAAAAGGAAATATCTTCCGTTCAAAACTGGAAAGAAGCTTTCTGAGAGACTGCTCTGTGTTCTGTTAATTCATCTCACAGAGTTACATCTTTCCCTTCAAGAAGCCTTTCGCTAAGGCTGTTCTTGTGGAATTGGCAAGGGGATATTTGGAAGCCCATAGAGGGCTATGGTGAAAAAGGAAATATCTTCCGTTCAAAACTGGAAAGAAGCTTTCTGACAAACTGCTCTGTGTTCTGTTAATTCATCTCAGAGAGTTATATCTTTCCCTTCAAGAAGCCTTTCGCTAAGTCTGTTCTTGTGGAATTGGCAAAGGGATATTTGGAAGACCATAGAGGGCTATGGTGAAAAAGGAAATATCTTCCGTTCAAAACTGGAAAGAAGCTTTCTGAGAAACTGCTCTGTGTTCTGTTAATTCATCTCACAGAGTTACATCTTTCCCTTCAAGAAGCCTTTCGCTAAGGCTGTTCTTGTGGAATTGGCAAAGGGATATTTGGAAGCCCATAGAGGGCTATGGTGAAAAAGGAAATATCTTCCGTTCAAAACTGGAAAGAAGCTTTCTGAGAAACTGCTCTGTGTTCTGTTAATTCATCTCACAGAGTTACATCTTTCCCTTCAAGAAGTCTTTCGCTCTGGCTGTTCTTGTGGAATTGGCAAGGGGATATTTGGAAGCCCATAGAGGGCTATGGTGAAAAAGGAAATATCTTCCGTTCAAAACTGGAAAGAAGCTTTCTGAGAAACTGCTCTGTGTTCTGTTAATTCATCTCACAGAGTTACATCTTTCCCTTCAAGAAGCCTTTCGCTAAGGCTGTTCTTGTGGAATTGGAAAAGGGATATTTGGAAGCCCATAGAGGGCTATGGTGAAAAAGGAAATATCTTCCGTTCAAAACTGGAAAGAAGCTTTCTGAGAAACTGCTCTGTGTTCTGTTAATTCATCTCACAGAGTTATATCTTTTCCTTCAAGAAGCCTTTCGCTAAGGCTGTTCTTGTGGAATTGGCAAAGGGATATTTGGAAGCCCATAGAGGGCTATGGTGGAAAAGGAAATATCTTCCGTTTAACACTGGAAAGAAGCTTTTTGAGAAACTGCTCTGTGTTCTGTTAATTCATCTCACAGAGTTACATCTTTCCCTTCAAGAAGCCTTTCGCTAAGGCTGTTCTTGTGGAATTGGCAAAGGGATATTTGGAAGCCCATAGAGGGCTATGGTGAAAAAGGAAATAACTTCCGTTGAAACCTGGAAAGAAGCTTTCTGAGAAACTGCTCTGTGTTCTGTTAATTCATCTCACAGAGTTACATCTTTCCCCTCAAGAAGCCTTTCGCTAAGGCTGTTCTTGTGGAATTGGCAAAGGGATATTTGGAAGCCCATAGAGGGCTATGGTGAAAAAGGAAATACCTTCCGTTCAAAACAGGAAAGAAGCTTTCTGAGAAACTGCTCTGTGTTCTGTTAATTCATCTCACAGAGTTACATCTTTCCCTTCAAGAAGACTTTAGCTAAGGCTGTTCTTGTGGAATTGGCAAAGGGATAATTGGAAGCCCATAGAGGTCTATGGTGAAAAAGGAAGTATCATCCGTTCAAAACTGGAAAGAAGCTTTCTGAGAAACTGCTCTGTGTTCTGTTAATTCATCTAACAGAGTTACATCTTTCTTTTCAAGAAGCCTTTCGCTAAGGCTGTTCTTGTGGAATTGGCAAAGGTATATTTGGAAGCCCATAGAGGGCTATGTTAAAAAAGGAAATATCTTCCGTTCAAAACTGGAAAGAAGCTTTCTGAGAAACTGCTCTGTGTTCTGTTAATTCATCTCAGAGAGTTATATCTTTCCCTTCAAGAAGCCTTTCGCTAAGGCTGTTCTTGTGGAATTGGCAAAGGGATATTTGGAAGCCCATAGAGGGCTACGGTGAAAAAGGAAATATCTTCCGTTCAAAACTGGAAAGAAGCTTTCTGAGAAACTGCTCTGTGGTCTGTTAATTCATCTCACAGAGTTACATCTTTCCCTTCAAGAAGCCTTTCGCTAAGGCTGTTCTTGTGGAATTCGCAAAGGGATATTTGGAAGCCCATAGAGGGCTATGGTGAAAAAGGAAATATCTTCCGTTCAAAACTGGAAAGAAGCTTTCTGAGAAACTGCTCTGTGTTCTGTTAATTCATCTCACAGAGTTACATCTTTCCCTTCAAGAAGCCTTTCGCTAAGGCTGGTCTTGTGGAATTGGCAAAGGGATATTTGGAAGCCCATAGAGGGCTATGGTGAAAAAGGAAATATCTTCCGTTCAAAACTGGAAAGAAGCTTTCTGAGAAACTGCTCTGTGTTCTGTTAATTCATCTCACAGAGTTACATCTTTCCCTTCATGAAGCCTTTCGCTAAGGCTGTTCTTGTGGAATTCGCAAAGGGATATTTGGAAGCCCATAGAGGGCTATGGTAAAAAAGGAAATATCTTCCGTTCAAAACTGGAAAGAAGCTTTCTGAGAAACTGCACTGTGTTCTGTTAATTCATCTCACAGAGTTACATCTTTCCCTTCAAGAAGCCTTTCGCTAAGGGTGTTCTTGTGGAATTGGCAAAGGGATATTTGGAAGCCCATAGAGGGCTATGGTGAAAAAGGAAATATCTTCCGTTCAAAAGTGGAAAGAAGCTTTCTGAGAAACTGCTCTGTGTTCTGTTAATTCATCTCACAGAGTTACATCTTTCCCTTCAAGAAGTCTTTTGCTAAGTCTGTTCTTGTGTAATTGGCAAGGGGATATTTGGAAGCCCATAGAGGGCTATGGTGAAAAAAGAAATATCTTCCGTTCAAAACTGGAAAGAAGCTTTCTGAGAAACTGCTCTGTGTTCTGTTAATTCATCTCACAGAGTTACATCTTTCCCTTCAAGAAACCTTTCGCTAAGGCTGTTCTTGTGGAATTCGCAAAGGGATATTTGGAAGCCCGTAGAGGGCTACGGTGAAAAAGGAAATATCTTCCGTTCAAAACTGGAAAGAAGCTTTCTGTGAAACTGCTCTGTGTTCTGTTAATTCATCTCACAGTGTTACATTTTTCCCTTCAAGAAGCCTTTCGCTAAGGCTGTTCTTGTGGAATTGGAAAGGGGATATTTGGAAGCCCATAGAGGGCTATGGTGAAAAAGGCAATATCTTCCGTTCAAAACTGGAAAGAAGCTTTCTGGGAAACTGCTCTGTGTTCTGTTAATTCATCTCACAGAGTTACATCTTTCCCTTCAAGAAGCCTTTCGCTAAGGCTGTTCTTGTGGAATTGGCAAAGGGATATTTGGAAGCCCATAGAGGGCTATGGTGAAAAAGGAAATATCTTCCGTTCAAAAGTGGAAAGAAACTTTCTGAGAAACTGCTCTGTGTTCTGTTAATTCATCTCACAGAGTTACATCTTTCCCTTCAAGAAGTCTTTCGCTAAGGCTGTTCTTGTGGAATTGGCAAGGGGATATTTGGAAGCCCATAGAGGGATATGGTGAAAAAGGAAATATCTTCCGTTCAAAACTGGAAAGAAGCCTTCTGAGAAACTGCTCTGTGTTCTGTTAATTCATCTCACAGAGTTACATCTTTCCCTTCAAGAAACCTTTCGCTAAGGCTGTTCTTGTGGAATTCGCAAAGGGATATTTGGAAGCCCATAGAGGGCTACGGTGAAAAAGGAAATATCTTCCGTTCACAACTGGAAAGAAGCTTTCTGAGAAACTGCTCTGTGTTCTGTTAATTCATCTCACAGAGTTACATCTTTCCCTTCAAGAAGCCTTTCGCTAAGGCTGTTCTTGTGGAATTGGCAAAGGGATATTTGGAAGCCCTTAGAGGGCTATGGTGAAAAAGGAAATATCTTCCGTTCAAAACTGGAAGGAAGCTTTCTGAGAAACTGCTCTGTGTTCTGTTAATTCATCTCACAGAGTTACATCTTTCCCTTCAAGAAACCTTTCGCTAAGGCTGTTCTTGTGGAATTCGCAAAGGGATATTTGGAAGCCCATAGAGGGCTACGGTGAAAAAGGAAATATCTTCCGTTCAAAACTGGAAAGAAGCTTTCTGAGAAACTGCTCTGTGTTCTGTTAATTCATCTCACAGAGTTACATCTTTCCCTTCAAGAAGCCTTTCGCTAAGGCTGTTCTTGTGGAATTGGAAAAGGGATATTTGGAAGCCCATAGAGGGCTATGGTGAAAAAGGAAATATCTTCCGTTCAAAACTGGAAAGAAGCTTTCTGGGAAACTGCTCTGTGTTCTGTTAATTCATCTAACAGAGTTACATCTTTCCCTTCATGAAGCCTTTCGCTAAGGCTGTTCTTGCGGAATTCGCAAAGGGATATTTGGAAGCCCATAGAGGGCTATGGCGAAAAAGGAAATATCTTCCGTTCAAAACTGGAAAGAAGCTTTCTGAGAAACTGCTCTGTGTTCTGTTAATTCATCTCACAGAGTTACATCTTTCCCTTCAAGAAGCCTTTCGCTAAGGGTGTTCTTGTGGAATTGGCAAAGGGATATTTGGAAGCCCATAGAGGGCTATGGTGAAAAAGGAAATATCTTCCGTTCAAAAGTGGAAAGAAGCTTTCTGAGAAACTGCTCTGTGTTCTGTTAATTCATCTCACAGAGTTACATCTTTCCCTTCAAGAAGTCTTTTGCTAAGTCTGTTCTTGTGTAATTGGCAAGGGGATATTTGGAAGCCCATAGATGGCTATGGTGAAAAAAGAAATATCTTCCGTTCAAAACTGGAAAGAAGCTTTCTGAGAAACTGCTCTGTGTTCTGTTAATTCATCTCACAGAGTTACATCTTTCCCTTCAAGAAACCTTTCGCTAAGGCTGTTCTTGTGGAATTCGCAAAGGGATATTTGGAAGCCCGTAGAGGGCTACGGTGAAAAAGGAAATATCTTCCGTTCAAAACTGGAAAGAAGCTTTCTGCGAAACTGCTCTGTGTTCTGTTAATTCATCTCACAGAGTTACATTTTTCCCTTCAAGAAGCCTTTCGCTAAGGCTGTTCTTGTGGAATTGGAAAAGGGATATTTGGAAGCCCATAGAGGGCTATGGTGAAAAAGGAAATATCTTCCGTTCAAAACTGGAAAGAAGCTTTCTGGGAAACTGCTCTGTGTTCTGTTAATTCATCTCACAGAGTTACATCTTTCCCTTCAAGAAGCCTTTCGCTAAGGCTGTTCTTGTGGAATTGGCAAAGGGATATTTGGAAGCCCATAGAGGGCTATGGTGAAAAAGGAAATATCTTCCGTTCAAAAGTGGAAAGAAACTTTCTGAGAAACTGCTCTGTGTTCTGTTAATTCATCTCACAGAGTTACATCTTTCCCTTCAAGAAGTCTTTCGCTAAGGCTGTTCTTGTGGAATTGGCAAGGGGATATTTGGAAGCCCATAGAGGGCTATGGTGAAAAAGGAAATATCTTCCGTTCAAAACTGGAAAGAAGCCTTCTGAGAAACTGCTCTGTGTTCTGTTAATTCATCTCACAGAGTTACATCTTTCCCTTCAAGAAACCTTTCGCTAAGGCTGTTCTTGTGGAATTCGCAAAGGGATATTTGGAAGCCCATAGAGGGCTATGGTGAAAAAGGAAATATCTTCCGTTCAAAAGTGGAAAGAAGCTTTCTGAGAAACTGCTCTGTGTTCTGTTAATTCATCTCACAGAGTTACATCTTTCCCTTCAAGAAGTCTTTCGCTAAGGCTGTTCTTGTGGAATTGGCAAGGGGATATTTGGAAGCCCATAGAGGGCTATGGTGAAAAAGGAAATATCTTCCGTTCAAAACTGGAAAGAAGCTTTCTGGGAAACTGCTCTGTGTTCTGTTAATTCATCTCACAGAGTTACATCTTTCCCTTCAAGAAGCCTTTCGCTAAGGCTGTTCTTGTGGAATTGGCAAAGGGATATTTGGAAGCCCATAGAGGGCTATGGTAAAAAAGGGAATATCTTCCGTTCAAAACTGGAAAGAAGCTGTCTGAGAAACTGCTCTGTGTTCTGTTAATTCATCTCACAGAGTTACATCTTTCCCTTCAAGAAGCCTTTCGCTAAGGCTGTTCTTGTGGAATTGGCAAAGGGATATTTGGAAGCCCATAGAGGGCTATGGTGAAAAAGGGAATATCTTCCGTTCAAAACTGGAAAGAAGCTTTCTGAGAAACTGCTCTGTGTTCTGTTAATTCATCTCACAGAGTTACATCTTTCCCTTCAAGAAGCCTTTCGCTAAGGCTGTTCTTGTGGAATTGGCAAAGGGATATTTGGAAGCCCATAGAGGGCTATGGTGAAAAACGAAATAACTTCCGTTCAAACCTGGAAAGAAGCTTTCTGAGAAACTGCTCTGTGTTCTGTTAATTCATCTCACAGAGTTATATCTTTCCCCTCAAGAAGCCTTTCGCTAAGGCTGTTCTTGTGGAATTGGCAAAGGGATATTTGCAAGCCCACAGAGGGCTATGGTGAAAAAGGAAATACCTTCCGTTCAAAACTGGAAAGAAGCTTTCTGAGAAACTGCTCTGTGTTCTGTTAATTCATCTCACAGAGTTACATCTTCCCCTTCAAGAAGCCTTTCGCTAAGGCTGTTCTTGTGGAATTGGCAAAGGGATATTTGGAAGCCCATAGAGGGCTATGGTGAAAAAGGAAATATCTTCCGTTCAAAACTGGAAAGAAGCTTTCTGAGAAACTGCTCTGTGTTCTGTTAATTCATCTCACAGAGTTACATCTTTCCCTTCAAGAAGCCTTTCGCTAAGGCTGTTCTTGTGGAATTGGCAAAGGGATATTTGGAAGCCCATAGAGGGCTATGGTGAAAAAGGAAATATCTTCCGTTCAAAACTGGAAAGAAGCTTTCTGACAAACTGCTCTGTGTTCTGTTAATTCATCTCAGAGAGTTATATCTTTCCCTTCAAGAAGCCTTTCGCTAAGTCTGTTCTTGTGGAATTGGCAAAGGGATATTTGGAAGACCATAGAGGGCTATGGTGAAAAAGGAAATATCTTCCGTTCAAAACTGGAAAGAAGCTTTCTGAGAAACTGCTCTGTGTTCTGTTAATTCATCTCACAGAGTTACATCTTTCCCTTCAAGAAGCCTTTCGCTAAGGCTGTTCTTGTGGAATTGGCAAAGGGATATTTGGAAGCCCATAGAGGGCTATGGTGAAAAAGGAAATATCTTCCGTTCAAAATTGGAAAGAAGCTTTCTGAGAAACTGCTCTGTGTTCTGTTAATTCATCTCACAGAGTTACATCTTTCCCTTCATGAAGCCTTTCGCTAAGGCTGTTCTTGTGGAATTCGCAAAGGGATATTTGGAAGCCCATAGAGGGCTATGGTAAAAAAGGAAATATCTTCCGTTCAAAACTGGAAAGAAGCTTTCTGAGAAACTGCTCTGTGTTCTGTTAATTCATCTCACAGAGTTACATCTTTCCCTTCAAGAAGCCTTTCGCTAAGGGTGTTCTTGTGGAATTGGCAAAGGGATATTTGGAAGCCCATAGAGGGCTATGGTGAAAAAGGAAATATCTTCCGTTCAAAAGTGGAAAGAAGCTTTCTGAGAAACTGCTCTGTGTTCTGTTAATTCATCTCACAGAGTTACATCTTTCCCTTCAAGAAGTCTTTTGCTAAGTCTGTTCTTGTGTAATTGGCAAGGGGATATTTGGAAGCCCATAGAGGGCTATGGTGAAAAAAGAAATATCTTCCGTTGAAAACTGGAAAGAAGCTTTCTGAGAAACTGCTCTGTGTTCTGTTAATTCATCTCACAGAGTTACATCTTTCCCTTCAAGAAACCTTTCGCTAAGGCTGTTCTTGTGGAATTCGCAAAGGGATATTTGGAAGCCCATAGAGGGCTACGGTGAAAAAGGAAATATCTTCCGTTCACAACTGGAAAGAAGCTTTCTGAGAAACTGCTCTGTGTTCTGTTAATTCATCTCACAGAGTTACATCTTTCCCTTCAAGAAGCCTTTCGCTAAGGCTGTTCTTGTGGAATTGGAAAAGGGATATTTGGAATCCCTTAGAGGGCTATGGTGAAAAAGGAAATATCTTCCGTTCAAAACTGGAAGGAAGCTTTCTGAGAAACTGCTCTGTGTTCTGTTAATTCATCTCACAGAGTTACATCTTTCCCTTCAAGAAACCTTTCGCTAAGGCTGTTCTTGTGGAATTCGCAAAGGGATATTTGGAAGCCCATAGAGGGCTACGGTGAAAAAGGAAATATCTTCCGTTCAAAACTGGAAAGAAGCTTTCTGAGAAACTGCTCTGTGTTCTGTTAATTCATCTCACAGAGTTACATCTTTCCCTTCAAGAAGCCTTTCGCTAAGGCTGTTCTTGTGGAATTGGAAAAGGGATATTTGGAAGCCCATAGAGGGCTATGGTGAAAAAGGAAATATCTTCCGTTCAAAACTGGAAAGAAGCTTTCTGGGAAACTGCTCTGTGTTCTGTTAATTCATCTAACAGAGTTACATCTTTCCCTTCATGAAGCCTTTCGCTAAGGCTGTTCTTGCGGAATTCGCAAAGGGATATTTGGAAGCCCATAGAGGGCTATGGCGAAAAAGGAAATATCTTCCGTTCAAAACTGGAAAGAAGCTTTCTGAGAAACTGCTCTGTGTTCTGTTAATTCATCTCACAGAGTTACATCTTTCCCTTCAAGAAGCCTTTCGCTAAGGGTGTTCTTGTGGAATTGGCAAAGGGATATTTGGAAGCCCATAGAGGGCTATGGTGAAAAAGGAAATATCTTCCGTTCAAAAGTGGAAAGAAGCTTTCTGAGAAACTGCTCTGTGTTCTGTTAATTCATCTCACAGAGTTACATCTTTCACTTCAAGAAGTCTTTTGCTAAGTCTGTTCTTGTGTAATTGGCAAGGGGATATTTGGAAGCCCATAGAGGGCTATGGTGAAAAAGGAAATATCTTCCGTTCAAAAGTGGAAAGAAGCTTTCTGAGAAACTGCTCTGTGTTCTGTTAATTCATCTCACAGAGTTACATCTTTCCCTTCAAGAAGTCTTTTGCTAAGTCTGTTCTTGTGTAATTGGCAAGGGGATATTTGGAAGCCCATAGATGGCTATGGTGAAAAAAGAAATATCTTCCGTTCAAAACTGGAAAGAAGCTTTCTGAGAAACTGCTCTGTGTTCTGTTAATTCATCTCACAGAGTTACATCTTTCCCTTCAAGAAACCTTTCGCTAAGGCTGTTCTTGTGGAATTCGCAAAGGGATATTTGGAAGCCCGTAGAGGGCTACGGTGAAAAAGGAAATATCTTCCGTTCAAAACTGGAAAGAAGCTTTCTGCGAAACTGCTCTGTGTTCTGTTAATTCATCTCACAGAGTTACATTTTTCCCTTCAAGAAGCCTTTCGCTAAGGCTGTTCTTGTGGAATTGGAAAAGGGATATTTGGAAGCCCATAGAGGGCTATGGTGAAAAAGGAAATATCTTCCGTTCAAAACTGGAAAGAAGCTTTCTGGGAAACTGCTCTGTGTTCTGTTAATTCATCTCACAGAGTTACATCTTTCCCTTCAAGAAGCCTTTCGCTAAGGCTGTTCTTGTGGAATTGGCAAAGGGATATTTGGAAGCCCATAGAGGGCTATGGTGAAAAAGGAAATATCTTCCGTTCAAAAGTGGAAAGAAACTTTCTGAGAAACTGCTCTGTGTTCTGTTAATTCATCTCACAGAGTTACATCTTTCCCTTCAAGAAGTCTTTCGCTAAGGCTGTTCTTGTGGAATTGGCAAGGGGATATTTGGAAGCCCATAGAGGGCTATGGTGAAAAAGGAAATATCTTCCGTTCAAAACTGGAAAGAAGCCTTCTGAGAAACTGCTCTGTGTTCTGTTAATTCATCTCACAGAGTTACATCTTTCCCTTCAAGAAACCTTTCGCTAAGGCTGTTCTTGTGGAATTCGCAAAGGGATATTTGGAAGCCCATAGAGGGCTATGGTGAAAAAGGAAATATCTTCCGTTCAAAAGTGGAAAGAAGCTTTCTGAGAAACTGCTCTGTGTTCTGTTAATTCATCTCACAGAGTTACATCTTTCCCTTCAAGAAGTCTTTCGCTAAGGCTGTTCTTGTGGAATTGGCAAGGGGATATTTGGAAGCCCATAGAGGGCTATGGTGAAAAAGGAAATATCTTCCGTTCAAAACTGGAAAGAAGCTTTCTGGGAAACTGCTCTGTGTTCTGTTAATTCATCTCACAGAGTTACATCTTTCCCTTCAAGAAGCCTTTCGCTAAGGCTGTTCTTGTGGAATTGGCAAAGGGATATTTGGAAGCCCATAGAGGGCTATGGTAAAAAAGGGAATATCTTCCGTTCAAAACTGGAAAGAAGCTGTCTGAGAAACTGCTCTGTGTTCTGTTAATTCATCTCACAGAGTTACATCTTTCCCTTCAAGAAGCCTTTCGCTAAGGCTGTTCTTGTGGAATTGGCAAAGGGATATTTGGAAGCCCATAGAGGGCTATGGTGAAAAAGGGAATATCTTCCGTTCAAAACTGGAAAGAAGCTTTCTGAGAAACTGCTCTGTGTTCTGTTAATTCATCTCACAGAGTTACATCTTTCCCTTCAAGAAGCCTTTCGCTAAGGCTGTTCTTGTGGAATTGGCAAAGGGATATTTGGAAGCCCATAGAGGGCTATGGTGAAAAACGAAATAACTTCCGTTCAAACCTGGAAAGAAGCTTTCTGAGAAACTGCTCTGTGTTCTGTTAATTCATCTCACAGAGTTATATCTTTCCCCTCAAGAAGCCTTTCGCTAAGGCTGTTCTTGTGGAATTGGCAAAGGGATATTTGGAAGCCCACAGAGGGCTATGGTGAAAAAGGAAATACCTTCCGTTCAAAACTGGAAAGAAGCTTTCTGAGAAACTGCTCTGTGTTCTGTTAATTCATCTCACAGAGTTACATCTTCCCCTTCAAGAAGCCTTTCGCTAAGGCTGTTCTTGTGGAATTGGCAAAGGGATATTTGGAAGCCCATAGAGGGCTATGGTGAAAAAGGAAATATCTTCCGTTCAAAACTGGAAAGAAGCTTTCTGAGAAACTGCTCTGTGTTCTGTTAATTCATCTCACAGAGTTACATCTTTCCCTTCAAGAAGCCTTTCGCTAAGGCTGTTCTTGTGGAATTGGCAAAGGGATATTTGGAAGCCCATAGAGGGCTATGGTGAAAAAGGAAATATCTTCCGTTCAAAACTGGAAAGAAGCTTTCTGACAAACTGCTCTGTGTTCTGTTAATTCATCTCAGAGAGTTATATCTTTCCCTTCAAGAAGCCTTTCGCTAAGTCTGTTCTTGTGGAATTGGCAAAGGGATATTTGGAAGACCATAGAGGGCTATGGTGAAAAAGGAAATATCTTCCGTTCAAAACTGGAAAGAAGCTTTCTGAGAAACTGCTCTGTGTTCTGTTAATTCATCTCACAGAGTTACATCTTTCCCTTCAAGAAGCCTTTCGCTAAGGCTGTTCTTGTGGAATTGGCAAAGGGATATTTGGAAGCCCATAGAGGGCTATGGTGAAAAAGGAAATATCTTCCGTTCAAAATTGGAAAGAAGCTTTCTGAGAAACTGCTCTGTGTTCTGTTAATTCATCTCACAGAGTTACATCTTTCCCTTCATGAAGCCTTTCGCTAAGGCTGTTCTTGTGGAATTCGCAAAGGGATATTTGGAAGCCCATAGAGGGCTATGGTAAAAAAGGAAATATCTTCCGTTCAAAACTGGAAAGAAGCTTTCTGAGAAACTGCTCTGTGTTCTGTTAATTCATCTCACAGAGTTACATCTTTCCCTTCAAGAAGCCTTTCGCTAAGGGTGTTCTTGTGGAATTGGCAAAGGGATATTTGGAAGCCCATAGAGGGCTATGGTGAAAAAGGAAATATCTTCCGTTCAAAAGTGGAAAGAAGCTTTCTGAGAAACTGCTCTGTGTTCTGTTAATTCATCTCACAGAGTTACATCTTTCCCTTCAAGAAGTCTTTTGCTAAGTCTGTTCTTGTGTAATTGGCAAGGGGATATTTGGAAGCCCATAGAGGGCTATGGTGAAAAAAGAAATATCTTCCGTTGAAAACTGGAAAGAAGCTTTCTGAGAAACTGCTCTGTGTTCTGTTAATTCATCTCACAGAGTTACATCTTTCCCTTCAAGAAACCTTTCGCTAAGGCTGTTCTTGTGGAATTCGCAAAGGGATATTTGGAAGCCCATAGAGGGCTACGGTGAAAAAGGAAATATCTTCCGTTCACAACTGGAAAGAAGCTTTCTGAGAAACTGCTCTGTGTTCTGTTAATTCATCTCACAGAGTTACATCTTTCCCTTCAAGAAGCCTTTCGCTAAGGCTGTTCTTGTGGAATTGGAAAAGGGATATTTGGAAGCCCTTAGAGGGCTATGGTGAAAAAGGAAATATCTTCCGTTCAAAACTGGAAGGAAGCTTTCTGAGAAACTGCTCTGTGTTCTGTTAATTCATCTCACAGAGTTACATCTTTCCCTTCAAGAAACCTTTCGCTAAGGCTGTTCTTGTGGAATTCGCAAAGGGATATTTGGAAGCCCATAGAGGGCTACGGTGAAAAAGGAAATATCTTCCGTTCAAAACTGGAAAGAAGCTTTCTGAGAAACTGCTCTGTGTTCTGTTAATTCATCTCACAGAGTTACATCTTTCCCTTCAAGAAGCCTTTCGCTAAGGCTGTTCTTGTGGAATTGGAAAAGGGATATTTGGAAGCCCATAGAGGGCTATGGTGAAAAAGGAAATATCTTCCGTTCAAAACTGGAAAGAAGCTTTCTGGGAAACTGCTCTGTGTTCTGTTAATTCATCTAACAGAGTTACATCTTTCCCTTCATGAAGCCTTTCGCTAAGGCTGTTCTTGCGGAATTCGCAAAGGGATATTTGGAAGCCCATAGAGGGCTATGGCGAAAAAGGAAATATCTTCCGTTCAAAACTGGAAAGAAGCTTTCTGAGAAACTGCTCTGTGTTCTGTTAATTCATCTCACAGAGTTACATCTTTCCCTTCAAGAAGCCTTTCGCTAAGGGTGTTCTTGTGGAATTGGCAAAGGGATATTTGGAAGCCCATAGAGGGCTATGGTGAAAAAGGAAATATCTTCCGTTCAAAAGTGGAAAGAAGCTTTCTGAGAAACTGCTCTGTGTTCTGTTAATTCATCTCACAGAGTTACATCTTTCACTTCAAGAAGTCTTTTGCTAAGTCTGTTCTTGTGTAATTGGCAAGGGGATATTTGGAAGCCCATAGATGGCTATGGTGAAAAAAGAAATATCTTCTGTTCAAAACTGGAAAGAAGCTTTCTGAGAAACTGCTCTGTGTTCTGTTAATTCATCTCACAGAGTTACATCTTTCCCTTCAAGAAACCTTTCGCTAAGGCTGTTCTTGTGGAATTCGCAAAGGGATATTTGGAAGCCCGTAGAGGGCTACGGTGAAAAAGGAAATATCTTCCGTTCAAAACTGGAAAGAAGCTTTCTGTGAAACTGCTCTGTGTTCTGTTAATTCATCTCACAGAGTTACATTTTTCCCTTCAAGAAGCCTTTCGCTAAGGCTGTTCTTGTGGAATTGGAAAAGGGATATTTGGAAGCCCATAGAGGGCTATGGTGAAAAAGGAAATATCTTCCGTTCAAAACTGGAAAGAAGCTTTCTGGGAAACTGCTCTGTGTTCTGTTAATTCATCTCACAGAGTTACATCTTTCCCTTCAAGAAGCCTTTCGCTAAGGCTGTTCTTGTGGAATTGGCAAAGGGATATTTGGAAGCCCATAGAGGGCTATGGTGAAAAAGGAAATATCTTCCGTTCAAAAGTGGAAAGAAACTTTCTGAGAAACTGCTCTGTGTTCTGTTAATTCATCTCACAGAGTTACATCTTTCCCTTCATGAAGCCTTTCGCTAAGGCTGTTCTTGTGGAATTCGCAAAGGGATATTTGGAAGCCCATAGAGGGCTATGGTAAAAAAGGAAATATCTTCCGTTCAAAACTGGAAAGAAGCTTTCTGAGAAACTGCTCTGTGTTCTGTTAATTCATCTCACAGAGTTACATCTTTCCCTTCAAGAAGCCTTTCGCTAAGGGTGTTCTTGTGGAATTGGCAAAGGGATATTTGGAAGCCCATAGAGGGCTATGGTGAAAAAGGAAATATCTTCCGTTCAAAAGTGGAAAGAAGCTTTCTGAGAAACTGCTCTGTGTTCTGTTAATTCATCTCACAGAGTTACATCTTTCCCTTCAAGAAGTCTTTTGCTAAGTCTGTTCTTGTGTAATTGGCAAGGGGATATTTGGAAGCCCATAGAGGGCTATGGTGAAAAAAGAAATATCTTCCGTTCAAAACTGGAAAGAAGCTTTCTGAGAAACTGCTCTGTGTTCTGTTAATTCATCTCACAGAGTTACATCTTTCCCTTCAAGAAACCTTTCGCTAAGGCTGTTCTTGTGGAATTCGCAAAGGGATATTTGGAAGCCCATAGAGGGCTACGGTGAAAAAGGAAATATCTTCCGTTCACAACTGGAAAGAAGCTTTCTGAGAAACTGCTCTGTGTTCTGTTAATTCATCTCACAGTGTTACATCTTTCCCTTCAAGAAGCCTTTCGCTAAGGCTGTTCTTGTGGAATTGGAAAAGGGATATTTGGAAGCCCTTAGAGGGCTATGGTGAAAAAGGAAATATCTTCCGTTCAAAACTGGAAGGAAGCTTTCTGAGAAACTGCTCTGTGTTCTGTTAATTCATCTCACAGAGTTACATCTTTCCCTTCAAGAAACCTTTCGCTAAGGCTGTTCTTGTGGAATTCGCAAAGGGATATTTGGAAGCCCATAGAGGGCTACGGTGAAAAAGGAAATATCTTCCGTTCAAAACTGGAAAGAAGCTTTCTGAGAAACTGCTCTGTGTTCTGTTAATTCATCTCACAGAGTTACATCTTTCCCTTCAAGAAGCCTTTCGCTAAGGCTGTTCTTGTGGAATTGGAAAAGGGATATTTGGAAGCCCATAGAGGGCTATGGTGAAAAAGGAAATATCTTCCGTTCAAAACTGGAAAGAAGCTTTCTGGGAAACTGCTCTGTGTTCTGTTAATTCAAATCACAGAGTTACATCTTTCCCTTCAAAAGTCTTTTGCTAAGTCTGTTCTTGTGTAATTGGCAAGGGGATATTTGGAAGCCCATAGATGGCTATGGTGAAAAAAGAAATATCTTCTGTTCAAAACTGGAAAGAAGCTTTCTGAGAAACTGCTCTGTGTTCTGTTAATTCATCTCACAGAGTTACATCTTTCCCTTCAAGAAACCTTTCGCTAAGGCTGTTCTTGTGGAATTCGCAAAGGGATATTTGGAAGCCCGTAGAGGGCTACGGTGAAAAAGGAAATATCTTCCGTTCAAAACTGGAAAGAAGCTTTCTGTGAAACTGCTCTGTGTTCTGTTAATTCATCTCACAGAGTTACATTTTTCCCTTCAAGAAGCCTTTCGCTAAGGCTGTTCTTGTGGAATTGGAAAAGGGATATTTGGAAGCCCATAGAGGGCTATGGTGAAAAAGGAAATATCTTCCGTTCAAAACTGGAAAGAAGCTTTCTGGGAAACTGCTCTGTCTTCTGTTAATTCATCTCACAGAGTTACATCTTTCCCTTCAAGAAGCCTTTCGCTAAGGCTGTTCTTGTGGAATTGGCAAAGGGATATTTGGAAGCCCATAGAGGGCTATGGTGAAAAAGGAAATATCTTCCGTTCAAAAGTGGAAAGAAACTTTCTGAGAAACTGCTCTGTGTTCTGTTAATTCATCTCACAGAGTTACATCTTTCCCTTCATGAAGCCTTTCGCTAAGGCTGTTCTTGTGGAATTCGCAAAGGGATATTTGGAAGCCCATAGAGGGCTATGGTAAAAAAGGAAATATCTTCCGTTCAAAACTGGAAAGAAGCTTTCTGAGAAACTGCTCTGTGTTCTGTTAATTCATCTCACAGAGTTACATCTTTCCCTTCAAGAAGCCTTTCGCTAAGGGTGTTCTTGTGGAATTGGCAAAGGGATATTTGGAAGCCCATAGAGGGCTATGGTGAAAAAGGAAATATCTTCGGTTCAAAAGTGGAAAGAAGCTTTCTGAGAAACTGCTCTGTGTTCTGTTAATTCATCTCACAGAGTTACATCTTTCCCTTCAAGAAGTCTTTTGCTAAGTCTGTTCTTGTGTAATTGGCAAGGGGATATTTGGAAGCCCATAGAGGGCTATGGTGAAAAAAGAAATATCTTCCGTTCAAAACTGGAAAGAAGCTTTCTGAGAAACTGCTCTGTGTTCTGTTAATTCATCTCACAGAGTTACATCTTTCCCTTCAAGAAACCTTTCGCTAAGGCTGTTCTTGTGGAATTCGCAAAGGGATATTTGGAAGCCCATAGAGGGCTACGGTGAAAAAGGAAATATCTTCCGTTCACAACTGGAAAGAAGCTTTCTGAGAAACTGCTCTGTGTTCTGTTAATTCATCTCACAGTGTTACATCTTTCCCTTCAAGAAGCCTTTCGCTAAGGCTGTTCTTGTGGAATTGGAAAAGGGATATTTGGAAGCCCTTAGAGGGCTATGGTGAAAAAGGAAATATCTTCCGTTCAAAACTGGAAGGAAGCTTTCTGAGAAAATGCTCTGTGTTCTGTTAATTCATCTCACAGAGTTACATCTTTCCCTTCAAGAAACCTTTCGCTAAGGCTGTTCTTGTGGAATTCGCAAAGGGATATTTGGAAGCCCATAGAGGGCTACGGTGAAAAAGGAAATATCTTCCGTTCAAAACTGGAAAGAAGCTTTCTGAGAAACTGCTCTGTGTTCTGTTAATTCATCTCACAGAGTTACATCTTTCCCTTCAAGAAGCCTTTCGCTAAGGCTGTTCTTGTGGAATTGGAAAAGGGATATTTGGAAGCCCATAGAGGGCTATGGTGAAAAAGGAAATATCTTCCGTTCAAAACTGGAAAGAAGCTTTCTGGGAAACTGCTCTGTGTTCTGTTAATTCATCTAACAGAGTTACATCTTTCCCTTCATGAAGCCTTTCGCTAAGGCTGTTCTTGCGGAATTCGCAAAGGGATATTTGGAAGCCCATAGAGGGCTATGGCGAAAAAGGAAATATCTTCCGTTCAAAACTGGAAAGAAGCTTTCTGAGAAACTGCTCTGTGTTCTGTTAATTCATCTCACAGAGTTACATCTTTCCCTTCAAGAAGCCTTTCGCTAAGGGTGTTCTTGTGGAATTGGCAAAGGGATATTTGGAAGCCCATAGAGGGCTACGGTGAAAAAGGAAATATCTTCCGTTCAAAAGTGGAAAGAAGCTTTCTGAGAAACTGCTCTGTGTTCTGTTAATTCATCTCACAGAGTTACATCTTTCCCTTCAAGAAGTCTTTTGCTAAGTCTGTTCTTGTGTAATTGGCAAGGGGATATTTGGAAGCCCATAGATGGCTATGGTGAAAAAAGAAATATCTTCTGTTCAAAACTGGAAAGAAGCTTTCTGAGAAACTGCTCTGTGTTCTGTTAATTCATCTCACAGAGTTACATCTTTCCCTTCAAGAAACCTTTCGCTAAGGCTGTTCTTGTGGAATTCGCAAAGGGATATTTGGAAGCCCGTAGAGGGCTACGGTGAAAAAGGAAATATCTTCCGTTCAAAACTGGAAAGAAGCTTTCTGTGAAACTGCTCTGTGTTCTGTTAATTCATCTCACAGAGTTACATTTTTCCCTTCAAGAAGCCTTTCGCTAAGGCTGTTCTTGTGGAATTGGAAAAGGGATATTTGGAAGCCCATAGAGGGCTATGGTGAAAAAGGAAATATCTTCCGTTCAAAACCGGAAAGAAGCTTTCTGGGAAACTGCTCTGTGTTCTGTTAATTCATCTCACAGAGTTACATCTTTCCCTTCAAGAAGCCTTTCGCTAAGGCTGTTCTTGTGGAATTGGCAAAGGGATATTTGGAAGCCGATAGAGGGCTATGGTGAAAAAGGAAATATCTTCCGTTCAAAAGTGGAAAGAAACTTTCTGAGAAACTGCTCTGTGTTCTGTTAATTCATCTCACAGAGTTACATCTTTCCCTTCAAGAAGTCTTTCGCTAAGGCTGTTCTTGTGGAATTGGCAAGGGGATATTTGGAAGCCCATAGAGGGCTATGGTGAAAAAGGAAATATCTTCCGTTCAAAACTGGAAAGAAGCCTTCTGAGAAACTGCTCTGTGTTCTGTTAATTCATCTCACAGAGTTACATCTTTCCCTTCAAGAAACCTTTCGCTAAGGCTGTTCTTGTGGAATTCGCAAAGGGATATTTGGAAGCCCATTGAGGGCTATGGTGAAAAAGGAAATATCTTCCGTTCAAAAGTGGAAAGAAGCTTTCTGAGAAACTGCTCTGTGTTCTGTTAATTCATCTCACAGAGTTACATCTTTCCCTTCAAGAAGTCTTTCGCTAAGGCTGTTCTTGTGGAATTGGCAAGGGGATATTTGGAAGCCCATAGAGGGCTATGGTGAAAAAGGAAATATCTTCCGTTCAAAACTGGAAAGAAGCCTTCTGAGAAACTGCTCTGTGTTCTGTTAATTCATCTCACAGAGTTACATCTTTCCCTTCAAGAAACCTTTCGCTAAGGCTGTTCTTGTGGAATTCGCAAAGGGATATTTGGAAACCCATAGAGGGCTACGGTGAAAAACGAAATATCTTCCGTTCACAACTGGAAAGAAGCTTTCTGAGAAACTGCTCTGTGTTCTGTTAATTCATCTCACAGATTTACATCTTTCCCTTCAAGAAGCCTTTCGCTAAGGCTGTTCTTGTGGAATTGGAAAAGGGATATTTGGAAGCCCATAGAGGGCTATGGTGAAAAAGGAAATATCTTCCGTTCAAAACTGGAAAGAAGCTTTCTGGGAAACTGCTCTGTGTTCTGTTAATTCATCTCACAGAGTTACATCTTTCCCTTCAAGAAGCCTTTCGCTAAGGCTGTTCTTGTGGAATTGGCAAAGGGATATTTGGAAGCCCATAGAGGGTTATGGTAAAAAAGGGAATATCTTCCGTTCAAAACTGGAAAGAAGCTTTCTGACAAACTGCTCTGTGTTCGTTAATTCATCTCACAGAGTTACATCTTTCCCTTCAAGAAGCCTTTCGCTAAGGCTGTTCTTGTGGAATTGGCAAAGGGATATTTGGAAGCCCATAGAGGGCTATGGTGAAAAAGGGAATATCTTCCGTTCAAAACTGGAAAGAAGCTTTCTGAGAAACTGCTCTGTGTTCTGTTAATTCATCTCACAGAGTTACATCTTTCCCTTCAAGAAGCCTTTCGCTAAGGCTGTTCTTGTGGAATTGGCAAAGGGATATTTGGAAGCCCATAGAGGGCTATGGTGAAAAACGAAATAACTTCCGTTCAAACCTGGAAAGAAGCTTTCTGAGAAACTGCTCTGTGTTCTGTTAATTCATCTCACAGAGTTATATCTTTCCCCTCAAGAAGCCTTTCGCTAAGGCTGTTCTTGTGGAATTGGCAAAGGGATATTTGGAAGCCCACAGAGGGCTATGGTGAAAAAGGAAATACCTTCCGTTCAAAACTGGAAAGAAGCTTTCTGAGAAACTGCTCTGTGTTCTGTTAATTCATCTCACAGAGTTACATCTTCCCCTTCAAGAAGCCTTTCGCTAAGGCTGTTCTTGTGGAATTGGCAAAGGGATATTTGGAAGCCCATAGAGGGCTATGGTGAAAAAGGAAATATCTTCCGTTCAAAACTGGAAAGAAGCTTTCTGACAAACTGCTCTGTGTTCTGTTAATTCATCTCAGAGAGTTATATCTTTCCCTTCAAGAAGCCTTTCGCTAAGTCTGTTCTTGTGGAATTGGCAAAGGGATATTTGGAAGCCCATAGAGGGCTATGGTGAAAAAAGAAATATCTTCCGTTCAAAACTGGAAAGAAGCTTTCTGAGAAACTGCTCTGTGTTCTGTTAATTCATCTCACAGAGTTACATCTTTCCCTTCAAGAAACCTTTCGCTAAGGCTGTTCTTGTGGAATTCGCAAAGGGATATTTGGAAGCCCGTAGAGGGCTACGGTGAAAAAGGAAATATCTTCCGTTCAAAACTGGAAAGAAGCTTTCTGTGAAACTGCTCTGTGTTCTGTTAATTCATCTCACAGAGTTACATTTTTCCCTTCAAGAAGCCTTTCGCTAAGGCTGTTCTTGTGGAATTGGAAAAGGGATATTTGGAAGCCCATAGAGGGCTATGGTGAAAAAGGAAATATCTTCCGTTCAAAACTGGAAAGAAGCTTTCTGGGAAACTGCTCTGTGTTCTGTTAATTCATCTCACAGAGTTACATCTTTCCCTTCAAGAAGCCTTTCGCTAAGGCTGTTCTTGTGGAATTGGCAAAGGGATATTTGGAAGCCCTTAGAGGGCTATGGTGAAAAAGGAAATATCTTCCGTTCAAAAGTGGAAAGAAACTTTCTGAGAAACTGCTCTGTGTTCTGTTAATTCATCTCACAGAGTTACATCTTTCCCTTCAAGAAGTCTTTCGCTAAGGCTGTTCTTGTGGAATTGGCAAGGGGATATTTGGAAGCCCATAGAGGGCTATGGTGAAAAAGGAAATATCTTCCGTTCAAAACTGGAAAGAAGCCTTCTGAGAAACTGCTCTGTGTTCTGTTAATTCATCTCACAGAGTTACATCTTTCCCTTCAAGAAACCTTTCGCTAAGGCTGTTCTTGTGGAATTCGCAAAGGGATATTTGGAAGCCCATAGAGGGCTATGGTGAAAAAGGAAATATCTTCCGTTCAAAAGTGGAAAGAAGCTTTCTGAGAAACTGCTCTGTGTTCTGTTAATTCATCTCACAGAGTTACATCTTTCCCTTCAAGAAGTCTTTCGCTAAGGCTGTTCTTGTGGAATTGGCAAGGGGATATTTGGAAGCCCATAGAGGGCTATGGTGAAAAAGGAAATATCTTCCGTTCAAAACTGGAAAGGAGCCTTCTGAGAAACTGCTCTGTGTTCTGTTAATTCATCTCACAGAGTTACATCTTTCCCTTCAAGAAACCTTTCGCTAAGGCTGTTCTTGTGGAATTCGCAAAGGGATATTTGGAAGCCCATAGAGGGCTACGGTGAAAAACGAAATATCTTCCGTTCACAACTGGAAAGAAGCTTTCTGAGAAACTGCTCTGTGTTCTGTTAATTCATCTCACAGATTTACATCTTTCCCTTCAAGAAGCCTTTCGCTAAGGCTGTTCTTGTGGAATTGGAAAAGGGATATTTGGAAGCCCATAGAGGGCTATGGTGAAAAAGGAAATATCTTCCGTTCAAAACTGGAAAGAAGCTTTCTGGGAAACTGCTCTGTGTTCTGTTAATTCATCTCACAGAGTTACATCTTTCCCTTCAAGAAGCCTTTCGCTAAGGCTGTTCTTGTGGAATTGGCAAAGGGATATTTGGAAGCCCATAGAGGGCTATGGTAAAAAAGGGAATATCTTCCGTTCAAAACTGGAAAGAAGCTGTCTGAGAAACTGCTCTGTGTTCTGTTAATTCATCTCACAGAGTTACATCTTTCCCTTCAAGAAGCCTTTCGCTAAGGCTGTTCTTGTGGAATTGGCAAAGGGATATTTGGAAGCCCATAGAGGGCTATGGTGAAAAAGGGAATATCTTCCGTTCAAAACTGGAAAGAAGCTTTCTGAGAAACTGCTCTGTGTTCTGTTAATTCATCTCACAGAGTTACATCTTTCCCTTCAAGAAGCCTTTCGCTAAGGCTGTTCTTGTGGAATTGGCAAAGGGATATTTGGAAGCCCATAGAGGGCTATGGTGAAAAACGAAATAACTTCCGTTCAAACCTGGAAAGAAGCTTTCTGAGAAACTGCTCTGTGTTCTGTTAATTCATCTCACAGAGTTATATCTTTCCCCTCAAGAAGCCTTTCGCTAAGGCTGTTCTTGTGGAATTGGCAAAGGGATATTTGGAAGCCCACAGAGGGCTATGGTGAAAAAGGAAATACCTTCCGTTCAAAACTGGAAAGAAGCTTTCTGAGAAACTGCTCTGTGTTCTGTTAATTCATCTCACAGAGTTACATCTTCCCCTTCAAGAAGCCTTTCGCTAAGGCTGTTCTTGTGGAATTGGCAAAGGGATATTTGGAAGCCCATAGAGGGCTATGGTGAAAAAGGAAATATCTTCCTTTCAAAACAGGAAAGAAGCTTTCTGAGAAACTGCTCTGTGTTCTGTTAATTCATCTCACAGAGTTACATCTTTCCCTTCAAGAAGCCTTTCGCTAAGGCTGTTCTTGTGGAATTGGCAAAGGGATATTTGGAAGCCCATAGAGGGCTATGGTGAAAAAGGAAATATCTTCCGTTCAAAACTGGAAAGAAGCTTTCTGACAAACTGCTCTGTGTTCTGTTAATTCATCTCAGAGAGTTATATCTTTCCCTTCAAGAAGCCTTTCGCTAAGTCTGTTCTTGTGGAATTGGCAAAGGGATATTTGGAAGACCATAGAGGGCTATGGTGAAAAAGGAAATATCTTCCGTTCAAAACTGGAAAGAAGCTTTCTGAGAAACTGCTCTGTGTTCTGTTAATTCATCTCACAGAGTTACATCTTTCCCTTCAAGAAGCCTTTCGCTAAGGCTGTTCTTGTGGAATTGGCAAAGGGATATTTGGAAGCCCATAGAGGGCTATGGTGAAAAAGGAAATATCTTCCGTTCAAAACTGGAAAGAAGCTTTCTGAGAAACTGCTCTGTGTTCTGTTAATTCATCTCACAGAGTTACATCTTTCCCTTCAAGAAGTCTTTCGCTCTGGCTGTTCTTGTGGAATTGGCAAGGGGATATTTGGAAGCCCATAGAGGGCTATGGTGAAAAAGGAAATATCTTCCGTTCAAAACTGGAAAGAAGCTTTCTGAGAAACTGCTCTGTGTTCTGTTAATTCATCTCACAGAGTTACATCTTTCCCTTCAAGAAGCCTTTCGCTAAGGCTGTTCTTGTGGAATTGGAAAAGGGATATTTGGAAGCCCATAGAGGGCTATGGTGAAAAAGGAAATATCTTCCGTTCAAAACTGGAAAGAAGCTTTCTGAGAAACTGCTCTGTGTTCTGTTAATTCATCTCACAGAGTTATATCTTTCCCTTCAAGAAGCCTTTCGCTAAGGCTGTTCTTGTGGAATTGGCAAAGGGATATTTGGAAGCCCATAGAGGGCTATGGTGGAAAAGGAAATATCTTCCGTTTAACACTGGAAAGAAGCTTTCTGAGAAACTGCTCTGTGTTCTGTTAATTCATCTCACAGAGTTACATCTTTCCCTTCAAGAAGCCTTTCGCTAAGGCTGTTCTTGTGGAATTGGCAAAGGGATATTTGGAAGCCCATAGAGGGCTATGGTGAAAAAGGAAATAACTTCCGTTGAAACCTGGAAAGAAGCTTTCTGAGAAACTGCTCTGTGTTCTGTTAATTCATCTCACAGAGTTACATCTTTCCCCTCAAGAAGCCTTTCGCTAAGGCTGTTCTTGTGGAATTGGCAAAGGGATATTTGGAAGCCCATAGAGGGCTATGGTAAAAAAGGAAATACCTTCCGTTCAAAACTGGAAAGAAGCTTTCTGAGAAACTGCTCTGTGTTCTGTTAATTCATCTCACAGAGTTACATCTTTCCCTTCAAGAAGCCTTTAGCTAAGGCTGTTCTTGTGGAATTGGCAAAGGGATAATTGGAAGCCCATAGAGGTCTATGGTGAAAAAGGAAGTATCATCCGTTCAAAACTGGAAAGAAGCTTTCTGAGAAACTGCTCTGTGTTCTGTTAATTCATCTCACAGAGTTACATCTTTCCTTTCAAGAAGCCTTTCGCTAAGGCTGTTCTTGTGGAATTGGCAAAGGGATATTTGGAAGCCCATAGAGGGCTATGTTAAAAAAGGAAATATCTTCCGTTCAAAACTGGAAAGAAGCTTTCTGAGAAACTGCTCTGTGTTCTGTTAATTCATCTCAGAGAGTTATATCTTTCCCTTCAAGAAGCCTTTCGCTAAGGCTGTTCTTGTGGAATTGGCAAAGGGATATTTGGAAGCCCATAGAGGGCTACGGTGAAAAAGGAAATATCTTCCGTTCAAAACTGGAAAGAAGCTTTCTGAGAAACTGCTCTGTGGTCTGTTAATTCATCTCACAGAGTTACATCTTTCCCTTCAAGAAGCCTTTCGCTAAGGCTGTTCTTGTGGAATTCGCAAAGGGATATTTGGAAGCCCATAGAGGGCTATGGTGAAAAAGGAAATATCTTCCGTTCAAAACTGGAAAGAAGCTTCCTGAGAAACTGCTCTGTGTTCTGTTAATTCATCTCACAGAGTTACATCTTTCCCTTCAAGAAGCCTTTCGCTAAGGCTGGTCTTGTGGAATTCGCAAAGGGATATTTGGAAGCCCATAGAGGGCTACGGTGAAAAAGGAAATATCTTCCGTTCAAAACTGGAAAGAAGCTTTCTGTGAAACTGCTCTGTGTTCTGTTAATTCATCTCACAGAGTTACATTTTTCCCTTCAAGAAGCCTTTCGCTAAGGCTGTTCTTGTGGAATTGGAAAAGGGATATTTGGAAGCCCATAGAGGGCTATGGTGAAAAAGGCAATATCTTCCGTTCAAAACTGGAAAGAAGCTTTCTGGGAAACTGCTCTGTGTTCTGTTAATTCATCTCACAGAGTTACATCTTTCCCTTCAAGAAGCCTTTCGCTAAGGCTGTTCTTGTGGAATTGGCAAAGGGATATTTGGAAGCCCATAGAGGGCTATGGTGAAAAAGGAAATATCTTCCGTTCAAAAGTGGAAAGAAACTTTCTGAGAAACTGCTCTGTGTTCTGTTAATTCATCTCACAGAGTTACATCTTTCCCTTCAAGAAGTCTTTCGCTAAGGCTGTTCTTGTGGAATTGGCAAGGGGACATTTGGAAGCCCATAGAGGGATATGGTGAAAAAGGAAATATCTTCCGTTCAAAACTGGAAAGAAGCCTTCTGAGAAACTGCTCTGTGTTCTGTTAATTCATCTCACAGAGTTACATCTTTCCCTTCAAGAAACCTTTCGCTAAGGCTGTTCTTGTGGAATTCGCAAAGGGATATTTGGAAGCCCATAGAGGGCTACGGTGAAAAAGGAAATATCTTCCGTTCACAACTGGAAAGAAGCTTTCTGAGAAACTGCTCTGTGTTCTGTTAATTCATCTCACAGAGTTACATCTTTCCCTTCAAGAAGCCTTTCGCTAAGGCTGTTCTTGTGGAATTGGAAAAGGGATATTTGGAAGCCCTTAGAGGGCTATGGTGAAAAAGGAAATATCTTCCGTTCAAAACTGGAAGGAAGCTTTCTGAGAAACTGCTCTGTGTTCTGTTAATTCATCTCACAGAGTTACATCTTCCCCTTCAAGAAACCTTTCGCTAAGGCTGTTCTTGTGGAATTCGCAAAGGGATATTTGGAAGCCCATAGAGGGCTACGGTGAAAAAGGAAATATCTTCCGTTCAAAACTGGAAAGAAGCTTTCTGAGAAACTGCTCTGTGTTCTGTTAATTCATCTCACAGAGTTACATCTTTCCCTTCAAGAAGCCTTTCGCTAAGGCTGTTCTTGTGGAATTGGAAAAGGGATATTTGGAAGCCCATAGAGGGCTATGGTGAAAAAGGAAATATCTTCCGTTCAAAACTGGAAAGAAGCTTTCTGGGAAACTGCTCTGTGTTCTGTTAATTCATCTAACAGATTTACATCTCTCCCTTCATGAAGCCTTTCGCTAAGGCTGTTCTTGCGGAATTCGCAAAGGGATATTTGGAAGCCCATAGAGGGCTATGGCGAAAAAGGAAATATCTTCCGTTCAAAACTGGAAAGAAGCTTTCTGGGAAACTGCTCTGTGTTCTGTTAATTCATCTCACAGAGTTACATCTTTCCCTTCAAGAAGCCTTTCGCTAAGGGTGTTCTTGTGGAATTGGCAAAGGGATATTTGGAAGCCCATAGAGGGCTATGGTGAAAAAGGAAATATCTTCCGTTCAAAAGTGGAAAGAAGCTTTCTGAGAAACTGCTCTGTGTTCTGTTAATTCATCTCACAGAGTTACATCTTTCCCTTCAAGAAGTCTTTTGCTAAGTCTGTTCTTGTGTAATTGGCAAGGGGATATTTGGAAGCCCATAGAGGGCTATGGTGAAAAAAGAAATATCTTCCGTTCAAAACTGGAAAGAAGCTTTCTGAGAAACTGCTCTGTGTTCTGTTAATTCATCTCACAGAGTTACATCTTTCCCTTCAAGAAACCTTTCGCTAAGGCTGTTCTTGTGGAATTCGCAAAGGGATATTTGGAAGCCCGTAGAGGGCTACGGTGAAAAAGGAAATATCTTCCGTTCAAAACTGGAAAGAAGCTTTCTGTGAAACTGCTCTGTGTTCTGTTAATTCATCTCACAGAGTTACATTTTTCCCTTCAAGAAGCCTTTCGCTAAGGCTGTTCTTGTGGAATTGGAAAAGGGACATTTGGAAGCCCATAGAGGGCTATGGTGAAAAAGGAAATATCTTCCGTTCAAAACTGGAAAGAAGCTTTCTGGGAAACTGCTCTGTGTTCTGTTAATTCATCTCACAGAGTTACATCTTTCCCTTCAAGAAACCTTTCGCTAAGGCTGTTCTTGTGGAATTCGCAAAGGGATATTTGGAAACCCATAGAGGGCTACGGTGAAAAACGAAATATCTTCCGTTCACAACTGGAAAGAAGCTTTCTGAGAAACTGCTCTGTGTTCTGTTAATTCATCTCACAGATTTACATCTTTCCCTTCAAGAAGCCTTTCGCTAAGGCTGTTCTTGTGGAATTGGAAAAGGGATATTTGGAAGCCCATAGAGGGCTATGGTGAAAAAGGAAATATCTTCCGTTCAAAACTGGAAAGAAGCTTTCTGGGAAACTGCTCTGTGTTCTGTTAATTCATCTCACAGAGTTACATCTTTCCCTTCAAGAAGCCTTTCGCTAAGGCTGTTCTTGTGGAATTGGCAAAGGGATATTTGGAAGCCCATAGAGGGCTATGGTAAAAAAGGAAATATCTTCCGTTCAAAACTGGAAAGAAGCTTTCTGAGAAACTGCTCTGTGTTCTGTTAATTCATCTCACAGAGTTACATCTTTCCCTTCAAGAAGCCTTTCGCTAAGGCTGTTCTTGTGGAATTGGCAAAGGGATATTTGGAAGCCCATAGAGGGCTATGTTGAAAAAGGGAATATCTTCCGTTCAAAACTGGAAAGAAGCTTTCTGAGAAACTGCTCTGTGTTCTGTTAATTCATCTCACAGAGTTACATCTTTCCCTTCAAGAAGCCTTTCGCTAAGGCTGTTCTTGTGGAATTGGCAAAGGGATATTTGGAAGCCCATAGAGGGCTATGGTGAAAAACGAAATAACTTCCGTTCAAACCTGGAAAGAAGCTTTCTGAGAAACTGCTCTGTGTTCTGTTAATTCATCTCACAGAGTTATATCTTTCCCCTCAAGAAGCCTTTCGCTAAGGCTGTTCTTGTGGAATTGGCAAAGGGATATTTGGAAGCCCACAGAGGGCTATGGTGAAAAAGGAAATACCTTCCGTTCAAAACTGGAAAGAAGCTTTCTGAGAAACTGCTCTGTGTTCTGTTAATTCATCTCACAGAGTTACATCTTCCCCTTCAAGAAGCCTTTCGCTAAGGCTGTTCTTGTGGAATTGGCAAAGGGATATTTGGAAGCCCATAGAGGGCTATGGTGAAAAAGGAAATATCTTCCGTTCAAAACTGGAAAGAAGCTTTCTGGGAAACTGCTCTGTGTTCTGTTAATTCAAATCACAGAGTTACATCTTTCCCTTCAAGAAGTCTTTTGCTAAGTCTGTTCTTGTGTAATTGGCAAGGGGATATTTGGAAGCCCATAGATGGCTATGGTGAAAAAAGAAATATCTTCTGTTCAAAACTGGAAAGAAGCTTTCTGAGAAACTGCTCTGTGTTCTGTTAATTCATCTCACAGAGTTACATCTTTCCCTTCAAGAAACCTTTCGCTAAGGCTGTTCTTGTGGAATTCGCAAAGGGATATTTGGAAGCCCGTAGAGGGCTACGGTGAAAAAGGAAATATCTTCCGTTCAAAACTGGAAAGAAGCTTTCTGTGAAACTGCTCTGTGTTCTGTTAATTCATCTCACAGAGTTACATTTTTCCCTTCAAGAAGCCTTTCGCTAAGGCTGTTCTTGTGGAATTGGAAAAGGGATATTTGGAAGCCCATAGAGGGCTATGGTGAAAAAGGAAATATCTTCCGTTCAAAACTAGAAAGAAGCTTTCTGGGAAACTGCTCTGTCTTCTGTTAATTCATCTCACAGAGTTACATCTTTCCCTTCAAGAAGCCTTTCGCTAAGGCTGTTCTTGTGGAATTGGCAAAGGGATATTTGGAAGCCCATAGAGGGCTATGGTGAAAAAGGAAATATCTTCCGTTCAAAAGTGGAAAGAAACTTTCTGAGAAACTGCTCTGTGTTCTGTTAATTCATCTCACAGAGTTACATCTTTCCCTTCATGAAGCCTTTCGCTAAGGCTGTTCTTGTGGAATTCGCAAAGGGATATTTGGAAGCCCATAGAGGGCTATGGTAAAAAAGGAAATATCTTCCGTTCAAAACTGGAAAGAAGCTTTCTGAGAAACTGCTCTGTGTTCTGTTAATTCATCTCACAGAGTTACATCTTTCCCTTCAAGAAGCCTTTCGCTAAGGGTGTTCTTGTGGAATTGGCAAAGGGATATTTGGAAGCAAATAGAGGGCTATGGTGAAAAAGGAAATATCTTCCGTTCAAAACTGGAAAGAAGCTTTCTGAGAAACTGCTCTGTGTTCTGTTAATTCATCTCACAGAGTTACATCTTTCCCTTCAAGAAGTCTTTTGCTAAGTCTGTTCTTGTGTAATTGGCAAGGGGATATTTGGAAGCCCATAGAGGGCTATGGTGAAAAAAGAAATATCTTCCGTTCAAAACTGGAAAGAAGCTTCCTGAGAAACTGCTCTGTGTTCTGTTAATTCATCTCACAGAGTTACATCTTTCCCTTCAAGAAACCTTTCGCTAAGGCTGTTCTTGTGGAATTCGCAAAGGGATATTTGGAAGCCCATAGAGGGCTACGGTGAAAAAGGAAATATCTTCCGTTCACAACTGGAAAGAAGCTTTCTGAGAAACTGCTCTGTGTTCTGTTAATTCATCTCACAGTGTTACATCTTTCCCTTCAAGAAGCCTTTCGCTAAGGCTGTTCTTGTGGAATTGGAAAAGGGATATTTGGAAGCCCTTAGAGGGCTATGGTGAAAAAGGAAATATCTTCCGTTCAAAACTGGAAGGAAGCTTTCTGAGAAACTGCTCTGTGTTCTGTTAATTCATCTCACAGAGTTACATCTTTCCCTTCAAGAAACCTTTCGCTAAGGCTGTTCTTGTGGAATTCGCAAAGGGATATTTGGAAGCCCATAGAGGGCTACGGTGAAAAAGGAAATATCTTCCGTTCAAAACTGGAAAGAAGCTTTCTGAGAAACTGCTCTGTGTTCTGTTAATTCATCTCACAGAGTTACATCTTTCCCTTCAAGAAGCCTTTCGCTAAGGCTGTTCTTGTGGAATTGGAAAAGGGATATTTGGAAGCCCATAGAGGGCTATGGTGAAAAAGGAAATATCTTCCGTTCAAAACTGGAAAGAAGCTTTCTGAGAAACTGCTCTGTGTTCTGTTAATTCATCTCACAGAGTTACATCTTTCCCTTCAAGAAGTCTTTTGCTAAGTCTGTTCTTGTGTAATTGGCAAGGGGATATTTGGAAGCCCGTAGAGGGCTACGGTGAAAAAGGAAATATCTTCCGTTCAAAACTGGAAAGAAGCTTTCTGTGAAACTGCTCTGTGTTCTGTTAATTCATCTCACAGAGTTACATTTTTCCCTTCAAGAAGCCTTTCGCTAAGGCTGTTCTTGTGGAATTGGAAAAGGGATATTTGGAAGCCCATAGAGGGCTATGGTGAAAAAGGAAATATCTTCCGTTCAAAACTGGAAAGAAGCTTTCTGGGAAACTGCTCTGTGTTCTGTTAATTCATCTCACAGAGTTACATCTTTCCCTTCAAGAAGCCTTTCGCTAAGGCTGTTCTTGTGGAATTGGCAAAGGGATATTTGGAAGCCCATAGAGGGCTATGGTGAAAAAGGAAATATCTTCCGTTCAAAAGTGGAAAGAAACTTTCTGAGAAACTGCTCTGTGTTCTGTTAATTCATCTCACAGAGTTACATCTTTCCCTTCAAGAAGTCTTTCGCTAAGGCTGTTCTTGTGGAATTGGCAAGGGGATATTTGGAAGCCCATAGAGGGCTATGGTGAAAAAGGAAATATCTTCCGTTCAAAACTGGAAAGAAGCCTTCTGAGAAACTGCTCTGTGTTCTGTTAATTCATCTCACAGAGTTACATCTTTCCCTTCAAGAAACCTTTCGCTAAGGCTGTCCTTGTGGAATTCGCAAAGGGATATTTGGAAGCCCATTGAGGGCTATGGTGAAAAAGGAAATATCTTCCGTTCAAAAGTGGAAAGAAGCTTTCTGAGAAACTGCTCTGTGTTCTGTTAATTCATCTCACAGAGTTACATCTTTCCCTTCAAGAAGTCTTTCGCTAAGGCTGTTCTTGTGGAATTGGCAAGGGGATATTTGGAAGCCCATAGAGGGCTATGGTGAAAAAGGAAATATCTTCCGTTCAAAACTGGAAAGAAGCCTTCTGAGAAACTGCTCTGTGTTCTGTTAATTCATCTCACAGAGTTACATCTTTCCCTTCAAGAAACCTTTCGCTAAGGCTGTTCTTGTGGAATTCGCAAAGGGATATTTGGAAACCCATAGAGGGCTACGGTGAAAAACGAAATATCTTCCGTTCACAACTGGAAAGAAGCTTTCTGGGAAACTGCTCTGTGTTCTGTTAATTCATCTCACAGAGTTACATCTTTCCCTTCAAGAAGCCTTTCGCTAAGGCTGTTCTTGTGGAATTGGCAAAGGGATATTTGGAAGCCCATAGAGGGCTATGGTAAAAAAGGGAATATCTTCCGTTCAAAACTGGAAAGAAGCTTTCTGACAAACTGCTCTGTGTTCGTTAATTCATCTCACAGAGTTACATCTTTCCCTTCAAGAAGCCTTTCGCTAAGGCTGTTCTTGTGGAATTGGCAAAGGGATATTTGGAAGCCCATAGAGGGCTATGGTGAAAAAGGGAATATCTTCCGTTCAAAACTGGAAAGAAGCTTTCTGAGAAACTGCTCTGTGTTCTGTTAATTCATCTCACAGAGTTACATCTTTCCCTTCAAGAAGCCTTTCGCTAAGGCTGTTCTTGTGGAATTGGCAAAGGGATATTTGGAAGCCCATAGAGGGCTATGGTGAAAAACGAAATAACTTCCGTTCAAACCTGGAAAGAAGCTTTCTGAGAAACTGCTCTGTGTTCTGTTAATTCATCTCACAGAGTTATATCTTTCCCCTCAAGAAGCCTTTCGCTAAGGCTGTTCTTGTGGAATTGGCAAAGGGATATTTGGAAGCCCACAGAGGGCTATGGTGAAAAAGGAAATACCTTCCGTTCAAAACTGGAAAGAAGCTTTCTGAGAAACTGCTCTGTGTTCTGTTAATTCATCTCACAGAGTTACATCTTCCCCTTCAAGAAGCCTTTCGCTAAGGCTGTTCTTGTGGAATTGGCAAAGGGATATTTGGAAGCCCATAGAGGGCTATGGTGAAAAAGGAAATATCTTCCGTTCAAAACTGGAAAGAAGCTTTCTGAGAAACTGCTCTGTGTTCTGTTAATTCATCTCACAGAGTTACATCTTTCCCTTCAAGAAGCCTTTCGCTAAGGCTGTTCTTGTGGAATTGGCAAAGGGATATTTGGAAGCCCATAGAGGGCTATGGTGAAAAAGGAAATATCTTCCGTTCAAAACTGGAAAGAAGCTTTCTGACAAACTGCTCTGTGTTCTGTTAATTCATCTCAGAGAGTTATATCTTTCCCTTCAAGAAGCCTTTCGCTAAGTCTGTTCTTGTGGAATTGGCAAAGGGATATTTGGAAGCCCATAGAGGGCTATGGTGAAAAAGGAAATATCTTCCGTTCAAAACTGGAAAGAAGCTTTCTGAGAAACTGCTCTGTGTTCTGTTAATTCATCTCACAGAGTTACATCTTTCCCTTCAAGAAGCCTTTCGCTAAGGCTGTTCTTGTGGAATTGGCAAAGGGATATTTGGAAGCCCATAGAGGGCTATGGTGAAAAAGGAAATATCTTCCGTTCAAAACTGGAAAGAAGCTTTCTGAGAAACTGCTCTGTGTTCTGTTAATTCATCTCACAGAGTTACATCTTTCCCTTCAAGAAGTCTTTCGCTCTGGCTGTTCTTGTGGAATTGGCAAGGGGATATTTGGAAGCCCATAGAGGGCTATGGTGAAAAAGGAAATATCTTCCGTTCAAAACTGGAAAGAAGCTTTCTGAGAAACTGCTCTGTGTTCTGTTAATTCATCTCACAGAGTTACATCTTTCCCTTCAAGAAGCCTTTCGCTAAGGCTGTTCTTGTGGAATTGGCAAAGGGATATTTGGAAGCCCCTAGAGGGCTATGGTGAAAAAGGAAATATCTTCCGTTCAAAACTGGAAAGAAGCTTTCTGAGAAACTGTTCTGTGTTCTGTTAATTCGTCTCACAGTGTTACATCTTTCCTTTCAAGAAACCTTTCGCTAAAGCTGTTTCTGTGGAATTGGCAAGGGGATACTTGGAAGCCCATAGAGGGCTATGGTGAAAAACAAATATCTTCCGTACAAAACTGGAAAGAAGCTTTCTGAGAAACTGCTCTGTGTTCTGTTAATTCATCTCACAGAGTTACATCTTTCCTTTCAAGAAGCCTTTCGCTAAGGCTGTTCTTGTGGAATTGGCAAAGGGATATTTGGAAGCCCATAGAGGGCTATGTTAAAAAGGGAAATATCTTCCGTTCAAAACTGGAAAGAAGCTTTCTGAGAAACTGCTCTGTGTTCTGTTAATTCATCTCAGAGAGTTATATCTTTCCCTTCAAGAAGCCTTTCGCTAAGGCTGTTCTTGTGGAATTGGCTAAGGGATATTTGGAAGCCCATAGAGGGCTACGGTGAAAAAGGAAATATCTTCCGTTCAAAACTGGAAAGAAGCTTTCTGAGAAACTGCTCTGTGGTCTGTTAATTCATCTCACAGAGTTACATCTTTCCCTTCAAGAAGCCTTTCGCTAAGGCTGTTCTTGTGGAATTCGCAAAGGGATATTTGGAAGCCCATAGAGGGCTATGGTGAAAAAGGAAATATCTTCCGTTCAAAACTGGAAAGAAGCTTTCTGAGAAACTGCTCTGTGTTCTGTTAATTCATCTCACAGAGTTACATCTTTCCCTTCAAGAAGCCTTTCGCTAAGGCTGGTCTTGTGGAATTGGCAAAGGGATATTTGGAAGCCCATAGAGGGCTATGGTGAAAAAGGAAATATCTTCCGTTCAAAACTGGAAAGAAGCTTTCTGAGAAACTGCTCTGTGTTCTGTTAATTCATCTCACAGAGTTACATCTTACCCTTCATGAAGCCTTTCGCTAAGGCTGTTCTTGTGGAATTCGCAAAGGGATATTTGGAAGCCCATAGAGGGCTATGGTAAAAAAGGAAATATCTTCCGTTCAAAACTGGAAAGAAGCTTTCTGAGAAACTGCTCTGTGTTCTGTTAATTCATCTCACAGAGTTACATCTTTCCCTTCAAGAAGCCTTTCGCTAAGGGTGTTCTTGTGGAATTGGCAAAGGGATATTTGGAAGCCCATAGAGGGCTATGGTGAAAAAGGAAATATCTTCCGTTCAAAAGTGGAAAGAAGCTTTCTGAGAAACTGCTCTGTGTTCTGTTAATTCATCTCACAGAGTTACATCTTTCCCTTCAAGAAGTCTTTTGCTAAGTCTGTTCTTGTGTAATTGGCAAGGGGATATTTGGAAGCCCATAGAGGGCTATGGTGAAAAAAGAAATATCTTCCGTTCAAAACTGGAAAGAAGCTTTCTGAGAAACTGCTCTGTGTTCTGTTAATTCATCTCACAGAGTTACATCTTTCCCTTCAAGAAACCTTTCGCTAAGGCTGTTCTTGTGGAATTCGCAAAGGGATATTTGGAAGCCCGTAGAGGGCTACGGTGAAAAAGGAAATATCTTCCGTTCAAAACTGGAAAGAAGCTTTCTGTGAAACTGCTCTGTGTTCTGTTAATTCATCTCACAGAGTTACATTTTTCCCTTCAAGAAGCCTTTCGCTAAGGCTGTTCTTGTGGAATTGGAAAAGGGATATTTGGAAGCCCATAGAGGGCTATGGTGAAAAAGGAAATATCTTCCGTTCAAAACTGGAAAGAAGCTTTCTGGGAAACTGCTCTGTGTTCTGTTAATTCATCTCACAGAGTTACATCTTTCCCTTCAAGAAGCCTTTCGCTAAGGCTGTTCTTGTGGAATTGGCAAAGGGATATTTGGAAGCCCATAGAGGGCTATGGTGAAAAAGGAAATATCTTCCGTTCAAAAGTGGAAAGAAACTTTCTGAGAAACTGCTCTGTGTTCTGTTAATTCATCTCACAGAGTTACATCTTTCCCTTCAAGAAGTCTTTCGCTAAGGCTGTTCTTGTGGAATTGGCAAGGGGATATTTGGAAGCCCATAGAGGGCTATGGTGAAAAAGGAAATATCTTCCGTTCAAAACTGGAAAGAAGCCTTCTGAGAAACTGCTCTGTGTTCTGTTAATTCATCTCACAGAGTTACATCTTTCCCTTCAAGAAACCTTTCGCTAAGGCTGTTCTTGTGGAATTCGCAAAGGGATATTTGGAAGCCCATAGAGGGCTATGGTGAAAAAGGAAATATCTTCCGTTCAAAAGTGGAAAGAAGCTTTCTGAGAAACTGCTCTGTGTTCTGTTAATTCATCTCACAGAGTTACATCTTTCCCTTCAAGAAGTCTTTCGCTAAGGCTGTTCTTGTGGAATTGGCAAGGGGATATTTGGAAGCCCATAGAGGGCTATGGTGAAAAAGGAAATATCTTCCGTTCAAAACTGGAAAGGAGCCTTCTGAGAAACTGCTCTGTGTTCTGTTAATTCATCTCACAGAGTTACATCTTTCCCTTCAGGAAACCTTTCGCTAAGGCTGTTCTTGTGGAATTCGCAAAGGGATATTTGGAAGCCCATAGAGGGCTACGGTGAAAAACGAAATATCTTCCGTTCACAACTGGAAAGAAGCTTTCTGAGAAACTGCTCTGTGTTCTGTTAATTCATCTCACAGATTTACATCTTTCCCTTCAAGAAGCCTTTCGCTAAGGCTGTTCTTGTGGAATTGGAAAAGGGATATTTGGAAGCCCATAGAGGGCTATGGTGAAAAAGGAAATATCTTCCCTTCAAAACTGGAAAGAAGCTTTCTGGGAAACTGCTCTGTGTTCTGTTAATTCATCTCACAGAGTTACATCTTTCCCTTCAAGAAGCCTTTCGCTAAGGCTGTTCTTGTGGAATTGGCAAAGGGATATTTGGAAGCCCATAGAGGGCTATGGTAAAAAAGGGAATATCTTCCGTTCAAAACTGGAAAGAAGCTGTCTGAGAAACTGCTCTGTGTTCTGTTAATTCATCTCACAGAGTTACATCTTTCCCTTCAAGAAGCCTTTCGCTAAGGCTGTTCTTGTGGAATTGGCAAAGGGATATTTGGAAGCCCATAGAGGGCTATGGAGAAAAAGGAAATATCTTCCGTTCAAAACTGGAAAGAAGCTTTCTGAGAAACTGCTCTGTGTTCTGTTAATTCATCTCACAGAGTTACATCTTTCCCTTCAAGAAGTCTTTCGCTCTGGCTGTTCTTGTGGAATTGGCAAGGGGATATTTGGAAGCCCATAGAGGGCTATGGTGAAAAAGGAAATATCTTCCGTTCAAAACTGGAAAGAAGCTTTCTGAGAAACTGCTCTGTGTTCTGTTAATTCATCTCACAGAGTTACATCTTTCCCTTCAAGAAGCCTTTCGCTAAGGCTGTTCTTGTGGAATTGGAAAAGGGATATTTGGAAGCCCATAGAGGGCTATGGTGAAAAAGGAAATATCTTCCGTTCAAAACTGGAAAGAAGCTTTCTGAGAAACTGCTCTGTGTTCTGTTAATTCATCTCACAGAGTTACATCTTTCCCTTCAAGAAGCCTTTCGCTAAGGCTGTTCTTGTGGAATTGGCAAAGGGATATTTGGAAGCCCATAGAGGGCTATGGTGAAAAAGGAAATATCTTCCGTTCAAAAGTGGAAAGAAACTTTCTGAGAAACTGCTCTGTGTTCTGTTAATTCATCTCACAGAGTTACATCTTTCCCTTCAAGAAGTCTTTCGCTAAGGCTGTTCTTGTGGAATTGGCAAGGGGATATTTGGAAGCCCATAGAGGGATATGGTGAAAAAGGAAATATCTTCCGTTCAAAACTGGAAAGAAGCCTTCTGAGAAACTGCTCTGTGTTCTGTTAATTCATCTCACAGAGTTACATCTTTCCCTTCAAGAAACCTTTCGCTAAGGCTGTTCTTGTGGAATTCGCAAAGGGATATTTGGAAGCCCATAGAGGGCTACGGTGAAAAAGGAAATATCTTCCGTTCACAACTGGAAAGAAGCTTTCTGAGAAACTGCTCTGTGTTCTGTTAATTCATCTCACAGAGTTACATCTTTCCCTTCAAGAAGCCTTTCGCTAAGGCTGTTCTTGTGGAATTGGAAAAGGGATATTTGGAAGCCCTTAGAGGGCTATGGTGAAAAAGGAAATATCTTCCGTTCAAAACTGGAAGGAAGCTTTCTGAGAAACTGCTCTGTGTTCTGTTAATTCATCTCACAGAGTTACATCTTCCCCTTCAAGAAACCTTTCGCTAAGGCTGTTCTTGTGGAATTCGCAAAGGGATATTTGGAAGCCCATAGAGGGCTACGGTGAAAAAGGAAATATCTTCCGTTCAATACTGGAAAGAAGCTTTCTGAGAAACTGCTCTGTGTTCTGTTAATTCATCTCACAGAGTTACATCTTTCCCTTCAAGAAGCCTTTCGCTAAGGCTGTTCTTGTGGAATTGGAAAAGGGATATTTGGAAGCCCATAGAGGGCTATGGTGAAAAAGGAAATATCTTCCGTTCAAAACTGGAAAGAAGCTTTCTGGGAAACTGCTCTGTGTTCTGTTAATTCATCTAACAGAGTTACATCTCTCCCTTCATGAAGCCTTTCGCTAAGGCTGTTCTTGCGGAATTCGCAAAGGGATATTTGGAAGCCCATAGAGGGCTATGGCGAAAAAGGAAATATCTTCCGTTCAAAACTGGAAAGAAGCTTTCTGAGAAACTGCTCTGTGTTCTGTTAATTCATCTCACAGAGTTACATCTTTCCCTTCAAGAAGCCTTTCGCTAAGGGTGTTCTTGTGGAATTGGCAAAGGGATATATGGAAGCCCATAGAGGGCTATGGTGAAAAAGGAAATATCTTCCGTTCAAAAGTGGAAAGAAGCTTTCTGAGAAACTGCTCTGTGTTCTGTTAATTCATCTCACAGAGTTACATCTTTCCCTTCAAGAAGTCTTTTGCTAAGTCTGTTCTTGTGTAATTGGCAAGGGGATATTTGGAAGCCCATAGAGGGCTATGGTGAAAAAAAAAATATCTTCCGTTCAAAACTGGAAAGAAGCTTTCTGAGAAACTGCTCTGTGTTCTGTTAATTCATCTCACAGAGTTACATCTTTCCCTTCAAGAAACCTTTCGCTAAGGCTGTTCTTGTGGAATTCGCAAAGGGATATTTGGAAGCCCGTAGAGGGCTACGGTGAAAAAGGAAATATCTTCCGTTCAAAACTGGAAAGAAGCTTTCTGTGAAACTGCTCTGTGTTCTGTTAATTCATCTCACAGAGTTACATTTTTCCCTTCAAGAAGCCTTTCGCTAAGGCTGTTCTTGTGGAATTGGAAAAGGGACATTTGGAAGCCCATAGAGGGCTATGGTGAAAAAGGAAATATCTTCCGTTCAAAACTGGAAAGAAGCTTTCTGGGAAACTGCTCTGTGTTCTGTTAATTCATCTCACAGAGTTACATCTTTCCCTTCAAGAAGCCTTTCGCTAAGGCTGTTCTTGTGGAATTGGCAAAGGGATATTTGGAAGCCCATAGAGGGCTATGGTGAAAAAGGAAATATCTTCCGTTCAAAAGTGGAAAGAAACTTTCTGAGAAACTGCTCTGTGTTCTGTTAATTCATCTCACAGAGTTACATCTTTCCCTTCAAGAAGTCTTTCGCTAAGGCTGTTCTTGTGGAATTGGCAAGGGGATATTTGGAAGCCCATAGAGGGCTATGGTGAAAAAGGAAATATCTTCCGTTCAAAACTGGAAAGAAGCCTTCTGAGAAACTGCTCTGTGTTCTGTTAATTCATCTCACAGAGTTACATCTTTCCCTTCAAGAAACCTTTCGCTAAGGCTGTTCTTGTGGAATTCGCAAAGGGATATTTGGAAGCCCATAGAGGGCTATGGTGAAAAAGGAAATATCTTCCGTTCAAAAGTGGAAAGAAGCTTTCTGAGAAACTGCTCTGTGTTCTGTTAATTCATCTCACAGAGTTACATCTTTCCCTTCAAGAAGTCTTTCGCTAAGGCTGTTCTTGTGGAATTGGCAAAGGGATATTTGGAAGCCCATAGAGGGCTATGGTGAAAAAGGAAATATCTTCCGTTCAAAACTGGAAAGAAGCCTTCTGAGAAACTGCTCTGTGTTCTGTTAATTCATCTCACAGAGTTACATCTTTCCCTTCAAGAAACCTTTCGCTAAGGCTGTTCTTGTGGAATTCGCAAAGGGATATTTGGAAACCCATAGAGGGCTACGGTGAAAAACGAAATATCTTCCGTTCACAACTGGAAAGAAGCTTTCTGAGAAACTGCTCTGTGTTCTGTTAATTCATCTCACAGATTTACATCTTTCCCTTCAAGAAGCCTTTCGCTAAGGCTGTTCTTGTGGAATTGGAAAAGGGATATTTGGAAGCCCATAGAGGGCTATGGTGAAAAAGGAAATATCTTCCGTTCAAAACTGGAAAGAAGCTTTCTGGGAAACTGCTCTGTGTTCTGTTAATTCATCTCACAGAGTTACATCTTTCCCTTCAAGAAGCCTTTCGCTAAGGCTGTTCTTGTGGAATTGGCAAAGGGATATTTGGAAGCCCATAGAAGGCTATGGTAAAAAAGGAAATATCTTCCGTTCAAAACTGGAAAGAAGCTTTCTGAGAAACTGCTCTGTGTTCTGTTAATTCATCTCACAGAGTTACATCTTTCCCTTCAAGAAGCCTTTCGCTAAGGCTGTTCTTGTGGAATTGGCAAAGGGATATTTGGAAGCCCATAGAGGGCTATGGTGAAAAAGGGAATATCTTCCGTTCAAAACTGGAAAGAAGCTTTCTGAGAAACTGCTCTGTGTTCTGTTAATTCATCTCACAGAGTTACATCTTTCCCTTCAAGAAGCCTTTCGCTAAGGCTGTTCTTGTGGAATTGGCAAAGGGATATTTGGAAGCCCATAGAGGGCTATGGTGAAAAACGAAATAACTTCCGTTCAAACCTGGAAAGAAGCTTTCTGAGAAACTGCTCTGTGTTCTGTTAATTCATCTCACAGAGTTATATCTTTCCCCTCAAGAAGCCTTTCGCTAAGGCTGTTCTTGTGGAATTGGCAAAGGGATATTTGGAAGCCCACAGAGGGCTATGGTGAAAAAGGAAATACCTTCCGTTCAAAACTGGAAAGAAGCTTTCTGAGAAACTGCTCTGTGTTCTGTTAATTCATCTCACAGAGTTACATCTTCCCCTTCAAGAAGCCTTTCGCTAAGGCTGTTCTTGTGGAATTGGCAAAGGGATATTTGGAAGCCCATAGAGGGCTATGGTGAAAAAGGAAATATCTTCCGTTCAAAACTGGAAAGAAGCTTTCTGAGAAACTGCTCTGTGTTCTGTTAATTCATCTCACAGAGTTACATCTTTCCCTTCAAGAAGCCTTTCGCTAAGGCTGTTCTTGTGGAATTGGCAAAGGGATATTTGGAAGCCCATAGAGGGCTATGGTGAAAAAGGAAATATCTTCCGTTCAAAACTGGAAAGAGGCTTTCTGACAAACTGCTCTGTGTTCTGTTAATTCATCTCAGAGAGTTATATCTTTCCCTTCAAGAAGCCTTTCGCTAAGTCTGTTCTTGTGGAATTGGCAAAGGGATATTTGGAAGCCCATAGAGGGCTATGGTGAAAAAGGAAATATCTTCCGTTCAAAACTGGAAAGAAGCTTTCTGAGAAACTGCTCTGTGTTCTGTTAATTCATCTCACAGAGTTACATCTTTCCCTTCAAGAAGCCTTTCGCTAAGGCTGTTCTTGTGGAATTGGCAAAGGGATATTTGGAAGCCCATAGAGGGCTATGGTGAAAAAGGAAATATCTTCCGTTCAAAACTGGAAAGAAGCTTTCTGAGAAACTGCTCTGTGTTCTGTTAATTCATCTCACAGAGTTACATCTTTCCCTTCAAGAAGTCTTTCGCTCTGGCTGTTCTTGTGGAATTGGCAAGGGGATATTTGGAAGCCCATAGAGGGCTATGGTGAAAAAGGAAATATCTTCCGTTCAAAACTGGAAAGAAGCTTTCTGAGAAACTGCTCTGTGTTCTGTTAATTCATCTCACAGAGTTACATCTTTCCCTTCAAGAAGCCTTTCGCTAAGGCTGTTCTTGTGGAATTGGAAAAGGGATATTTGGAAGCCCATAGAGGGCTATGGTGAAAAAGGAAATATCTTCCGTTCAAAACTGGAAAGAAGCTTTCTGAGAAACTGCTCTGTGTTCTGTTAATTCATCTCACAGAGTTATATCTTTCCCTTCAAGAAGCCTTTCGCTAAGGCTGTTCTTGTGGAATTGGCAAAGGGATATTTGGAAGCCCATAGAGGGCTATGGTGGAAAAGGAAATATCTTCCGTTTAACACTGGAAAGAAGCTTTCTGAGAAACTGCTCTGTGTTCTGTTAATTCATCTCACAAAGTTACATCTTTCCCTTCAAGAAGCCTTTCGCTAAGGCTGTTCTTGTGGAATTGGCAAAGGGATATTTGGAAGCCCATAGAGGGCTATGGTGAAAAAGGAAATATCTTCCGTTCAAACCTGGAAAGAAGCTTTCTGAGAAACTGCTCTGTGTTCTGTTAATTCATCTCACAGAGTTACATCTTTCCCCTCAAGAAGCCTTTCGCTAAGGCTGTTCTTGTGGAATTGGCAAAGGGATATTTGGAAGCCCATAGAGGGCTATGGTGAAAAAGGAAATACCTTCCGTTCAAAACTGGAAAGAAGCTTTCTGAGAAACTGCTCTGTGTTCTGTTAATTCATCTCACAGAGTTACATCTTTCCCTTCAAGAAGCCTTTAGCTAAGGCTGTTCTTGTGGAATTGGCAAAGGGATAATTGGAAGCCCATAGAGGGCTATGGTGAAAAAGGAAGTATCATCCGTTCAAAACTGGAAAGAAGCTTTCTGAGAAACTGCTCTGTGTTCTGTTAATTCATCTCACAGAGTTACATCTTTCCCTTCAAGAAGCCTTTCGCTAAGGCTGTTCTTGTGGAATTGGCAAAGGGATATTTGGAAGCCCCTAGAGGGCTATGGTGAAAAAGGAAATATCTTCCGTTCAAAACTGGAAAGAAGCTTTCTGAGAAACTGTTCTGTGTTCTGTTAATTCGTCTCACAGTGTTACATCTTTCCTTTCAAGAAACCTTTCGCTAAAGCTGTTTCTGTGGAATTGGCAAGGGGATACTTGGAAGCCCATAGAGGGCTATGGTGAAAAACAAATATCTTCCGTACAAAACTGGAAAGAAGCTTTCTGAGAAACTGCTCTGTGTTCTGTTAATTCATCTCACAGAGTTACATCTTTCCTTTCAAGAAGCCTTTCGCTAAGGCTGTTCTTGTGGAATTGGCAAAGGGATATTTGGAAGCCCATAGAGGGCTATGTTAAAAAAGGAAATATCTTCCGTTCAAAACTGGAAAGAAGCTTTCTGAGAAACTGCTCTGTGTTCTGTTAATTCATCTCAGAGAGTTATATCTTTGCCTTCAAGAAGCCTTTCGCTAAGGCTGTTCTTGTGGAATTGGCAAAGGGATATTTGGAAGCCCATAGAGGGCTATGGTGAAAAAGGAAATATCTTCCGTTCAAAACTGGAAAGAAGCTTTCTGAGAAACTGCTCTGTGGTCTGTTAATTCATCTCACAGTGTTACATCTTTCCCTTCAAGAAGCCTTTCGCTAAGGCTGTTCTTGTGGAATTCGCAAAGGGATATTTGGAAGCCCATAGAGGGCTATGGTGAAAAAGGAAATATCTTCCGTTCAAAACTGGAAAGAAGCTTTCTGAGAAACTGCTCTGTGTTCTGTTAATTCATCTCACAGAGTTACATCTTTCCCTTCAAGAAGCCTTTCGCTAAGGCTGGTCTTTTGGAATTGGCAAAGGGATATTTGGAAGCCCATAGAGGGCTATGGTGAAAAAGGAAATATCTTCCGTTCAAAACTGGAAAGAAGCTTTCTGAGAAACTGCTCTGTGTTCTGTTAATTCATCTCACAGAGTTACATCTTTCCCTTCAAGAAGCCTTTCGCTAAGGGTGTTCTTGTGGAATTGGCAAAGGGATATTTGGAAGCCCATAGAGGGCTATGGTGAAAAAGGAAATATCTTCCGTTCAAAAGTGGAAAGAAGCTTTCTGAGAAACTGCTCTGTGTTCTGTTAATTCATCTCACAGAGTTACATTTTTCCCTTCAAGAAGCCTTTCGCTAAGGCTGTTCTTGTGGAATTGGAAAAGGGATATTTGGAAGCCCATGGAGGGCTATGGTGAAAAAGGCAATATCTTCCGTTCAAAACTGGAAAGAAGCTTTCTGGGAAACTGCTCTGTGTTCTGTTAATTCATCTCACAGAGTTACATCTTTCCCTTCAAGAAGCCTTTCGCTAAGGCTGTTCTTGTGGAATTGGCAAAGGGATATTTGGAAGCCCATAGAGGGCTATGGTGAAAAAGGAAATATCTTCCGTTCAAAAGTGGAAAGAAACTTTCTGAGAAACTGCTCTGTGTTCTGTTAATTCATCTCACAGAGTTACATCTTTCCCTTCAAGAAGTCTTTCGCTAAGGCTGTTCTTGTGGAATAGGCAAGCGGATATTTGGAAGCCCTTAGAGGGATATGGTGAAAAAGGAAATATCTTCCGTTCAAAACTGGAAAGAAGCCTTCTGAGAAACTGCTCTGTGTTCTGTTAATTCATCTCACAGAGTTACATCTTTCCCTTCAAGAAGCCTTTCGCTAAGGCTGTTCTTGTGGAATTGGAAAAGGGATATTTGGAAGCCCATAGAGGGCTATGGTGAAAAAGGAAATATCTTCCGTTCAAAACTGGAAAGAAGCTTTCTGGGAAACTGCTCTGTGTTCTGTTAATTCATCGAACAGAGTTACATCTTTCCCTTCATGAAGCCTTTCGCTAAGGCTGTTCTTGCGGAATTCGCAAAGGGATATTTGGAAGCCCATAGAGGGCTATGGCGAAAAAGGTAATATCTTCCGTTCAAAACTGGAAAGAAGCTTTCTGAGAAACTGCTCTGTGTTCTGTTAATTCATCTCACAGAGTTACATCTTTCCCTTCAAGAAGCCTTTCGCTAAGGGTGTTCTTGTGGAATTGGCAAAGGGATATTTGGAAGCCCATAGAGGGCTATGGTGAAAAAGGAAATATCTTCCGTTCAAAAGTGGAAAGAAGCTTTCTGAGAAACTGCTCTGTGTTCTGTTAATTCATCTCACAGAGTTACATCTTTCCCTTCAAGAAGTCTTTTGCTAAGTCTGTTCTTGTGTAATTGGCAAGGGGATATTTGGAAGCCCATAGAGGGCTATGGTGAAAAAAGAAATATCTTCCGTTCAAAACTGGAAAGAAGCTTTCTGAGAAACTGCTCTGTGTTCTGTTAATTCATCTCACAGAGTTACATCTTTCCTTTCAAGAAACCTTTCGCTAAAGCTGTTTCTGTGGAATTGGCAAGGGGATACTTGGAAGCCCATAGAGGGCTATGGTGAAAAACAAATATCTTCCGTACAAAACTGGAAAGAAGCTTTCTGAGAAACTGCTCTGTGTTCGGTTAATTCATCTCACAGAGTTACATCTTTCCCTTCAAGAAGCCTTTCGCTAAGGCTGTTCTTGTGGAATTGGCAAAGGGATATTTGGAAGCCCATAGAGGGCTATGGTAAAAAAGGAAATATCTTCCGTTCAAAACTGGAAAGAAGCTTTCTGAGAAACTGCTCTGTGTTCTGTTAATTCATCTCAGAGAGTTATATCTTTCCCTTCAAGAAGCCTTTCGCTAAGGCTGTTCTTGTGGAATTGGCAAAGGGATATTTGGAAGCCCATAGAGGGCTATGGTGAAAAAGGAAATATCTTCCGTTCAAAACTGGAAAGAAGCTTTCTGAGAAACTGTTCTGTGTTCTGTTAATTCATCTCACAGAGTTACATCTTTCCCTTCAAGAAGCCTTTCGCTAAGGCTGTTCTTGTGGAATTGGCAAAGGGATATTTGGAAGCCCATAGAGGGCTATGGTGAAAAAGGAAATATCTTCCGTTCAAAACTGGAAAGAAGCTTTCTGAGAAACTGCTCTGTGTTCTGTTAATTCATCTCACAGAGTTACATCTTTCCCTTCAAGAAGTCTTTCGCTCTGGCTGTTCTTGTGGAATTGGCAAAGGGATATTTGGAAGCCCATAGAGGGCTATGGTGAAAAAGGAAATATCTTCCGTTCAAAACTGGAAAGAAGCTTTCTGGGAAACTGCTCTGTGTTCTGTTAATTCATCTCACAGAGTTACATCTTTCCCTTCAAGAAGCCTTTCGCTAAGGCTGTTCTTCTGGAATTGGCAAAGGGATATTTGGAATCCCATAGAGGGCTATGATGAAAAAGGAAATATCTTCCGTTCAAAACTGGAAAGAAGCTTTCTGAGAAACTGCTCTGTGTTCTGTTAATTCATCTCACAGAGTTATATCTTTCCCTTCAAGAAGCCTTTCGCTAAGGCTGTTCTTGTGGAATTGGCAAAGGGATATTTGGAAGCCCATAGAGGGCTATGGTGGAAAAGGAAATATCTTCCGTTTAACACTGGAAAGAAGCTTTCTGAGAAACTGCTCTGTGTTCTGTTAATTCATCTCACAGAGTTACATCTTTCCCTTCAAGAAGCCTTTCGCTAAGGCTGTTCTTGTGGAATTGGCAAAGGGATATTTGGAAGCCCATAGAGGGCTATGGTGAAAAAGGAAATATCTTCCGTTCAAACCTGGAAAGAAGCTTTCTGAGAAACTGCTCTGTGTTCTGTTAATTCATCTCACAGAGTTACATCTTTCCCCTCAAGAAGCCTTTCGCTAAGGCTGTTCTTGTGGAATTCGCAAAGGGATATTTGGAAGCCCATAGAGGGCTATGGTGAAAAAGGAAATACCTTCCGTTCAAAACTGGAAAGAAGCTTTCTGAGAAACTGCTCTGTGTTCTGTTAATTCATCTCACAGAGTTACATCTTTCCCTTCAAGAAGCCTTTAGCTAAGGCTGTTCTTGTGGAATTGGCAAAGGGATAATTGGAAGCCCATAGAGGGCTATGGTGAAAAAGGAAGTATCATCCGTTCAAAACTGGAAAGAAGCTTTCTGAGAAACTGCTCTGTGTTCTGTTAATTCATCTCACAGAGTTACATCTTTCCCTTCAAGAAGCCTTTCGCTAAGGCTGTTCTTGTGGAATTGGAAAAGGGATATTTGGAAGCCCATAGAGGGCTATGGTGAAAAAGGAAATATCTTCCGTTCAAAACTGGAAAGAAGCTTTCTGAGAAACTGCTCTGTGTTCTGTTAATTCATCTCACAGAGTTACATCTTTCCCTTCAAGAAGTCTTTCGCTCTGGCTGTTCTTGTGGAATTGGCAAGGGGATATTTGGAAGCCCATAGAGGGCTATGGTGAAAAAGGAAATATCTTCCGTTCAAAACTGGAAAGAAGCTTTCTGAGAAACTGCTCTGTGTTCTGTTAATTCATCTCACAGAGTTACATCTTTCCCTTCAAGAAGCCTTTCGCTAAGGCTGTTCTTGTGGAATTGGAAAAGGGATATTTGGAAGCCCATAGAGGGCTATGGTGAAAAAGGAAATATCTTCCGTTCAAAACTGGAAAGAAGCTTTCTGAGAAACTGCTCTGTGTTCTGTTAATTCATCTCACAGAGTTATATCTTTCCCTTCAAGAAGCCTTTCGCTAAGGCTGTTCTTGTGGAATTGGCAAAGGGATATTTGGAAGCCCATAGAGGGCTATGGTTTAAAAGGAAATATCTTCCGTTTAACACTGGAAAGAAGCTTTCTGAGAAACTGCTCTGTGTTCTGTTAATTCATCTCACAGAGTTACATCTTTCCCTTCAAGAAGCCTTTCGCTAAGGCTGTTCTTGTGGAATTGGCAAAGGGATATTTGGAAGCCCATAGAGGGCTACGGTGAAAAAGGAAATATCTTCCGTTCAAAACTGGAAAGAAGCTTTCTGAGAAACTGCTCTTTGGTCTGTTAATTCATCTCACAGTGTTACATCTTTCCCTTCAAGAAGCCTTTCGCTAAGGCTGTTCTTGTGGAATTCGCAAAGGGATATTTGGAAGCCCATAGAGGGCTATGGTGAAAAAGGAAATATCTTCCGTTCAAAACTGGAAAGAAGCTTTCTGAGAAACTGCTCTGTGTTCTGTTAATTCATCTCACAGAGTTACATCTTTCCCTTCAAGAAGCCTTTCGCTAAGGCTGGTCTTTTGGAATTGGCAAAGGGATATTTGGAAGCCCATAGAGGGCTATGGTGAAAAAGGAAATATCTTCCGTTCAAAACTGGAAAGAAGCTTTCTGAGAAACTGCTCTGTGTTCTGTTAATTCATCTCACAGAGTTACATCTTTCCCTTCAAGAAGCCTTTCGCTAAGGGTGTTCTTGTGGAATTGGCAAAGGGATATTTGGAAGCCCATAGAGGGCTATGGTGAAAAAGGAAATATCTTCCGTTCAAAAGTGGAAAGAAGCTTTCTGAGAAACTGCTCTGTGTTCTGTTAATTCATCTCACAGAGTTACATTTTTCCCTTCAAGAAGCCTTTCGCTAAGGCTGTTCTTGTGGAATTGGAAAAGGGATATTTGGAAGCCCATAGAGGGCTATGGTGAAAAAGGCAATATCTTCCGTTCAAAACTGGAAAGAAGCTTTCTGGGAAACTGCTCTGTGTTCTGTTAATTCATCTCACAGAGTTACATCTTTCCCTTCAAGAAGCCTTTCGCTAAGGCTGTTCTTGTGGAATTGGCAAAGGGATATTTGGAAGCCCATAGAGGGCTATGGTGAAAAAGGAAATATCTTCCGTTCAAAAGTGGAAAGAAACTTTCTGAGAAACTGCTCTGTGTTCTGTTAATTCATCTCACAGAGTTACATCTTTCCCTTCAAGAAGTCTTTCGCTAAGGCTGTTCTTGTGGAATAGGCAAGCGGATATTTGGAAGCCCTTAGAGGGATATGGTGAAAAAGGAAATATCTTCCGTTCAAAACTGGAAAGAAGCCTTCTGAGAAACTGCTCTGTGTTCTGTTAATTCATCTCACAGAGTTACATCTTTCCCTTCAAGAACCCTTTCGCTAAGGCTGTTCTTGTGGAATTGGAAAAGGGATATTTGGAAGCCCATAGAGGGCTATGGTGAAAAAGGAAATATCTTCCGTTCAAAACTGGAAAGAAGCTTTCTGGGAAACTGCTCTGTGTTCTGTTAATTCATCGAACAGAGTTACATCTTTCCCTTCATGAAGCCTTTCGCTAAGGCTGTTCTTGCGGAATTCGCAAAGGGATATTTGGAAGCCCATAGAGGGCTATGGCGAAAAAGGTAATATCTTCCGTTCAAAACTGGAAAGAAGCTTTCTGAGAAACTGCTCTGTGTTCTGTTAATTCATCTCACAGAGTTACATCTTTCCCTTCAAGAAGCCTTTCGCTAAGGGTGTTCTTGTGGAATTGGCAAAGGGATATTTGGAAGCCCATAGAGGGCTATGGTGAAAAAGGAAATATCTTCCGTTCAAAAGTGGAAAGAAGCTTTCTGAGAAACTGCTCTGTGTTCTGTTAATTCATCTCACAGAGTTACATCTTTCCCTTCAAGAAGTCTTTTGCTAAGTCTGTTCTTGTGTAATTGGCAAGGGGATATTTGGAAGCCCATAGAGGGCTATGGTGAAAAAAGAAATATCTTCCGTTCAAAACTGGAAAGAAGCTTTCTGAGAAACTGCTCTGTGTTCTGTTAATTCATCTCACAGAGTTACATCTTTCCTTTCAAGAAACCTTTCGCTAAAGCTGTTTCTGTGGAATTGGCAAGGGGATACTTGGAAGCCCATAGAGGGCTATGGTGAAAAACAAATATCTTCCGTACAAAACTGGAAAGAAGCTTTCTGAGAAACTGCTCTGTGTTCGGTTAATTCATCTCACAGAGTTACATCTTTCCCTTCAAGAAGCCTTTCGCTAAGGCTGTTCTTGTGGAATTGGCAAAGGGATATTTGGAAGCCCATAGAGGGCTATGGTAAAAAAGGAAATATCTTCCGTTCAAAACTGGAAAGAAGCTTTCTGAGAAACTGCTCTGTGTTCTGTTAATTCATCTCAGAGAGTTATATCTTTCCCTTCAAGAAGCCTTTCGCTAAGGCTGTTCTTGTGGAATTGGCAAAGGGATATTTGGAAGCCCATAGAGGGCTATGGTGAAAAAGGAAATATCTTCCGTTCAAAACTGGAAAGAAGCTTTCTGAGAAACTGTTCTGTGTTCTGTTAATTCATCTCACAGAGTTACATCTTTCCCTTCAAGAAGCCTTTCGCTAAGGCTGTTCTTGTGGAATTGGCAAAGGGATATTTGGAAGCCCATAGAGGGCTATGGTGAAAAAGGAAATATCTTCCGTTCAAAACTGGAAAGAAGCTTTCTGAGAAACTGCTCTGTGTTCTGTTAATTCATCTCACAGAGTTACATCTTTCCCTTCAAGAAGTCTTTCGCTCTGGCTGTTCTTGTGGAATTGGCAAAGGGATATTTGGAAGCCCATAGAGGGCTATGGTGAAAAAGGAAATATCTTCCGTTCAAAACTGGAAAGAAGCTTTCTGGGAAACTGCTCTGTGTTCTGTTAATTCATCTCACAGAGTTACATCTTTCCCTTCAAGAAGCCTTTCGCTAAGGCTGTTCTTCTGGAATTGGCAAAGGGATATTTGGAATCCCATAGAGGGCTATGATGAAAAAGGAAATATCTTCCGTTCAAAACTGGAAAGAAGCTTTCTGAGAAACTGCTCTGTGTTCTGTTAATTCATCTCACAGAGTTATATCTTTCCCTTCAAGAAGCCTTTCGCTAAGGCTGTTCTTGTGGAATTGGCAAAGGGATATTTGGAAGCCCATAGAGGGCTATGGTGGAAAAGGAAATATCTTCCGTTTAACACTGGAAAGAAGCTTTCTGAGAAACTGCTCTGTGTTCTGTTAATTCATCTCACAGAGTTACATCTTTCCCTTCAAGAAGCCTTTCGCTAAGGCTGTTCTTGTGGAATTGGCAAAGGGATATTTGGAAGCCCATAGAGGGCTATGGTGAAAAAGGAAATATCTTCCGTTCAAACCTGGAAAGAAGCTTTCTGAGAAACTGCTCTGTGTTCTGTTAATTCATCTCACAGAGTTACATCTTTCCCCTCAAGAAGCCTTTCGCTAAGGCTGTTCTTGTGGAATTCGCAAAGGGATATTTGGAAGCCCATAGAGGGCTATCGTGAAAAAGGAAATACCTTCCGTTCAAAACTGGAAAGAAGCTTTCTGAGAAACTGCTCTGTGTTCTGTTAATTCATCTCACAGAGTTACATCTTTCCCTTCAAGAAGCCTTTAGCTAAGGCTGTTCTTTTGGAATTGGCAAAGGGATAATTGGAAGCCCATAGAGGGCTATGGTGAAAAAGGAAGTATCATCCGTTCAAAACTGGAAAGAAGCTTTCTGAGAAACTGCTCTGTGTTCTGTTAATTCATCTCACAGAGTTACATCTTTCCCTTCAAGAAGCCTTTCGCTAAGGCTGTTCTTGTGGAATTGGAAAAGGGATATTTGGAAGCCCATAGAGGGCTATGGTGAAAAAGGAAATATCTTCCGTTCAAAACTGGAAAGAAGCTTTCTGAGAAACTGCTCTGTGTTCTGTTAATTCATCTCACAGAGTTACATCTTTCCCTTCAAGAAGTCTTTCGCTCTGGCTGTTCTTGTGGAATTGGCAAGGGGATATTTGGAAGCCCATAGAGGGCTATGGTGAAAAAGGAAATATCTTCCGTTCAAAACTGGAAAGAAGCTTTCTGAGAAACTGCTCTGTGTTCTGTTAATTCATCTCACAGAGTTACATCTTTCCCTTCAAGAAGCCTTTCGCTAAGGCTGTTCTTGTGGAATTGGAAAAGGGATATTTGGAAGCCCATAGAGGGCTATGGTGAAAAAGGAAATATCTTCCGTTCAAAACTGGAAAGAAGCTTTCTGAGAAACTGCTCTGTGTTCTGTTAATTCATCTCACAGAGTTATATCTTTCCCTTCAAGAAGCCTTTCGCTAAGGCTGTTCTTGTGGAATTGGCAAAGGGATATTTGGAAGCCCATAGAGGGCTATGGTTTAAAAGGAAATATCTTCCGTTTAACACTGGAAAGAAGCTTTCTGAGAAACTGCTCTGTGTTCTGTTAATTCATCTCACAGAGTTACATCTTTCCCTTCAAGAAGCCTTTCGCTAAGGCTGTTCTTGTGGAATTGGCAAAGGGATATTTGGAAGCCCATAGAGGGCTATGGTGAAAAAGGAAATAACTTCCGTTCAAACCTGGAAAGAAGCTTTCTGAGAAACTGCTCTGTGTTCTGTTAATTCATCTCACAGAGTTACATCTTTCCCCTCAAGAAGCCTTTCGCTAAGGCTGTTCTTGTGGAATTGGCAAAGGGATATTTGGAAGCCCATAGAGGGCTATGGTGAAAAAGGAAATACCTTCCGTTCAAAACTGGAAAGAAGCTTTCTGAGAAACTGCTCTGTGTTCTGTTAATTCATCTCACAGAGTTACATCTTTCCCTTCAAGAAGCCTTTCGCTAAGGCTGTTCTTGTGGAATTGGCAAAGGGATATTTGGAAGCCCCTAGAGGGCTATGGTGAAAAAGGAAATATCTTCCGTTCAAAACTGGAAAGAAGCTTTCTGAGAAACTGTTCTGTGTTCTGTTAATTCGTCTCACAGTGTTACATCTTTCCTTTCAAGAAACCTTTCGCTAAAGCTGTTTCTGTGGAATTGGCAAGGGGATACTTGGAAGCCCATAGAGGGCTATGGTGAAAAAAAAATATCTTCCGTACAAAACTGGAAAGAAGCTTTCTGAGAAACTGCTCTGTGTTCGGTTAATTCATCTCACAGAGTTACATCTTTCCCTTCAAGAAGCCTTTCGCTAAGGCTGTTCTTGTGGAATTGGCAAAGGGATATTTGGAAGCCCATAGAGGGCTATGGTAAAAAAGGAAATATCTTCCGTTCAAAACTGGAAAGAAGCTTTCTGAGAAACTGCTCTGTGTTCTGTTAATTCATCTCAGAGAGTTATATCTTTCCCTTCAAGAAGCCTTTCGCTAAGGCTGTTCTTGTGGAATTGGCAAAGGGATATTTGGAAGCCCATAGAGGGCTATGGTGAAAAAGGAAATATCTTCCGTTCAAAACTGGAAAGAAGCTTTCTGAGAAACTGCTCTGTGTTCTGTTAATTCATCTCACAGAGTTACATCTTTCCCTTCAAGAAGCCTTTCGCTAAGGCTGTTCTTTGGAATTGGCAAAGGGATATTTGGAAGACCATAGAGGGCTATGGTGAAAAAGGAAATATCTTCCGTTCAAAACTGGAAAGAAGCTTTCTGAGAAACTGCTCTGTGTTCTGTTAATTCATCTCACAGAGTTACATCTTTCCCTTCAAGAAGTCTTTCGCTCTGGCTGTTCTTGTGGAATTGGCAAGGGGATATTTGGAAGCCCATAGAGGGCTATGGTGAAAAAGGAAATATCTTCCGTTCAAAACTGGAAAGAAGCTTTCTGGGAAACTGCTCTGTGTTCTGTTAATTCATCTCACAGAGTTACATCTTTCCCTTCAAGAAGCCTTTCGCTAAGGCTGTTCTTCTGGAATTGGCAAAGGGATATTTGGAATCCCATAGAGGGCTATGATGAAAAAGGAAATATCCTCCGTTCAAAACTGGAAAGAAGCTTTCTGAGAAACTGCTCTGTGTTCTGTTAATTCATCTCACAGAGTTATATCTTTCCCTTCAAGAAGCCTTTCGCTAAGGCTGTTCTTGTGGAATTGGCAAAGGGATATTTGGAAGCCCATAGAGGGCTATGGTGGAAAAGGAAATATCTTCCGTTTAACACTGGAAAGAAGCTTTCTGAGAAACTGCTCTGTGTTCTGTTAATTCATCTCACAGAGTTACATCTTTCCCCTCAAGAAGCCTTTCGCTAAGGCTGTTCTTGTGGAATTCGCAAAGGGATATTTGGAAGCCCATAGAGGGCTATGGTGAAAAAGGAAATACCTTCCGTCCAAACTGGAAAGAAGCTTTCTGAGAAACTGCTCTGTGTTCTGTTAATTCATCTCAGAGAGTTATATCTTTCCCTTCAAGAAGCCGTTCGCTAAGGCTGTTCTTGTGGAATTGGCAAAGGGATAATTGGAAGCCCATAGAGGGCTATGGTGAAAAAGGAAGTATCATCCGTTCAAAACTGGAAAGAAGCTTTCTGAGAAACTGCTCTGTGTTCTGTTAATTCATCTCACAGAGTTACATCTTTCCCTTCAAGAAGCCTTTCGCTAAGGCTGTTCTTGTGGAATTGGCAAAGGGATATTTGGAAGCCCCTAGAGGGCTATGGTGAAAAAGGAAATATCTTCCGTTCAAAACTGGAAAGAAGCTTTCTGAGAAACTGTTCTGTGTTCTGTTAATTCGTCTCACAGTGTTACATCTTTCCTTTCAAGAAACCTTTCGCTAAAGCTGTTTCTGTGGAATTGGCAAGGGGATACTTGGAAGCCCATAGAGGGCTATGGTGAAAAACAAATATCTTCCGTACAAAACTGGAAAGAAGCTTTCTGAGAAACTGCTCTGTGTTCTGTTAATTCATCTCACAGAGTTACATCTTTCCCTTCAAGAAGCCTTTCGCTAAGGCTGTTCTTGTGGAATTGGCAAAGGGATATTTGGAAGCCCATAGAGGGCTATGGTAAAAAAGGAAATATCTTCCGTTCAAAACTGGAAAGAAGCTTTCTGAGAAACTGCTCTGTGTTCTGTTAATTCATCTCAGAGAGTTATATCTTTCCCTTCAAGAAGCCGTTCGCTAAGGCTGTTCTTGTGGAATTGGCAAAGGGATATTTGGAAGCCCATAGAGGGCTATGGTGAAAAAGGAAATATCTTCCGTTCAAAACTGGAAAGAAGCTTTCTGAGAAACTGCTCTGTGTTCTGTTAATTCATCTCACAGAGTTACATCTTTCCCTTCAAGAAGCCTTTCGCTAAGGCTGTTCTTGTGGAATTGGCAAAGGGATATTTGGAAGCCCATAGAGGGCTATGGTGAAAAAGGAAATATCTTCCGTTCAAAACTGGAAAGAAGCTTTCTGAGAAACTGCTCTGTGTTCTGTTAATTCATCTCACAGAGTTACATCTTTCCCTTCAAGAAGCCTTTCGCTAAGGCTGGTCTTGTGGAATTGGCAAAGGGATATTTGGAAGCCCATAGAGGGCTTTGGTGAAAAAGGAAATATCTTCCGTTCAAAACTCGAAAGAAGCTTTCTGAGAAACTGCTCTGTGTTCTGTTAATTCATCTCACAGAGTTACATCTTTCCCTTCATGAAGCCTTTCGCTAAGGCTGTTCTTGTGGAATTCGCAAAGGGATATTTGGAAGCCCATAGAGGGCTATGGCGAAAAAGGAAATATCTTCCGTTCAAAACTGGAAAGAAGCTTTCTGAGAAACTGCTCTGTGTTCTGTTAATTCATCTCACAGAGTTACATGTTTCCCTTCAAGAAGCCTTTCGCTAAGGGTGTTCTTGTGGAATTGGCAAAGGGATATTTGGAAGCCCATAGAGGGCTATGGTGAAAAAGGAAATATCTTCCGTTCAAAAGTGGAAAGAAGCTTTCTGAGAAACTGCTCTGTGTTCTGTTAATTCATCTCACAGAGTTACATCTTTCCCTTCAAGAAACCTTTCGCTAAGGCTGTTCTTGTGGAATTCGCAAAGGGATATTTGGAAACCCATAGAGGGCTACGGTGAAAAACGAAATATCTTCCGTTCACAACTGGAAAGAAGCTTTCTGAGAAACTGCTCTGTGTTCTGTTAATTCATCTCACAGATTTACATCTTTCCCTTCAAGAAGCCTTTCGCTAAGGCTGTTCTTGTGGAATTGGAAAAGGGATATTTGGAAGCCCATAGAGGGCTATGGTGAAAAAGGAAATATCTTCCGTTCAAAACTGGAAAGAAGCTTTCTGGGAAACTGCTCTGTGTTCTGTTAATTCATCTCACAGAGTTACATCTTTCCCTTCAAGAAGCCTTTCGCTAAGGCTGTTCTTGTGGAATTGGCAAAGGGATATTTGGAAGCCCATAGAGGGCTATGGTAAAAAAGGGAATATCTTCCGTTCAAAACTGGAAAGAAGCTTTCTGAGAAACTGCTCTGTGTTCTGTTAATTCATCTCACAGAGTTACATCTTTCCCTTCAAGAAGCCTTTCGCTAAGGCTGTTCTTGTGGAATTGGCAAAGGGATATTTGGAAGCCCATAGAGGGCTATGGTGAAAAAGGGAATATCTTCCGTTCAAAACTGGAAAGAAGCTTTCTGAGAAACTGCTCTGTGTTCTGTTAATTCATCTCACAGAGTTACATCTTTCCCTTCAAGAAGCCTTTCGCTAAGGCTGTTCTTGTGGAATTGGCAAAGGGATATTTGGAAGCCCATAGAGGGCTATGGTGAAAAACGAAATAACTTCCGTTCAAACCTGGAAAGAAGCTTTCTGAGAAACTGCTCTGTGTTCTGTTAATTCATCTCACAGAGTTATATCTTTCCCCTCAAGAAGCCTTTCGCTAAGGCTGTTCTTCTGGAATTGGCAAAGGGATATTTGGAAGCCCACAGAGGGCTATGGTGAAAAAGGAAATACCTTCCGTTCAAAACTGGAAAGAAGCTTTCTGAGAAACTGCTCTGTGTTCTGTTAATTCATCTCACAGAGTTACATCTTCCCCTTCAAGAAGCCTTTCGCTAAGGCTGTTCTTGTGGAATTGGCAAAGGGATATTTGGAAGCCCATAGAGGGCTATGGTGAAAAAGGAAATATCTTCCGTTCAAAACTGGAAAGAAGCTTTCTGAGAAACTGCTCTGTGTTCTGTTAATTCATCTCACAGAGTTACATCTTTCCCTTCAAGAAGCCTTTCGCTAAGGCTGTTCTTGTGGAATTGGCAAAGGGATATTTGGAAGCCCATAGAGGGCTATGGTGAAAAAGGAAATATCTTCCGTTCAAAACTGGAAAGAAGCTCTCTGACAAACTGCTCTGTGTTCTGTTAATTCATCTCAGAGAGTTATATCTTTCCCTTCAAGAAGCCTTTCGCTAAGTCTGTTCTTGTGGAATTGGCAAAGGGATATTTGGAAGCCCATAGAGGGCTATCGTGAAAAAGGAAATATCTTCCGTTCAAAACTGGAAAGAAGCTTTCTGAGAAACTGCTCTGTGTTCTGTTAATTCATCTCACAGAGTTACATCTTTCCCTTCAAGAAGCCTTTCGCTAAGGCTGTTCTTGTGGAATTGGAAAAGGGATATTTGGAAGCCCATAGAGGGCTATGGTGAAAAAGGAAATATCTTCCGTTCAAAACTGGAAAGAAGCTTTCTGAGAAACTGCTCTGTGTTCTGTTAATTCATCTCACAGAGTTACATCTTTCCCTTCAAGAAGTCTTTCGCTCTGGCTGTTCTTGTGGAATTGGCAAGGGGATATTTGGAAGCCCATAGACGGCTATGGTGAAAAAGGAAATATCTTCCGTTCAAAACTGGAAAGAAGCTTTCTGAGAAACTGCTCTGTGTTCTGTTAATTCATCTCACAGAGTTACATCTTTCCCTTCAAGAAGCCTTTCGCTAAGGCTGTTCTTGTGGAATTGGAAAAGGGATATTTGGAAGCCCATAGAGGGCTATGGTGAAAAAGGAAATAACTTCCGTTCAAACCTGGAAAGAAGCTTTCTGAGAAACTGCTCTGTGTTCTGTTAATTCATCTCACAGAGTTACATCTTTCCCCTCAAGAAGCCTTTCGCTAAGGCTGTTCTTGTGGAATTGGCAAAGGGATATTTGGAAGCCCATAGAGGGCTATGGTGAAAAAGGAAATACCTTCCGTTCAAAACTGGAAAGAAGCTTTCTGAGAAACTGCTCTGTGTTCTGTTAATTCATCTCACAGAGTTACATCTTTCCCTTCAAGAAGCCTTTAGCTAAGGCTGTTCTTGTGGAATTGGCAAAGGGATAATTGGAAGCCCATAGAGGGCTATGGTGAAAAAGGAAGTATCATCCGTTCAAAACTGGAAAGAAGCTTTCTGAGAAACTGCTCTGTGTTCTGTTAATTCATCTCACAGAGTTACATCTTTCCCTTCAAGAAGCCTTTCGCTAAGGCTGTTCTTGTTGAATTGGCAAAGGGATATTTGGAAGCCCCTAGAGGGCTATGGTGAAAAAGGAAATATCTTCCGTTCAAAACTGGAAAGAAGCTTTCTGAGAAACTGTTCTGTGTTCTGTTAATTCGTCTCACAGTGTTACATCTTTCCTTTCATGAAACCTTTCGCTAAAGCTGTTTCTGTGGAATTGGCAAGGGGATACTTGGAAGCCCATAGAGGGCTATGGTGAAAAACAAATATCTTCCGTACAAAACTGGAAAGAAGCTTTCTGAGAAACTGCTCTGTGTTCTGTTAATTCATCTCACAGAGTTACATCTTTCCCTTCAAGAAGCCTTTCGCTAAGGCTGTTCTTGTGGAATTGGCAAAGGGATATTTGGAAGCCCATAGAGGGCTATGGTAAAAAAGGAAATATCTTCCGTTCAAAACTGGAAAGAAGCTTTCTGAGAAACTGCTCTGTGTTCTGTTAATTCATCTCAGAGAGTTATATCTTTCCCTTCAAGAAGCCGTTCGCTAAGGCTGTTCTTGTGGAATTGGCAAAGGGATATTTCGAAGCCCATAGAGGGCTATGGTGAAAAAGGAAATATCTTCCGTTCAAAACTGGAAAGAAGCTTTCTGAGAAACTGCTCTGTGTTCTGTTAATTCATCTCACAGAGTTACATCTTTCCCTTCAAGAAGCCTTTCGCTAAGGCTGTTCTTGTGGAATTGGCAAAGGGATATTTGGAAGCCCATAGAGGGCTATGGTGAAAAAGGAAATATCTTCCGTTCAAAACTGGAAAGAAGCTTTCTGAGAAACTGCTCTGTGTTCTGTTAATTCATCTCACAGAGTTACATCTTTCCCTTCATGAAGCCTTTCGCTAAGGCTGTTCTTGTGGAATTCGCAAAGGGATATTTGGAAGCCCATAGAGGACTATGGCGAAAAAGGAAATATCTTCCGTTCAAAACTGGAAAGAAGCTTTCTGAGAAACAGCTCTGTGTTCTGTTAATTCATCTCATAGAGTTACATCTTTCCCTTCAAGAAGCCTTTCGCTAATGGTGTTCTTGTGGAATTGGCAAAGGGATATTTGGAGGCCCCAAGAGGGCTATGGTGAAAAAGGAAATATCTTCCGTTCAAAAGTGGAAAGAAGCTTTCTGAGAAACTGCTCTGTGTTCTGTTAATTCATCTCACAGAGTTACATCTTTCCCTTCAAGAAGTCTTTTGCTAAGTCTGTTCTAGTGTAATTGGCAAGGGGATATTTGGAAGCCCATAGAGGGCTATGGTGAAAAAAGAAATATCTTCCGTTCAAAACTGGAAAGAAGCTTTCTGAGAAACTGCTCTGTGTTCTGTTAATTCATCTCACAGAGTTACATCTTTCCCTTCAAGAAGTTTTCGCTCTGGCTGTTCTTGTGGAATTGGCAAGGGGATATTTGGAAGCCCATAGAGGGCTATGGTGAAAAAGGAAATATCTTCCGTTCAAAACTGGAAAGAAGCTTTCTGGGAAACTGCTCTGTGTTCTGTTAATTCATCTCACAGAGTTACATCTTTCCCTTCAAGAAGCCTTTCGCTAAGGCTGTTCTTCTGGAATTGGCAAAGGGATATTTGGAATCCCATAGAGGGCTATGATGAAAAAGGAAATATCTTCCGTTCAAAACTGGAAAGAAGCTTTCTGAGAAACTGCTCTGTGTTCTGTTAATTCATCTCACAGAGTTATATCTTTCCCTTCAAGAAGCCTTTCGCTAAGGCTGTTCTTGTGGAATTGGCAAAGGGATATTTGGAAGCCCATAGAGGGCTATGATGGAAAAGGAAATATCTTCCGTTTAACACTGGAAAGAAGCTTTCTGAGAAACTGCTCTGTGTTCTGTTAATTCATCTCACAGAGTTACATCTTTCCCTTCAAGAAGCCTTTCGGTAAGGCTGTTCTTGTGGAATTGGCAAAGGGATATTTGGAAGCCCATAGAGGGCTATGGTGAAAAAGGAAATAACTTCCGTTCAAACCTGGAAAGAAGCTTTCTGAGAAACTGCTCTGTGTTCTGTTAATTCATCTCACAGAGTTACATCTTTCCCCTCAAGAAGCCTTTCGCTAAGGCTGTTCTTGTGGAATTCGCAAAGGGATATTTGGAAGCCCATAGAGGGCTATGGTGAAAAAGGAAATACCTTCCGTTCAAAACTGGAAAGAAGCTTTCTGAGAAACTGCTCTGTGTTCTGTTAATTCATCTCACAGAGTTACATCTTTCCCTTCAAGAAGCCTTTAGCTAAGGCTGTTCTTGTGGAATTGGCAAAGGGATAATTGGAAGCCCATAGAGGGCTATGGTGAAAAAGGAAGTATCATCCGTTCAAAACTGGAAAGAAGCTTTCTGAGAAACTGCTCTGTGTTCTGTTAATTCATCTCACAGAGTTACATCTTTCCCTTCAAGAAGCCTTTCGCTAAGGCTGTTCTTGTTGAATTGGCAAAGGGATATTTGGAAGCCCCTAGAGGGCTATGGTGAAAAAGGAAATATCTTCCGTTCAAAACTGGAAAGAAGCTTTCTGAGAAACTGTTCTGTGTTCTGTTAATTCGTCTCACAGTGTTACATCTTTCCTTTCATGAAACCTTTCGCTAAAGCTGTTTCTGTGGAATTGGCAAGGGGATACTTGGAAGCCCATAGAGGGCTATGGTGAAAAACAAATATCTTCCGTACAAAACTGGAAAGAAGCTTTCTGAGAAACTGCTCTATGTTCTGTTAATTCATCTCACAGAGTTACATCTTTCCCTTCAAGAAGCCTTTCGCTAAGGCTGTTCTTGTGGAATTGGCAAAGGGATATTTGGAAGCCCATAGAGGGCTATGGTAAAAAAGGAAATATCTTCCGTTCAAAACTGGAAAGAAGCTTTCTGAGAAACTGCTCTGTGTTCTGTTAATTCATCTCAGAGAGTTATATCTTTCCCTTCAAGAAGCCGTTCGCTAAGGCTGTTCTTGTGGAATTGGCAAAGGGATATTTGGAAGCCCATAGAGGGCTATGGTGAAAAAGGAAATATCTTCCGTTCAAAACTGGAAAGAAGCTTTCTGAGAAACTGCTCTGTGTTCTGTTAATTCATCTCACAGAGTTACATCTTTCCCTTCAAGAAGCCTTTCGCTAAGGCTGTTCTTGTGGAATTGGCAAAGGGATATTTGGAAGCCCATAGAGGGCTATGGTGAAAAAGGAAATATCTTCCGTTCAAAACTGGAAAGAAGCTTTCTGAGAAACTGCTCTGTGTTCTGTTAATTCATCTCACAGAGTTACATCTTTCCCTTCAAGAAGCCTTTCGCTAAGGCTGGTCTTGTGGAATTGGCAAAGGGATATTTGGAAGCCCATAGAGGGCTTTGGTGAAAAAGGAAATATCTTCCGTTCAAAACTGGAAAGAAGCTTTCTGAGAAACTGCTCTGTGTTCTGTTAATTCATCTCACAGAGTTACATCTTTCCCTTCATGAAGCCTTTCGCTAAGGCTGTTCTTGTGGAATTCGCAAAGGGATATTTGGAAGCCCATAGAGGGCTATGGCGAAAAAGGAAATATCTTCCGTTCAAAACTGGAAAGAAGCTTTCTGAGAAACTGCTCTGTGTTCTGTTAATTCATCTCACAGAGTTACATGTTTCCCTTCAAGAAGCCTTTCGCTAAGGGTGTTCTTGTGGAATTGGCAAAGGGATATTTGGAAGCCCATAGTGGGCTATGGTGAAAAAGGAAATATCTTCCGTTCAAAAGTGGAAAGAAGCTTTCTGAGAAACTGCTCTGTGTTCTGTTAATTCATCTCACAGAGTTACATCTTTCCCTTCAAAAAGTCTTTTGCTAAGTCTGTTCTTGTGTAATTGGCAAGGGGATATTTGGAAGCCCATAGAGGGCTATGGTGAAAAAAGAAATATCTTCCGTTCAAAACTGGAAAGAAGCTTTCTGAGAAACTGCTCTGTGTTCTGTTAATTCATCTCACAGAGTTACATCTTTCCCTTCAAGAAACCTTTCGCTAAGGCTGTTCTTGTGGAATTCGCAAAGGGATATTTGGAAGCCCGTAGAGGGCTACGGTGAAAAAGCAAATATCTTCCGTTCAAAACTGGAAAGAAGCTTTCTGTGAAACTGCTCTGTGTTCTGTTAATTCATCTCACAGAGTTACATTTTTCCCTTCAAGAAGCCTTTCGCTAAGGCTGTTCTTGTTGAATTGGAAAAGGGATATTTGGAAGCCCATAGAGGGCTATGGTGAAAAAGGAAATATCTACCGTTCAAAACTGGAAAGAAGCTTTCTGGGAAACTGCTCTGTGTTCTGTTAATTCATCTCACAGAGTTACATCTTTCCCTTCAAGAAGCCTTTCTCTAAGGCTGTTCTTGTGGAATTGGCAAAGGGATATTTGGAAGCCCATAGAGGGCAATGGTGAAAAAGGAAATATCTTCCGTTCAAAAGTGGAAAGAAACTTTCTGAGAAACTGCTCTATGTTCTGTTAATTCATCTCACAGAGTTACATCTTTCCCTTCAAGAAGTCTTTCGCTAAGGCTGTTCTTGTGGAATTGGCAAGGGGATATTTGGAAGCCCATAGAGGGCTATGGTGAAAAAGGAAATATCTTCCGTTCAAAACTGGAAAGAAGCCTTCTGAGAAACTGCTCTGTGTTCTGTTAATTCATCTCACAGAGTTACATCTTTCCCTTCAAGAAACCTTTCGCTAAGGCTGTTCTTGTGGAGTTTGCAAAGGGATATTTGGAAGCCCGTAGAGGGCTACGGTGAAAAAGGAAATATCTTCCGTTCACAACTGGAAAGAAGCTTTCTGAGAAACTGCTCTGTGTTCTGTTAATTCATCTCACAGAGTTACATCTTTCCCTTCAAGAAGCCTTTCGCTAAGGCTGTTCTTGTGGAATTGGAAAAGGGATATTTGGAAGCCCTTAGAGGGCTATGGTGAAAAAGGAAATATCTTCCGTTCAAAACTGGAAAGAAGCTTTCTGAGAAACTGCTCTGTGTTCTGTTAATTCATCTCACAGAGTTACATCTTTCCCTTCAAGAAACCTTTCGCTAAGGCTGTTCTTGTGGAATTCGCAAAGGGATATTTGAAAGCCCATAGAGGGCTACGGTGAAAAAGGAAATATCTTCCGTTCAAAACTGGAAAGAAGCTTTCTGAGAAACTGCTCTGTGTTCTGTTAATTCATCTCACAGAGTTACATCTTTCCCTTCAAGAAGCCTTTCGCTAAGGCTGTTCTTGTGGAATTGGAAAAGGGATATTTGGAAGCCCATAGAGGGCTATGGTGAAAAAGGAAATATCTTCCGTTCAAAAGTGGAAAGAAGCTTTCTGGGAAACTGCTCTGTGTTCTGTTAATTCATCTCACAGAGTTACATCTTTCCCTTCAAGAAGCCTTTCGCTAAGGCTGTTCTTGTGGAATTGGCAAAGGGATATTTGTAAGCCCATAGAGGGCTATGGTGAAAAAGGAAATATCTTCCGTTCAAAAGTGGAAAGAAGCTTTCTGAGAAACTGCTCTGTGTTCTGTTAATTCATCTCACAGAGTTACATCTTTCCCTTCAAGAAGTCTTTCGATAAGGCTGTTCTTGTGGAATTGGCAAGGGGATATTTGGAAGCCCATAGAGGGCTATGGTGAAAAAGGAAATATCTTCCGTTCAAAACTGGAAAGAAGCCTTCTGAGAAACTGCTCTGTGTTCTGTTAATTCATCTCACAGAGTTACATCTTTCCCTTCAAGAAACCTTTCACTAAGGCTGTTCTTGTGGAATTCGCAAAGGGATATTTGGAAGCCCATAGAGGGCTATGGTGAAAAAGGAAATATCTTCCGTTCAAAACTGGAAAGAAGCTTTCTGGGAAACTGCTGTGTGTTCTGTTAATTCATCTCACAGAGTTACATCTTTCCCTTCAAGAAGCCTTTCGCTAAGGCTGTTCTTCTGGAATTGCCAAAGGGATATTTGGAATCCCATAGAGGGCTATGATGAAAAAGGAAATACCTTCCGTTCAAAACTGGAAAGAAGCTTTCTGAGAAACTGCTCTGTGTTCTGTTAATTCATCTCACAGAGTTATATCTTTCCCTTCAAGAAGCCTTTCGCTAAGGCTGTTCTTGTGGAATTGGCAAAGGGATATTTGGAAGCCCATAGAGGGCTATGGTGGAAAAGGAAATATCTTCCGTTTAACACTGGAAAGAAGCTTTCTGAGAAACTGCTCTGTGTTCTGTTAATTCATCTCACAGAGTTACATCTTTCCCTTCAAGAAGCCTTTCGCTAAGGCTGTTCTTGTGGAATTGGCAAAGGGATATTTGGAAGCCCATAGAGGGCTATGGTGAAAAAGGGAATATCTTCCGTTCAAACCTGGAAAGAAGCTTTCTGAGAAACTGCTCTGTGTTCTGTTAATTCATCTCACAGAGTTACATCTTTCCCCTCAAGAAGCCTTTCGCTAAGGCTGTTCTTGTGGAATTGGCAAAGGGATATTTGGAAGCCCATAGAGGGCTATGGTGAAAAAGGAAATACCTTCCGTTCGAAACTGGAAAGAAGCTTTCTGAGAAACTGCTCTGTGTTCTGTTAATTCATCTCACAGAGTTACATCTTTCCCTTCAAGAAGCCTTTAGCTAAGGCTGTTCTTGTGGAATTGGCAAAGGGATAATTGGAAGCCCATAGAGGGCTATGGTGAAAAAGGAAGTATCATCCGTTCAAAACTGGAAAGAAGCTTTCTGAGAAACTGCTCTGTGTTCTGTTAATTCATCTCACAGAGTTACATCTTTCCCTTCAAGAAGCCTTTCGCTAAGGCTGTTCTTGTGGAATTGGCAAAGGGATATTTGGAAGCCCCTAGAGGGCTATGGTGAAAAAGGAAATATCTTCCGTTCAAAACTGGAAAGAAGCTTTCTGAGAAACTGTTCTGTGTTCTGTTAATTCGTCTCACAGTGTTACATCTTTCCTTTCAAGAAACCTTTCGCTAAAGCTGTTTCTGTGGAATTGGCAAGGGGATACTTGGAAGCCCATAGAGGGCTATGGTGAAAAACAAATATCTTCTGTACAAAACTGGAAAAAGCTTTCTGAGAAACTGCTCTGTGTTCTGTTAATTCATCTCACAGAGTTATATCTTTCCCTTCAAGAAGCCTTTCGCTAAGGCTGTTCTTGTGGAATTGGCAAAGGGATATTTGGAAGCCCATAGAGGGCTATGGTAAAAAGGAAATATCTTCCGTTCAAAACTTGAAAGAAGCTTTCTGAGAAACTGCTCTGTGTTCTGTTAATTCATCTCAGAGAGTTATATCTTTCCCTTCAAGAAGCCTTTCGCTAAGGCTGTTCTTGTGGAATTGACAAAGGGATATTTGGAAGCCCATAGAGGGCTATGGTGAAAAAGGAAATATCTTCCGTTCAAAACTGGAAAGAAGCTTTCTGAGAAACTGCTCTGTGTTATGTTAATTCATCTCACAGAGTTACATCTTTCCCTTCAAGAAGCCTTTCGCTAAGGCTGTTCTTGTGGAATTGGCAAAGGGATATTTGGAAGCCCATAGAGGGCTATGGTGAAAAAGGAAATATCTTCCGTTCAAAACTGGAAAGAAGCTTTCTGAGAAACTGCTCTGTGTTCTGTTAATTCATCTCACAGAGTTACATCTTTCCCTTCATGAAGCCTTTCGCTAAGGCTGTTCTTGTGGAATTCGCAAAGGGATATTTGGAAGCCCATAGAGGGCTATGGCGAAAAAGGAAATATCTTCCGTTCAAAACTGGAAAGAAGCTTTCTGAGAAACAGCTCTGTGTTCTGTTAATTCATCTCATAAGGTTACATCTTTCCCTTCAAGAAGCCTTTCGCTAATGGTGTTCTTGTGGAATTGGCAAAGGGATATTTGGAGTCCCCTAGAGGGCTATGGTGAAAAAGGAAATATCTTCCGTTCAAAAGTGGAAAGAAGCTTTCTGAGAAACTGCTCTGTGTTCTGTTAATTCATCTCACAGAGTTACATCTTTCCCTTCAAGAAGTCTTTTGCTAAGTCTGTTCTAGTGTAATTGGCAAGGGGATATTTGGAAGCCCATAGAAGGCTATGGTGAAAAAAGAAATATCTTCCGTTCAAAACTGGAAAGAAGCTTTCTGAGAAACTGCTCTGTGTTCTGTTAATTCATCTCACAGAGTTACACCTTTCCCTTCAAGAAACCTTACGCTAAGGCTTTTCTTGTGGAATTCGCAAAGGGATATTTGGAAGCCCGTAGAGGGCTACGGTGAAAAAGGAAATATCTTCCGTTCAAAACTGGAAAGAAGCTTTCTGTGAAACTGCTCTGTGTTCTGTTAATTCATCTCACAGAGTTACATTTTTCCCTTCAAGAAGCCTTTCGCTAAGGCTGTTCTTGTGGAATTGGAAAAGGGATATTTGGAAGCCCATAGAGGGCTAAGGTGAAAAAGGAAATATCTTCCGTTCAAAACTGGAAAGAAGCTTTCTGGGAAACTGCTCTGTGTTCTGTTAATTCATCTCACAGAGTTACATCTTTCCCTTCAAGAAGCCTTTCGCTAAGGCTGTTCTTGTGGAATTGGCAAAGGGATATTTGGAAGCCCATAGAGGGCTATGGTGAAAAAGGAAATATCTTCCGTTCAAAAGTGGAAAGAAACTTTCTGAGAAACTGCTCTGTGTTCTGTTAATTCATCTCACAGAGTTACATCTTTCCCTTCAAGAAGTCTTTCGCTAAGGCTGTTCTTGTGGAATTGGCAAGGGGATATTTGGAAGCCCATAGAGGGCTATGGTGAAAAAGGAAATATCTTCCGTTCAAAACTGGAAAGAAGCCTTCTGAGAAACTGCTCTGTGTTCTGTTAATTCATCTCACAGAGTAACATCTTTCCCTTCAAGAAACCTTTCGCTAAGGCTGTTCTTGTGGAATTCGCAAAGGGATATTTGGAAGCCCATAGAGGGCTACGGTGAAAAAGGAAATATCTTCCGTTCACAACTGGAAAGAAGCTTTCTGAGAAACTGCTCTGTGTTCTGTTAATTCATCTCACAGAGTTACATCTTTCCCTTCAAGAAGCCTTTCGCTAAGGCTGTTCTTGTGGAATTGGAAAAGGGATATTTGGAATCCCTTAGAGGGCTATGGTGAAAAAGGAAATATCTTCCGTTCAAAACTGGAAAGAAGCTTTCTGAGAAACTGCTCTGTGTTCTGTTAATTCATCTCACAGAGTTACATCTTTCCCTTCAAGAAACCTTTCGCTAAGGCTGTTCTTGTGGAATTCGCAAAGGGATATTTGGAAGCCCATAGAGGGCTACGGTGAAAAAGGAAATATCTTCCGTTCAAAACTGGAAAGAATCTTTCTGAGAAACTGCTCTGTGTTCTGTTAATTCATCTCACAGAGTTACATCTTTCCCTTCAAGAAGCCTTTCGCTAAGGCTGTTCTTGTGGAATTGGAAAAGGGATATTTGGAAGCCCATAGAGGGCTATGGTGAAAAAGGAAATATCTTCCGTTCAAAACTGGAAAGAAGCTTTCTGGGAAACTGCTCTGTGTTCTGTTAATTCATCTCACAGAGTTACATCTTTCCCTTCAAGAAGCCTTTCGCTAAGGCTGTTCTTGTGGAATTGGCAAAGGGATATTTGGAAGCCCATAGAGGGCTATGGTGAAAAAGGAAATATCTTCCGTTCAAAAGTGGAAAGAAGCTTTCTGAGAAACTGCTCTGTGTTCTGTTAATTCATCTCACAGAGTTACATCTTTCCCTTCAAGAAGTCTTTTGCTAAGGCTGTTCTTGTGGAATTGGCAAGGGGATATTTGGAAGCCCATAGAGGGCTATGGTGAAAAAGGAAATATCTTCCGTTCAAAACTGGAAAGAAGCCTTCTGAGAATCTGCTCTGTGTTCTGTTAATTCATCTCACAGAGTTACATCTTTCCCTTCAAGAAACCTTTCGCTAAGGCTGTTCTTGTGGATTTCGCAAAGGGATATTTGGAAGCCCATAGAGGGCTACGGTTAAAAAGGAAATATCTTCCGTTCACAACTGGAAAGAAGCGTTCTGAGAAACTGCTCTGTGTTCTGTTAATTCATCTCACAGATTTACATCTTTCCCTTCAAGAAGCCTTTCGCTAAGGCTGTTCTTGTGGAATTCGCAAAGGGATATTTGGAAGCCCATAGAGGGCTATGGTGAAAAAGGAAATATCTTCCGTTCAAAACTGGAAAGAAGCTTTCTGGGAAACTGCTCTGTGTTCTGTTAATTCATCTCACAGAGTTACATCTTTCCCTTCAAGAAGCCTTTCGCTAAGGCTGTTCTTGTGGAATTGGCAAAGGGATATTTGGAAGCCCATAGAGGGCTATGGTGAAAAAGGAAATATCTTCCGTTCAAAAGTGGAAAGAAGCTTTCTGAGAAACTGCTCTGTGTTCTGTTAATTCATCTCACAGAGTTACATCTTTCCCTTCAAGAAGTCTTTAGCTAAGGCTGTTCTTGTGGAATTGGCAAGGGGATATTTGGAAGCCCATAGAGGGCTATGGTGAAAAAGGAAATATCTTCCGTTCAAAACTTGAAAGAAGCCTTCTGAGAAACTGCTCTGTGTTCTGTTAATTCATCTCACAGAGTTACATCTTTCCCTTCAAGAAACCTTTCGCTAAGGCTGTTCTTGTGGAATTCGCAAAGGGATATTTGGAAGCCCATAGAGGGCTACGGTGAAAAAGGAAATATCTTCCGTTCAAAACTGGAAAGAAGCTTTCTGAGAAACTGCTCTGTGTTCTGTTAATTCATCTCACAGAGTTACATCTTTCCCTTCAAGAAGCCTTTCGCTAAGGCTGTTCTTGTGGAACTGGAAAAGGGATATTTGGAAGCCCATAGAGGGCTATGGTGAAAAAGGAAATATCTTCCGTTCAAAACTGGAAAGAAGCTTTCTGAGAAACTGCTCTGTGTTCTGTTAATTCATCTCACAGAGTTACATCTTTCCCTTCAAGAAGCCTTTAGCTAAGGCTGTTCTTGTGGAATTGGCAAAGGGATAATTGGAAGCCCATAGAGGGCTATGGTGAAAAAGGAAGTATCATCCGTTCAAAACTGGAAAGAAGCTTTCTGAGAAACTGCTCTGTGTTCTGTTAATTCATCTCACAGAGTTACATCTTTCCCTTCAAGAAGCCTTTCGCTAAGGCTGTTCTTGTGGAATTGGCAAAGGGATATTTGGAAGCCCCTAGAGGGCTATGGTGAAAAAGGAAATATCTTCCGTTCAAAACTGGAAAGAAGCTTTCTGAGAAACTGTTCTGTGTTCTGTTAATTTGTCTCACAATGTTACATCTTTCCTTTCAAGAAACCTTTCGCTAAAGCTGTTTCTGTGGAATTGGCAAGGGGATACTTGGAAGCCCATAGAGGGCTATGGTGAAAAACAAATATCTTCCGTACAAAACTGGAAAGAAGCTTTCTGAGAAACTGCTCTGTGTTCTGTTAATTCATCTCACAGAGTTACATCTTTCCCTTCAAGAATCCTTTCGCTAAGGCTGTTCTTGTGGAATTGGCAAAGGGATATTTGGAAGCCCATAGAGGGCTATGGTAAAAAAGGAAATATCTTCCGTTCAAAACTGGAAAGAAGCTTTCTGAGAAACTGCTCTGTGTTCTGTTAATTCATCTCAGAGAGTTATATCTTTCCCTTCAAGAAGCCTTTCGCTAAGGCTGTTCTTGTGGAATTGGCAAAGGGATATTTGGAAGCCCCTAGAGGGCTATGGTGAAAAAGGAAATATCTTCCGTTCAAAACTGGAAAGAAGCTTTCTGAGAAACTGCTCTGTGTTCTGTTAATTCATCTCACAGAGTTACATCTTTCCCTTCAAGAAGCCTTTCGCTAAGGCTGTTCTTGTGGAATTGGCAAAGGGATATTTGGAAGCCCATAGAGGGCTATGGTGAAAAAGGAAATATCTTCCGTTCAAAACTGGAAAGAAGCTTTCTGAGATACTGCTCTGTGTTCTGTTAATTCATCTCACAGAGTTACATCTTTCCCTTCATGAAGCCTTTCGCTAAGGCTGTTCTTGTGGAATTCGCAAAGGGATATTTGGAAGCCCATAGAGGGCTATGGCGAAAAAGGAAATATCTTCCGTTCAAAACTGGAAAGAAGCTTTCTGAGAAACAGCTCTGTGTTCTGTTAATTCATCTCATAGAGTTACATCTTTCCCTTCAAGAAGCCTTTCGCTAAGGGTGTTCTTGTGGAATTGGCAAAGGGATATTTGGAAGCCCATAGAGGGCTATGGTGAAAAAGGAAATATCTTCCGTTCAAAACTGGAAAGAAGCTTTCTGAGAAACTGCTCTGTGTTCTGTTAATTCATCTCACAGAGTTACATCTTTCCCTTCAAGAAGTCTTTTGCTAAGTCTGTTCTAGTGTAATTGGCAAGGGGATATTTGGAAGCCCATAGAGGGCTATGGTGAAAAAAGAAATATCTTCCGTTCAAAACTGGAAAGAAGATTTCTGAGAAACTGCTCTGTGTTCTGTTAATTCATCTCACAGAGTTACATCTTTCCCTTCAAGAAACCTTTCGCTAAGGCTGTTCTTGTGGAATTCGCAAAGGGATATTTGGAAGCCCGTAGAGGGCTACGGGGAAAAAGGAAATATCTTCCGTTCACAACTGGAAAGAAGCTTTCTGAGAAACTGCTCTGTGTTCTGTTAATTCATCTCACAGAGTTACATCTTTCCCTTCAAGAAGCCTTTCGCTAAGGCTGTTCTTGTGGAATTGGAAAAGGGATATTTGGAAGCCCTTAGAGGGCTATGGTGAAAAAGGAAATATCTTCCGTTCAAAACTGGAAAGAAGCTTTCTGAGAAACTGCTCTGTGTACTGTTAATTCATCTCACAGAGTTACATCTTTCCCTTCAAGAAACCTTTCGCTAAGGCTGTTCTTGTGGAATTCGCAAAGGGATATTTGGAAGCCCATAGAGGGCTACGGTGAAAAAGGAAATATCTTCCGTTCAAAACTGGAAAGAAGCTTTCTGAGAAACTGCTCTGTGTTCTGTTAATTCATCTCAAAGAGTTACATCTTTCCCTTCAAGAAGCCTTTCGCTAAGGCTGTTCTTGTGGAATTGGAAAAGGGATATTTGGAAGCCCATAGAGGGCTATGGTGAAAAAGGAAATATCTTCCGTTCAAAACTGGAAAGAAGCTTTCTGGGAAACTGCTCTGTGTTCTGTTAATTCATCTCACAGAGTTACATCTTTCCCTTCAAGAAGCCTTTCGCTATGGCTGTTCTTGTGGAATTGGCAAAGGGATATTTGGAAGCCCATAGAGGGCTATGGTGAAAAAGGAAATATCTTCCGTTCAAAAGTGGAAAGAAGCTTTCTGAGAAACTGCTCTGTGTTCTGTTAATTCATCTCACAGAGTTACATCTTTCCCTTCAAGAAGTCTTTCGCTAAGGCTGTTCTTGTGGAATTGGCAAGGGGATATTTGGAAGCCCATAGAGGGCTATGGTGAAAAAGGAAATATCTTCCGTTCAAAACTGGAAAGAAGCCTTCTGAGAATCTGCTCTGTGTTCTGTTAATTCATCTCACAGAGTTACATCTTTCCCTTCAAGAAACCTTTCGCTAAGGCTGTTCTTGTGGAATTCGCAAAGGGATATTTGGAAGCCCATAGAGGGCTACGGTGAAAAAGGAAATATCTTCCGTTCACAACTGGAAAGAAGCGTTCTGAGAAACTGCTCTGTGTTCTGTTAATTCATCTCACAGATTTACATCTTTCCCTTCAAGAAGCCTTTCGCTAAGGCTGTTCTTGTGGAATTCGCAAAGGGATATTTGGAAGCCCATAGAGGGCTATGGTGAAAAAGGAAATATCTTCCGTTCAAAACTGGAAAGAAGCTTTCTGGGAAACTGCTCTGTGTTCTGTTAATTCATCTCACAGAGTTACATCTTTCCCTTCAAGAAGCCTTTCGCTAAGGCTGTTCTTGTGGAATTGGCAAAGGGATATTTGGAAGCCCATAGAGGGCTACGGTGAAAAAGGAAATATCTTCCGTTCAAAACTGGAAAGAAGCTTTCTGAGAAACTGCTCTGTGTTCTGTTAATTCATCTCACAGAGTTACATCTTTCCCTTCAAGAAGTCTTTCGCTAAGGCTGTTCTTGTGGAACTGGAAAAGGGATATTTGGAAGCCCATAGAGGGCTATGGTCAAAAAGGAAATATCTTCCGTTCAAAACTGGAAAGAAGCTTTCTGAGAAACTGCTCTGTGTTCTGTTAATTCATCTCACAGAGTTATATCTTTCCCTTCAAGAAGCCTTTCGCTAAGGCTGTTCTTGTGGAATTGGCAAAGGGATATTTGGAAGCCCATAGAGGGCTATGGTGAAAAAGGAAATATCTTCCGTTCAAAACTGGAAAGAAGCTTTCTGAGAAACTGCTCTGTGTTCTGTTAATTCATCTCACAGAGTTACATCTTTCCCTTCAAGAAGCCTTTCGCTAAGGCTGTTCTTGTGGAATTGGCAAAGGGATATTTGGAAGCCCATAGAGGGCTATGGTGAAAAAGGAAATAACTTCCGTTCAAACCTGGAAAGAAGCTTTCTGAGAAAGTGCTCTGTGTTCTGTTAATTCATCTCACAGAGTTACATCTTTCCCCTCAAGAAGCCTTTCGCTAAGGCTGTTCTTGTGGAATTGGCAAAGGGATATTTGGAAGCCCATAGAGGGCTATGGTGAAAAAGGAAATACCTTCCGTTCAAAACTGGAAAGAAGCTTTCTGAGAAACTGCTCTGTGTTCTGTTAATTCATCTCACAGAGTTACATCTTTCCCTTCAAGAAGCCTTTAGCTAAGGCTGTTCTTGTGGAATTGGCAAAGGGATAATTGGAAGCCCATAGAGGGCTATGGTGAAAAAGGAAGTATCATCCGTTCAAAACTGGAATGAAGCTTTCTGAGAAACTGCTCTGTGTTCTGTTAATTCATCTCACAGAGTAACATCTTTCCCTTCAAGAAGCCTTTCGCTAAGGCTGTTCTTGTGGAATTGGCAAAGGGATATTTGGAAGCCCCTAGAGGGCTATGGTGAAAAAGGAAATATCTTCCGTTCAAAACTGGAAAGAAGCTTTCTGAGAAACTGCTCTGTGTTCTGTTAATTTGTCTCACAGTGTTACATCTTTCCTTTCAAGAAACCTTTCGCTAAAGCTGTTTCTGTGGAATTGGCAAGGGGATACTTGGAAGCCCATAGAGGGCTATGGTGAAAAACAAATATCTTCCGTACAAAACTGGAAAGAAGCTTTCTGAGAAACTGCTCTGTGTTCTGTTAATTCATCTCACAGAGTTACATCTTTCCCTTCAAGAAGCCTTTCGCTAAGGCTGTTCTTGTGGAATTGGCAAAGGGATATTTGGAAGCCCATAGAGGGCTATGGTAAAAAAGGAAATATCTTCCGTTCAAAACTGGAAAGAAGCTTTCTGAGAAACTGCTCTGTGTTCTGTTAATTCATCTCAGAGAGTTATATCTTTCCCTTCAAGAAGCCTTTCGCTAAGGCTGTTCTTGTGGAATTGGCAAAGGGATATTTGGAAGCCCATAGAGGGCTATGGTGAAAAAGGAAATATCTTCCGTTCAAAACTGGAAAGAAGCTTTCTGAGAAACTGTTCTGTGTTCTGTTAATTTGTCTCACAGTGTTACATCTTTCCTTTCAAGAAACCTTTCGCTAAAGCTGTTTCTGTGGAATTGGCAAGGGGATACTTGGAAGCCCATAGAGGGCTATGGTGAAAAACAAATATCTTCCGTACAAAACTGGAAAGAAGCTTTCTGAGAAACTGCTCTGTGTTCTGTTAATTCATCTCAGAGAGTTACATCTTTCCCTTCAAGAAGCCTTTCGCTAAGGCTGTTCTTGTGGAATTGGCAAAGGGATATTTGGAAGCCCATAGAGGGCTATGGTAAAAAAGGAAATATCTTCCGTTCAAAACTGGAAAGAAGCTTTCTGAGAAACTGCTCTGTGTTCTGTTAATTCATCTTAGAGAGTTATATCTTTCCCTTCAAGAAGCCTTTCGCTAAGGCTGTTCTTGTGGAATTGGCAAAGGGATATTTGGAAGCCCATAGAGGGCTATGGTGAAAAAGGAAATATCTTCTGTTCAAAACTGGAAAGAAGCTTTCTGAGAAACTGCTCTATGTTCCGTTAATTCATCTCACAGAGTTACATCTTTCCCTTCAAGAAGCCTTTCGCTAAGGCTGTTCTTGTGGAATTGGCAAAGGGATATTTGGAAGCCCATAGAGGGCTATGGTGAAAAAGGAAATATCTTCCGTTCAAAACTGGAAAGAAGCTTTCTGGGAAACTGCTCTGTGTTCTGTTAATTCATCTCACAGAGTTACATCTTTCCCTTCAAGAAGCCTTTCGCTATGGCTGTTCTTGTGGAATTGGCAAAGGGATATTTGGAAGCCCATAGAGGGCTATGGTGAAAAAGGAAATATCTTCCGTTCAAAAGTGGAAAGAAGCTTTCTGAGAAACTGCTCTGTGTTCTGTTAATTCATCTCACAGAGTTACATCTTTCCCTTCAAGAAGTCTTTCGCTAAGGCTGTTCTTGTGGAATTGGCAAGGGGATATTTGGAAGCCCATAGAGGGCTATGGTGAAAAAGGAAATATCTTCCGTTCAAAACTGGAAAGAAGCCTTCTGAGAATCTGCTCTGTGTTCTGTTAATTCATCTCACAGAGTTACATCTTTCCCTTCAAGAAACCTTTCGCTAAGGCTGTTCTTGTGGAATTCGCAAAGGGATATTTGGAAGCCCATAGAGGGCTACGGTGAAAAAGGAAATATCTTCCGTTCACAACTGGAAAGAAGCGTTCTGAGAAACTGCTCTGTGTTCTGTTAATTCATCTCACAGATTTACATCTTTCCCTTCAAGAAGCCTTTCGCTAAGGCTGTTCTTGTGGAATTCGCAAAGGGATATTTGGAAGCCCATAGAGGGCTATGGTGAAAAAGGAAATATCTTCCGTTCAAAACTGGAAAGAAGCTTTCTGGGAAACTGCTCTGTGTTCTGTTAATTCATCTCACAGAGTTACATCTTTCCCTTCAAGAAGCCTTTCGCTAAGGCTGTTCTTGTGGAATTGGCAAAGGGATATTTGGAAGCCCATAGAGGGCTACGGTGAAAAAGGAAATATCTTCCGTTCAAAACTGGAAAGAAGCTTTCTGAGAAACTGCTCTGTGTTCTGTTAATTCATCTCACAGAGTTACATCTTTCCCTTCAAGAAGTCTTTCGCTAAGGCTGTTCTTGTGGAACTGGAAAAGGGATATTTGGAAGCCCATAGAGGGCTATGGTGAAAAAGGAAATATCTTCCGTTCAAAACTGGAAAGAAGCTTTCTGAGAAACTGCTCTGTGTTCTGTTAATTCATCTCACAGAGTTACATCTTTCCCTTCATGAAGCCTATCGCTAAGGCTGTTCTTTGTGGAATTCGCAAAGGGATATCTGGAAGCCCATAGAGGGCTATGGTGAAAAAGGAAATATCTTCCGTTCAAAACTGGAAAGAAGCTTTCTGAGAAACTGCTCTGTGTTCTGTAAATTCATCTCACAGAGTTACATCTTTCCCTTCAAGAAGCCTTTCGCTAAGGCTGTTCTTGTGGAATTGGCAAAGGGATATTTGGAAGCCCATAGAGGGCTATGGTGAAAAAGGAAATAACTTCCGTTCAAAACTGGAAAGAAGCTTTCTGAGAAACTGCTCTGTGGTCTGTTAATTCATCTCACAGAGTTACATCTTTCCTTCAAGAAGCCTTTCGCTAAGGCTGTTCTTGTGGAATTGGCAAAGGGATATTTGGAAGCCCATAGAGGGCTATGGTGAAAAAGGAAATATCTTCCGTTCAAAACTGGAAAGAAGCTTTCTGAGAAACTGCTCTGTGTTCTGTTAATTCATCTCACAGAGTTACATCTTTCCCTTCAAGAAGTCTTTCGCTAAGGCTGTTCTTGTGGAATTGGCAAGGGGATATTTGGAAGCCCATAGAGGGCTATGGTGAAAAAGGAAATATCTTCTGTTCAAAACTGGAAAGAAGCTTTCTGAGAAACTGCTCTGTGTTCTGTTAATTCATCTCACAGAGTTACATCTTTCCCTTCAAGAAGTCTTTCGCTAAGGCTGTTCTTGTGGAATTGGCAAGGGGATATTTGGAAGCCCTTAGAGGGCTATGGTGAAAAAGGAAATATCTTCCGTTCAAAACTGGAAAGAAGCTTTCTGAGAAACTGCTCTGTGTTCTGTTAATTCATCTCACAGAGTTACATCTTTCCCTTCAAGAAGCCTTTAGCTAAGGCTGTTCTTGTGGAATTGGCAAAGTGATAATTGGAAGCCCATAGAGGGCTATGGTGAAAAAGGAAATATCATCCGTTCAAAACTGGAAAGAAGCTTTCTGAGAAACTGCTCTGTGTTCTGTTAATTCATCTCACAGAGTTACATCTTTCCCTTCAAGAAGCCTTTCGCTAAGGCTGTTCTTGTGGAATTGACAAAGGGATATTTGGAAGCCCCTAGAAGGCTATGGTGAAAAAGGAAATATCTTCCGTTCAAAACTGGAAAGAAGCTTTCTGAGAAACTGTTCTGTGTTCTGTTAATTCGTCTCACAGTGTTACATCTTTCCTTTCAAGAAACCTTTCGCTAAAGCTGTTTCTGTGGAATTGGCAAGGGGATACTTGGAAGCCCATAGATGGCTATGGTGAAAAACAAATATCTTCCGTACAAAACTGGAAAGAAGCTTTCTAAGAAACTGCTCTGTGTTCTGTTAATTCATCTCAGAGAGTTATATCTTTCCCTTCAAGAAGCCTTTCGCTAAGGCTGTTCTTGTGGAATTGGCAAAGGGATATTTGGAAGCCCATAGAGGGCTATGGTGAAAAAGGAAATATCTTCCGTTCAAAACTGGAAAGAAGCTTTCTGAGAAACTGCTCTGTGTTCTGTTAATTCATCTCACAGAGTTACATCTTTCCCTTCAAGAAGCCTTTCGCTAAGGCTGTTCTTGTGGAATTGGCAAAGGGATATTTGGAAGCCCATAGAGGGCTATGGTGAAAAAGGAAATAACTTCCGTTCAAACCTGGAAAGAAGCTTTCTGAGAAAGTGCTCTGTGTTCTGTTAATTCATCTCACAGAGTTACATCTTTCCCCTCAAGAAGCCTTTCGCTAAGGCTGTTCTTGTGGAATTGGCAAAGGGATATTTGGAAGCCCATAGAGGGCTATGGTGAAAAAGGAAATACCTTCCGTTCAAAACTGGAAAGAAGCTTTCTGAGAAACTGCTCTGTGTTCTGTTAATTCATCTCACAGAGTTACATCTTTCCCTTCAAGAAGCCTTTAGCTAAGGCTGTTCTTGTGGAATTGGCAAAGGGATAATTGGAAGCCCATAGAGGGCTATGGTGAAAAAGGAAGTATCATCCGTTCAAAACTGGAATGAAGCTTTCTGAGAAACTGCTCTGTGTTCTGTTAATTCATCTCACAGAGTAACATCTTTCCCTTCAAGAAGCCTTTCGCTAAGGCTGTTCTTGTGGAATTGGCAAAGGGATATTTGGAAGCCCCTAGAGGGCTATGGTGAAAAAGGAAATATCTTCCGTTCAAAACTGGAAAGAAGCTTTCTGAGAAACTGCTCTGTGTTCTGTTAATTTGTCTCACAGTGTTACATCTTTCCTTTCAAGAAACCTTTCGCTAAAGCTGTTTCTGTGGAATTGGCAAGGGGATACTTGGAAGCCCATAGAGGGCTATGGTGAAAAACAAATATCTTCCGTACAAAACTGGAAAGAAGCTTTCTGAGAAACTGCTCTGTGTTCTGTTAATTCATCTCACAGAGTTACATCTTTCCCTTCAAGAAGCCTTTCGCTAAGGCTGTTCTTGTGGAATTGGCAAAGGGATATTTGGAAGCCCATAGAGGGCTATGGTAAAAAAGGAAATATCTTCCGTTCAAAACTGGAAAGAAGCTTTCTGAGAAACTGCTCTGTGTTCTGTTAATTCATCTCAGAGAGTTATATCTTTCCCTTCAAGAAGCCTTTCGCTAAGGCTGTTCTTGTGGAATTGGCAAAGGGATATTTGGAAGCCCATAGAGGGCTATGGTGAAAAAGGAAATATCTTCCGTTCAAAACTGGAAAGAAGCTTTCTGAGAAACTGTTCTGTGTTCTGTTAATTTGTCTCACAGTGTTACATCTTTCCTTTCAAGAAACCTTTCGCTAAAGCTGTTTCTGTGGAATTGGCAAGGGGATACTTGGAAGCCCATAGAGGGCTATGGTGAAAAACAAATATCTTCCGTACAAAACTGGAAAGAAGCTTTCTGAGAAACTGCTCTGTGTTCTGTTAATTCATCTCAGAGAGTTACATCTTTCCCTTCAAGAAGCCTTTCGCTAAGGCTGTTCTTGTGGAATTGGCAAAGGGATATTTGGAAGCCCATAGAGGGCTATGGTAAAAAAGGAAATATCTTCCGTTCAAAACTGGAAAGAAACTTTCTGAGAAACTGCTCTGTGTTCTGTTAATTCATCTTAGAGAGTTATATCTTTCCCTTCAAGAAGCCTTTCGCTAAGGCTGTTCTTGTGGAATTGGCAAAGGGATATTTGGAAGCCCATAGAGGGCTATGGTGAAAAAGGAAATATCTTCTGTTCAAAACTGGAAAGAAGCTTTCTGAGAAACTGCTCTATGTTCCGTTAATTCATCTCACAGAGTTACATCTTTCCCTTCTAGAAGCCTTTCGCTAAGGCTGTTCTTGTGGAATTGGCAAAGGGATATTTGGAAGCCCATAGAGGGATATGGTGAAAAAGGAAATATCTTCCGTTCAAAACTGGAAAGAAGCTTTCTGAGAAACTGCTCTGTGTTCTGTTAATTCATCTCACAGAGTTACATCTTTCCCTTCAAGAAGGCTTTCGCTAAGGCTGGTCTTGTGGAATTGGCAAAGGGATATTTGGAAGCCCATAGAGGGCTATGGTGAAAAAGGAAATATCTTCCGTTCAAAAATGGAAAGAAGCTTTCTGAGAAACTGCTCTGTGTTCTGTTAATTCATCTCACAGAGTTACATCTTTCCCTTCATGAAGCCTTTCGCTAAGGCTGTTCTTGTGGAATTCGCAAAGGGATATTTGGAAGCCCATAGAGGGCTACGGCGAAAAAGGAAATATCTTCCGTTCAAAACTGGAAAGAAGCTTTCTGAGAAACAGCTCTGTGTTCTGTTAATTCATCTCATAGAGTTACATCTTTCCTTTCAAGAAGCCTTTCGCTAAGGCTGTTCTTGTGGAATTGGCAAAGGGATATTTGGAAGCCCATAGAGGGCTATGGTGAAAAAGGAAATATCTTCCGTTCAAAAGTGGAAAGAAGCTTTCTGAGAAACTGCTCTGTGTTCTGTTAATTCATCTCACAGAGTTACATCTTTCCCTTCAAGAAGTCTTTTGCTAAGTCTGTTCTAGTGTAATTGGCAAGGGGATATTTGGAAGCCCATAGAGGGCTATGGTGAAAAAAGAAATATCTTCCGTTCAAAACTGGAAAGAAGCTTTCTGAGAAACTGCTCTGTGTTCTGTTAATTCATCTCACAGAGTTACATCTTTCCCTTCAATAAACCTTTCGCTAAGGCTGTTCTTGTGGAATTCGCAAAGGGATATTTGGAAGCCCGTAGAGGGCTACGGTGAAAAAGGAAATATCTTCCGTTCAAAACTGGAAAGAAGCTTTCTGAGAAACTGCTCTGTGTTCTGTTAATTCATCTCACAGAGTTACATCTTTCCCTTCAAGAAACCTTTCGCTAAGGCTGTTCTTGTGGAATTCGCAAAGGGATATTTGGAAGCCCATAGAGGGCTACGGTGAAAAAGGAAATATCTTCCGTTCAAAACTGGAAAGAAGCTTTCTGAGAAACTGCTCTGTGTTCTGTTAATTCATCTCACAGAGTTACATCTTTCCCTTCAAGAAGCCTTTCGCTAAGGCTGTTCTTGTGGAATTGGAAAAGGGATATTTGGAAGCCCATAGAGGGCTATGGTGAAAAAGGAAATATCTTCCGTTCAAAACTGGAAAGAAGCTTTCTGGGAAACTGCTCTGTGTTCTGTTAATTCATCTCACAGAGTTACATCTTTCCCTTCAAGAAGCCTTTCGCTAAGGCTGTTCTTGTGGAATTGGCAAAGGGATATTTGGAAGCCCATAGAGGGCTATGGTGAAAAAGGAAATATCTTCCGTTCAAAAGTGGAAAGAAGCTTTCTGAGAAACTGCTCTGTGTTCTGTTAATTCATCTCACAGAGTTACATCTTTCCCTTCAAGAAGTCTTTCGCTAAGGCTGTTCTTGTGGAATTGGCAAGGGGATATTTGGAAGCCCATAGAGGGCTATGGTGAAAAAGGAAATATCTTCCGTTCAAAACTGGAAAGAAGCCTTCTGAGAATCTGCTCTGTGTTCTGTTAATTCATCTCACAGAGTTACATCTTTCCCTTCAAGAAACCTTTCGCTAAGGCTGTTCTTGTGGATTTCGCAAAGGGATATTTGGAAGCCCATAGAGGGCTACGGTTAAAAAGGAAATATCTTCCGTTCACAACTGGAAAGAAGCGTTCTGAGAAACTGCTCTGTGTTCTGTTAATTCATCTCACAGATTTACATCTTTCCCTTCAAGAAGCCTTTCGCTAAGGCTGTTCTTGTGGAATTCGCAAAGGGATATTTGGAAGCCCACAGAGGGCTATGGTGAAAAAGGAAATATCTTCCGTTCAAAACTGGAAAGAAGCTTTCTGGGAAACTGCTCTGTGTTCTGTTAATTCATCTCACAGAGTTACATCTTTCCCTTCAAGAAGCCTTTCGCTAAGGCTGTTCTTGTGGAATTGGCAAAGGGATATTTGGAAGCCCATAGAGGGCTATGGTGAAAAAGGAAATATCTTCCGTTCAAAACTGGAAAGAAGCTTTCTGAGAAACTGTTCTGTGTTCTGTTAATTCGTCTCACAGTGTTACATCTTTCCTTTCAAGAAACCTTTCGCTAAAGCTGTTTCTGTGGAATTGGCAAGGGGATACTTGGAAGCCCATAGAGGGCTATGGTGAAAAACAAATATCTTCCGTACAAAACTGGAAAGAAGCTTTCTAAGAAACTGCTCTGTGTTCTGTTAATTCATCTCAGAGAGTTATATCTTTCCCTTCAAGAAGCCTTTCGCTAAGGCTGTTCTTGTGGAATTGGCAAAGGGATATTTGGAAGCCCATAGAGGGCTATGGTGAAAAAGGAAATATCTTCCGTTCAAAACTGGAAAGAAGCTTTCTGAGAAACTGCTCTGTGTTCTGTTAATTCATCTCACAGAGTTACATCTTTCCCTTCAAGAAGCCTTTCGCTAAGGCTGTTCTTGTGGAATTGGCAAAGGGATATTTGGAAGCCCATAGAGGGCTATGGTGAAAAAGGAAATAACTTCCGTTCAAAACTGGAAAGAAGCTTTCTGAGAAACTGCTCTGTGTTCTGTTAATTCATCTCACAGAGTTACATCTTTCCCCTCAAGAAGCCTTTCGCTAAGGCTGTTCTTGTGGAATTGACAAAGGGATATTTGGAAGCCCATAGAGGGCTATGGTGAAAAAGGAAATACCTTCCTTTCAAAACTGGAAAGAAGCTTTCTGAGAAACTGCTCTGTGTTCTGTTAATTCATCTCACAGAGTTACATCTTTCCCTTCAAGAAGCCTTTAGCTAAGGCTGTTCTTGTGGAATTGGCAAAGGGATAATTGGAAGCCCATAGAGGGCTATGGTGAAAAAGGAAGTATCATCCGTTCAAAACTGGAAAGAAGCTTTCTGAGAAACTGCTCTGTGTTCTGTTAATTCATCTCACAGAGTTACATCTTTCCCTTCAAGAAGCCTTTCGCTAAGGCTGTTCTTGTGGAATTGGCAAAGGGATATTTGGAAGCCCCTAGAGGGCTATGGTGAAAAAGGAAATATCTTCCGTTCAAAACTGGAAAGAAGCTTTCTGAGAAACTGTTCTGTGTTCTGTTAATTTGTCTCACAATGTTACATCTTTCCTTTCAAGAAACCTTTCGCTAAAGCTGTTTCTGTGGAATTGGCAAGGGGATACTTGGAAGCCCATAGAGGGCTATGGTGAAAAACAAATATCTTCCGTACAAAACTGGAAAGAAGCTTTCTGAGAAACTGCTCTGTGTTCTGTTAATTCATCTCACAGAGTTACATCTTTCCCTTCAAGAATCCTTTCGCTAAGGCTGTTCTTGTGGAATTGGCAAAGGGATATTTGGAAGCCCATAGAGGGCTATGGTAAAAAAGGAAATATCTTCCGTTCAAAACTGGAAAGAAGCTTTCTGAGAAACTGCTCTGTGTTCTGTTAATTCATCTCAGAGAGTTATATCTTTCCCTTCAAGAAGCCTTTCGCTAAGGCTGTTCTTGTGGAATTGGCAAAGGGATATTTGGAAGCCCATAGAGGGCTATGGTGAAAAAGGAAAAATCTTCCGTTCAAAACTGGAAAGAAGCTTTCTGAGAAACTGCTCTGTGTTCTGTTAATTCATCTCACAGAGTTACATCTTTCCCTTCAAGAAGCCTTTCGCTAAGGCTGTTCTTGTGGAATTGGCAAAGGGATATTTGGAAGCCCATAGAGGGCTATGGTGAAAAAGGAAATATCTTCCGTTCAAAACTGGAAAGAAGCTTTCTGAGAAACGGCTCTGTGTTCTGTTAATTCATCTCACAGAGTTACATCTTTCCCTTCAAGAAGCCTTTCGCTAAGGCTGGTCTTGTGGAATTGGCAAAGGGATATTTGGAAGCCCATAGAGGGCTATGGTGAAAAAGGAAATATCTTCCGTTCAAAACTGGAAAGAAGCTTTCTGAGAAACTGCTCTGTGTTCTGTTAATTCATCTCACAGAGTTACATCTTTCCCTTCATGAAGCCTTTCGCTAAGGCTGTTCTTGTGGAATTCGCAAAGGGATATTTGGAAGCCCATAGAGGGCTATGGCGAAAAACGAAATATCTTCCGTTCAAAACTGGAAAGAAGCTTTCTGAGAAACTGCTCTGTGTTCTGTTAATTCATCTCACAGAGTTACATCTTTCCCTTCAAGAAGCCTTTCGCTAAGGCTGTTCTTGTGGAATAGGCAAAGGGATATTTGGAAGCCCATAGAGGGCTACGGTGAAAAAGGAAATATCTTCCGTTCAAAACTGGAAAGAAGCTTTCTGAGAAACTGCTCTGTGTTCTGTTAATTCATCTCACAGAGTTACATCTTTCCCTTCAAGAAGTCTTTCGCTAAGGCTGTTCTTGTGGAACTGGAAAAGGGATATTTGGAAGCCCATAGAGGGCTATGGTGAAAAACAAATATCTTCCGTACAAAACTGGAAAGAAGCTTTCTAAGAAACTGCTCTGTGTTCTGTTAATTCATCTCAGAGAGTTATATCTTTCCCTTCAAGAAGCCTTTCGCTAAGGCTGTTCTTGTGGAATTGGCAAAGGGATATTTGGAAGCCCATAGAGGGCTATGGTGAAAAAGGAAATATCTTCCGTTCAAAACTGGAAAGAAGCTTTCTGAGAAACTGCTCTGTGTTCTGTTAATTCATCTCACAGAGTTACATCTTTCCCTTCAAGAAGCCTTTCGCTAAGGCTGTTCTTGTGGAATTGGCAAAGGGATATTTGGAAGCCCATAGAGGGCTATGGTGAAAAAGGAAATAACTTCCGTTCAAACCTGGAAAGAAGCTTTCTGAGAAACTGCTCTGTGTTCTGTTAATTCATCTCACAGAGTTACATCTTTCCCCTCAAGAAGCCTTTCGCTAAGGCTGTTCTTGTGGAATTGGCAAAGGGATATTTGGAAGCCCATAGAGGGCTATGGTGAAAAAGGAAATACCTTCCTTTCAAAACTGGAAAGAAGCTTTCTGAGAAACTGCTCTGTGTTCTGTTAATTCATCTCACAGAGTTACATCTTTCCCTTCAAGAAGCCTTTAGCTAAGGCTGTTCTTGTGGAATTGGCAAAGGGATAATTGGAAGCCCATAGAGGGCTATGGTGAAAAAGGAAGTATCATCCGTTCAAAACTGGAAAGAAGCTTTCTGAGAAACTGCTCTGTGTTCTGTTAATTCATCTCACAGAGTTACATCTTTCCCTTCAAGAAGCCTTTCGCTAAGGCTGTTCTTGTGGAATTGGCAAAGGGATATTTGGAACCCCCAGAGGGCTATGGTGAAAAAGGAAATATCTTCCGTTCAAAACTGGAAAGAAGCTTTCTGAGAAACTGTTCTGTGTTCTGTTAATTTGTCTCACAATGTTACATCTTTCCTTTCAAGAAACCTTTCGCTAAAGCTGTTTCTGTGGAATTGGCAAGGGGATACTTGGAAGCCCATAGAGGGCTATGGTGAAAAACAAATATCTTCCGTACAAAACTGGAAAGAAGCTTTCTGAGAAACTGCTCTGTGTTCTGTTAATTCATCTCACAGAGTTACATCTTTCCCTTCAAGAATCCTTTCGCTAAGGCTGTTCTTGTGGAATTGGCAAAGGGATATTTGGAAGCCCATAGAGGGCTATGGTAAAAAAGGAAATATCTTCCGTTCAAAACTGGAAAGAAGCTTTCTGAGAAACTGCTCTGTGTTCTGTTAATTCATCTCAGAGAGTTATATCTTTCCCTTCAAGAAGCCTTTCGCTAAGGCTGTTCTTGTGGAATTGGCAAAGGGATATTTGGAAGCCCATAGAGGGCTATGGTGAAAAAGGAAAAATCTTCCGTTCAAAACTGGAAAGAAGCTTTCTGAGAAACTGCTCTGTGTTCTGTTAATTCATCTCACAGAGTTACATCTTTCCCTTCAAGAAGCCTTTCGCTAAGGCTGTTCTTGTGGAATTGGCAAAGGGATATTTGGAAGCCCATAGAGGGCTATGGTGAAAAAGGAAATATCTTCCGTTCAAAACTGGAAAGAAGCTTTCTGAGAAACGGCTCTGTGTTCTGTTAATTCATCTCACAGAGTTACATCTTTCCCTTCAAGAAGCCTTTCGCTAAGGCTGGTCTTGTGGAATTGGCAAAGGGATATTTGGAAGCCCATAGAGGGCTATGGTGAAAAAGGAAATATCTTCCGTTCAAAACTGGAAAGAAGCTTTCTGAGAAACTGCTCTGTGTTCTGTTAATTCATCTCACAGAGTTACATCTTTCCCTTCATGAAGCCTTTCGCTAAGGCTGTTCTTGTGGAATTCGCAAAGGGATATTTGGAAGCCCATAGAGGGCTATGGCGAAAAAGGAAATATCTTCCGTTCAAAACTGGAAAGAAGCTTTCTGAGAAACTGCTCTGTGTTCTGTTAATTCATCTCACAGAGTTACATCTTTCCCTTCAAGAAGCCTTTCGCTAAGGCTGTTCTTGTGGAATAGGCAAAGGGATATTTGGAAGCCCATAGAGGGCTACGGTGAAAAAGGAAATATCTTCCGTTCAAAACTGGAAAGAAGCTTTCTGAGAAACTGCTCTGTGTTCTGTTAATTCATCTCACAGAGTTACATCTTTCCCTTCAAGAAGCCTTTCGCTAAGGCTGTTCTTGTGGAATTGGCAAAGGGATATTTGGAAGCCCATAGAGGGCTATGGTGAAAAAGGAAATATCTTCCGTTCAAAACTGGAAAGAAGCTTTCTGAGAAACTGCTCTGTGTTCTGTTAATTCATCTCACAGAGTTACATCTTTCCCTTCAAGAAGCCTTTCGCTAAGGCTGTTCTTGTGGAATTGGCAAAGGGATATTTGGAAGCCCATAGAGGGCTATGGTGAAAAAGGAAATAACTTCCGTTCAAACCTGGAAAGAAGCTTTCTGAGAAACTGCTCTGTGTTCTGTTAATTCATCTCACAGAGTTACATCTTTCCCCTCAAGAAGCCTTTCGCTAAGGCTGTTCTTGTGGAATTGGCAAAGGGATATTTGGAAGCCCATAGAGGGCTATGGTGAAAAAGGAAATACCTTCCTTTCAAAACTGGAAAGAAGGTTTCTGAGAAACTGCTCTGTGTTCTGTTAATTCATCTCACAGAGTTACATCTTTCCCTTCAAGAAGCCTTTAGCTAAGGCTGTTCTTGTGGAATTGGCAAAGGGATAATTGGAAGCCCATAGAGGGCTATGGTGAAAAAGGAAGTATCATCCGTTCAAAACTGGAAAGAAGCTTTCTGAGAAACTGCTCTGTGTTCTGTTAATTCATCTCACAGAGTTACATCTTTCCCTTCAAGAAGCCTTTCGCTAAGGCTGTTCTTGTGGAATTGGCAAAGGGATATTTGGAAGCCCCTAGAGGGCTATGGTGAAAAAGGAAATATCTTCCGTTCAAAACTGGAAAGAAGCTTTCTGAGAAACTGTTCTGTGTTCTGTTAATTTGTCTCACAATGTTACATCTTTCCTTTCAAGAAACCTTTCGCTAAAGCTGTTTCTGTGGAATTGGCAAGGGGATACTTGGAAGCCCATAGAGGGCTATGGTGAAAAACAAATATCTTCCGTACAAAACTGGAAAGAAGCTTTCTGAGAAACTGCTCTGTGTTCTGTTAATTCATCTCACAGAGTTACATCTTTCCCTTCAAGAATCCTTTCGCTAAGGCTGTTCTTGTGGAATTGGCAAAGGGATATTTGGAAGCCCATAGAGGGCTATGGTAAAAAAGGAAATATCTTCCGTTCAAAACTGGAAAGAAGCTTTCTGAGAAACTGCTCTGTGTTCTGTTAATTCATCTCAGAGAGTTATATCTTTCCCTTCAAGAAGCCTTTCGCTAAGGCTGTTCTTGTGGAATTGGCAAAGGGATATTTGGAAGCCCATAGAGGGCTATGGTGAAAAAGGAAAAATCTTCCGTTCAAAACTGGAAAGAAGCTTTCTGAGAAACTGCTCTGTGTTCTGTTAATTCATCTCACAGAGTTACATCTTTCCCTTCAAGAAGCCTTTCGCTAAGGCTGTTCTTGTGGAATTGGCAAAGGGATATTTGGAAGCCCATAGAGGGCTATGGTGAAAAAGGAAATATCTTCCGTTCAAAACTGGAAAGAAGCTTTCTGAGAAACGGCTCTGTGTTCTGTTAATTCATCTCACAGAGTTACATCTTTCCCTTCAAGAAGCCTTTCGCTAAGGCTGGTCTTGTGGAATTGGCAAAGGGATATTTGGAAGCCCATAGAGGGCTATGGTGAAAAAGGAAATATCTTCCGTTCAAAACTGGAAAGAAGCTTTCTGAGAAACTGCTCTGTGTTCTGTTAATTCATCTCACAGAGTTACATCTTTCCCTTCATGAAGCCTTTCGCTAAGGCTGTTCTTGTGGAATTCGCAAAGGGATATTTGGAAGCCCATAGAGGGCTATGGCGAAAAAGGAAATATCTTCCGTTCAAAACTGGAAAGAAGCTTTCTGAGAAACTGCTCTGTGTTCTGTTAATTCATCTCACAGAGTTACATCTTTCCCTTCAAGAAGCCTTTCGCTAAGGCTGTTCTTGTGGAATAGGCAAAGGGATATTTGGAAGCCCATAGAGGGCTACGGTGAAAAAGGAAATATCTTCCGTTCAAAACTGGAAAGAAGCTTTCTGAGAAACTGCTCTGTGTTCTGTTAATTCATCTCACAGAGTTACATCTTTCCCTTCAAGAAGTCTTTCGCTAAGGCTGTTCTTGTGGAACTGGAAAAGGGATATTTGGAAGCCCATAGAGGGCTATGGTGAAAAAGGAAATATCTTCCGTTCAAAACTGGAAAGAAGCTTTCTGAGAAACTGCTCTGTGTTCTGTTAATTCATCTCACAGAGTTACATCTTTCCCTTCATGAAGCCTATCGCTGAGGCTGTTCTTTGTGGAATTCGCAAAGGGATATCTGGAAGCCCATAGAGGGCTATGGTGAAAAAGGAAATATCTTCCGTTCAAAACTGGAAAGAAGCTTTCTGAGAAACTGCTCTGTGTTCTGTAAATTCATCTCACAGAGTTACATCTTTCCCTTCAAGAAGCCTTTCGCTAAGGCTGTTCTTGTGGAATTGGCAAAGGGATATTTGGAAGCCCATAGAGGGCTATGGTGAAAAAGGAAATAACTTCCGTTCAAAACTGGAAAGAAGCTTTCTGAGAAACTGCTCTGTGGTCTGTTAATTCATCTCACAGAGTTACATCTTTCCTTCAAGAAGCCTTTCGCTAAGGCTGTTCTTGTGGAATTGGCAAAGGGATATTTGGAAGCCCATAGAGGGCTATGGTGAAAAAGGAAATATCTTCCGTTCAAAACTGGAAAGAAGCTTTCTGAGAAACTGCTCTGTGTTCTGTTAATTCATCTCACAGAGTTACATCTTTCCCTTCAAGAAGTCTTTCGCTAAGGCTGTTCTTGTGGAATTGGCAAGGGGATATTTGGAAGCCCATAGAGGGCTATGGTGAAAAAGGAAATATCTTCTGTTCAAAACTGGAAAGAAGCTTTCTGAGAAACTGCTCTGTGTTCTGTTAATTCATCTCACAGAGTTACATCTTTCCCTTCAAGAAGTCTTTCGCTAAGGCTGTTCTTGTGGAATTGGCAAGGGGATATTTGGAAGCCCTTAGAGGGCTATGGTGAAAAAGGAAATATCTTCCGTTCAAAACTGGAAAGAAGCTTTCTGAGAAACTGCTCTGTGTTCTGTTAATTCATCTCACAGAGTTACATCTTTCCCTTCAAGAAGCCTTTAGCTAAGGCTGTTCTTGTGGAATTGGCAAAGTGATAATTGGAAGCCCATAGAGGGCTATGGTGAAAAAGGAAATATCATCCGTTCAAAACTGGAAAGAAGCTTTCTGAGAAACTGCTCTGTGTTCTGTTAATTCATCTCACAGAGTTACATCTTTCCCTTCAAGAAGCCTTTCGCTAAGGCTGTTCTTGTGGAATTGGCAAAGGGATATTTGGAAGCCCCTAGAGGGCTATGGTGAAAAAGGAAATATCTTCCGTTCAAAACTGGAAAGAAGCTTTCTGAGAAACTGTTCTGTGTTCTGTTAATTCGTCTCACAGTGTTACATCTTTCCTTTCAAGAAACCTTTCGCTAAAACTGTTTCTGTGGAATTGGCAAGGGGATACTTGGAAGCCCATAGACGGCTATGGTGAAAAACAAATATCTTCCGTACAAAACTGGAAAGAAGCTTTCTAAGAAACTGCTCTGTGTTCTGTTAATTCATCTCAGAGAGTTATATCTTTCCCTTCAAGAAGCCTTTCGCTAAGGCTGTTCTTGTGGAATTGGCAAAGGGATATTTGGAAGCCCATAGAGGGCTATGGTGAAAAAGGAAATATCTTCCGTTCAAAACTGGAAAGAAGCTTTCTGAGAAACTGCTCTGTGTTCTGTTAATTCATCTCACAGAGTTACATCTTTCCCTTCAAGAAGCCTTTCGCTAAGGCTGTTCTTGTGGAATTGGCAAAGGGATATTTGGAAGCCCATAGAGGGCTATGGTGAAAAAGGAAATAACTTCCGTTCAAACCTGGAAAGAAGCTTTCTGAGAAAGTGCTCTGTGTTCTGTTAATTCATCTCACAGAGTTACATCTTTCCCCTCAAGAAGCCTTTCGCTAAGGCTGTTCTTGTGGAATTGGCAAAGGGATATTTGGAAGCCCATAGAGGGCTATGGTGAAAAAGGAAATACCTTCCGTTCAAAACTGGAAAGAAGCTTTCTGAGAAACTGCTCTGTGTTCTGTTAATTCATCTCACAGAGTTACATCTTTCCCTTCAAGAAGCCTTTAGCTAAGGCTGTTCTTGTGGAATTGGCAAAGGGATAATTGGAAGCCCATAGAGGGCTATGGTGAAAAAGGAAGTATCATCCGTTCAAAACTGGAATGAAGCTTTCTGAGAAACTGCTCTGTGTTCTGTTAATTCATCTCACAGAGTTACATCTTTCCCTTCAATAAGCCTTTCGCTAAGGCTGTTCTTGTGGAATTGGCAAAGGGATATTTGGAAGCCCATAGAGGGCAATGGTAAAAAAGGAAATATCTTCCGTTCAAAACTGGAAAGAAGCTTTCTGAGAAACTGCTCTGTGTTCTGTTAATTCATCTCAGAGAGTTATATCTTTCCCTTCAAGAAGCCTTTCGCTAAGGCTGTTCTTGTGGAATTGGCAAAGGGATATTTGGAAGCCCATAGAGGGCTATGGTGAAAAAGGAAATATCTTCCGTTCAAAACTGGAAAGAAGCTTTCTGAGAAACTGTTCTGTGTTCTGTTAATTTGTCTCACAGTGTTACATCTTTCCTTTCAAGAAACCTTTCGCTAAAGCTGTTTCTGTGGAATTGGCAAGGGGATACTTGGAAGCCCATAGAGGGCTATGGTGAAAAACAAATATCTTCCGTACAAAACTGGAAAGAAGCTTTCTGAGAAACTGCTCTGTGTTCTGTTAATTCATCTCAGAGAGTTACATCTTTCCCTTCAAGAAGCCTTTCGCTAAGGCTGTTCTTGTGGAATTGGCAAAGGGATATTTGGAAGCCCATAGAGGGCTATGGTAAAAAAGGAAATATCTTCCGTTCAAAACTGGAAAGAAGCTTTCTGAGAAACTGCTCTGTGTTCTGTTAATTCATCTTAGAGAGATATATCTTTCCCTTCAAGAAGCCTTTCGCTAAGGCTGTTCTTGTGGAATTGGCAAAGGGATATTTGGAAGCCCATAGAGGGCTATGGTGAAAAAGGAAATATCTTCTGTTCAAAACTGGAAAGAAGCTTTCTGAGAAACTGCTCTGTGTTCTGTTAATTGATCTCACAGAGTTACATCTTTCCCTTCAAGAAGCCTTTCGCTAAGGCTGTTCTTGTGGAATTGGCAAAGGGATATTTGGAAGCCCATAGAGGGATATGGTGAAAAAGGAAATATCTTCCGTTCAAAACTGGAAAGAAGCTTTCTGAGAAACTGCTCTGTGTTCTGTTAATTCATCTCACAGAGTTACATCTTTCCCTTCAAGAAGGCTTTCGCTAAGTCTGGTCTTGTGGAATTGGCAAAGGGATATTTGGAAGCCCATAGAGGGCTATGGTGAAAAAGGAAATATCTTCCGTTCAAAAATGGAAAGAAGCTTTCTGAGAAACTGCTCTGTGTTCTGTTAATTCATCTCACAGAGTTACATCTTTCCCTTCATGAAGCCTTTCGCTAAGGCTGTTCTTGTGGAATTCGCAAAGGGATATTTGGAAGCCCATAGAGGGCTACGGCGAAAAAGGAAATATCTTCCGTTCAAAACTGGAAAGAAGCTTTCTGAGAAACAGCTCTGTGTTCTGTTAATTCATCTCATAGAGTTACATCTTTCCTTTCAAGAAGCCTTTCGCTAAGGGTGTTCTTGTGGAATTGGCAAAGGGATATTTGGAAGCCCATAGAGGGCTATGGTGAAAAAGGAAATATCTTCCGTTCAAAAGTGGAAAGAAGCTTTCTGAGAAACTGCTCTGTGTTCTGTTAATTCATCTCACAGAGTTACATCTTTCCCTTCAAGAAGTCTTTTGCTAAGTCTGTTCTAGTGTAATTTCAAGGGGATATTTGGAAGCCCATAGAGGGCTATGGTGAAAAAAGAAATATCTTCCGTTCAAAACTGGAAAGAAGCTTTCTGAGAAACTGCTCTGTGTTCTGTTAATTCATCTCACAGAGTTACATCTTTCCCTTCAATAAACCTTTCGCTAAGGCTGTTCTTGTGGAATTCGCAAAGGGATATTTGGAAGCCCGTAGAGGGCTACGGTGAAAAAGGAAATATCTTCCGTTCAAAACTGGAAAGAAGCTTTCTGAGAAACTGCTCTGTGTTCTGTTAATTCATCTCACAGAGTTACATCTTTCCCTTCAAGAAACCTTTCGCTAAGGCTGTTCTTGTAGAATTCGCAAAGGGATATTTGGAAGCCCATAGAGGGCTACGGTGAAAAAGGAAATATCTTCCGTTCAAAACTGGAAAGAAGCTTTCTGAGAAACTGCTCTGTGTTCTGTTAATTCATCTCACAGAGTTACATCTTTCCCTTCAAGAAGCCTTTCGCTAAGGCTGTTCTTGTGGAATTGGAAAAGGGATATTTGGAAGCCCATAGAGGGCTATGGTGAAAAAGGAAATATCTTCCGTTCAAAACTGGAAAGAAGCTTTCTGGGAAACTGCTCTGTGTTCTGTTAATTCATCTCACAGAGTTACATCTTTCCCTTCAAGAAGCCTTTCGCTAAGGCTGTTCTTGTGGAATTGGCAAAGGGATATTTGGAAGCCCATAGAGGGCTATGGTGAAAAAGGAAATATCTTCCGTTCAAAAGTGGAAAGAAGCTTTCTGAGAAACTGCTCTGTGTTCTGTTAATTCATCTCACAGAGTTACATCCTTCCCTTCAAGAAGTCTTTCGCTAAGGCTGTTCTTGTGGAATTGGCAAGGGGATATTTGGAAGCCCATAGAGGGCTATGGTGAAAAAGGAAATATCTTCCGTTCAAAACTGGAAAGAAGCCTTCTGAGAATCTGCTCTGTGTTCTGTTAATTCATCTCACAGAGTTACATCTTTCCCTTCAAGAAACCTTTCGCTAAGGCTGTTCTTGTGGATTTCGCAAAGGGATATTTGGAAGCCCATAGAGGGCTACGGTTAAAAAGGAAATATCTTCCGTTCACAACTGGAAAGAAGCGTTCTGAGAAACTGCTCTGTGTTCTGTTAATTCATCTCACAGATTTACATCTTTCCCTTCAAGAAGCCTTTCGCTAAGGCTGTTCTTGTGGAATTCGCAAAGGGATATTTGGAAGCCCATAGAGGGCTATGGTGAAAAAGGAAATATCTTCCGTTCAAAACTGGAAAGAAGCTTTCTGGGAAACTGCTCTGTGTTCTGTTAATTCATCTCACAGAGTTACATCTTTCCCTTCAAGAAGCCTTTCGCTAAGGCTGTTCTTGTGGAATTGGCAAAGGGATATTTGGAAGCCCATAGAGGGCTATGGTGAAAAAGGAAATATCTTCCGTTCAAAAGAGGAAAGAAGCTTTCTGAGAAACTGCTCTGTGTTCTGTTAATTCATCTCACAGAGTTACATCTTTCCCTTCAAGAAGTCTTTAGCTAAGGCTGTTCTTGTGGAATTGGCAAGGGGATATTTGGAAGCCCATAGAGGGCTATGGTGAAAAAGGAAATATCTTCCGTTCAAAACTGGAAAGAAGCCTTCTGAGAAACTGCTCTGTGTTCTGTTAATTCATCTCACAGAGTTACATCTTTCCCTTCAAGAAACCTTTCGCTAAGGCTGTTCTTGTGGAATTCGCAAAGGGATATTTGGAAGCCCATAGAGGGCTACGGTGAAAAAGGAAATATCTTCCGTTCAAAACTGGAAAGAAGCTTTCTGAGAAACTGCTCTGTGTTCTGTTAATTCATCGCACAGAGTTACATCTTTCCCTTCAAGAAGCCTTTCGCTAAGGCTGTTCTTGTGGAACTGGAAAAGGGATATTTGGAAGCCCATAGAGGGCTATGGTGAAAAAGGAAATATCTTCCGTTCAAAACTGGAAAGAAGCTTTCTGAGAAACTGCTCTGTGTTCTGTAAATTCATCTCACAGAGTTACATCTTTCCCTTCAAGAAGCCTTTCGCTAAGGCTGTTCTTGTGGAATTGGCAAATGATATTTGGAAGCCCATAGAGGGCTATGGTGAAAAAGGAAATAACTTCCGTTCAAAACTGGAAAGAAGCTTTCTGAGAAACTGCTCTGTGGTCTGTTAATTCATCTCACAGAGTTACATCTTTCCCTTCAAGAAGCCTTTCGCTAAGGCTGTTCTTGTGGAATTGGCAAAGGGATATTTGGAAGCCCATAGAGGGCTATGGTGAAAAAGGAAATATCTTCCGTTCAAAACTGGAAAGAAGCTTTCTGAGAAACTGCTCTGTGTTCTGTTAATTCATCTCACAGAGTTACATCTTTCCCTTCAAGAAGTCTTTCGCTAAGGCTGTTCTTGTGGAATTAGCAAGGGGATATTTGGAAGCCCATAGAGGGCTATGGTGAAAAAGGAAATATCTTCCGTTCAAAACTGGAAAGAAGCTTTCTGAGAAACTGCTCTGTGTTCTGTTAATTCATCTCACAGAGTTACATCTTTCCCTTCAAGAAGTCTTTCGCTAAGGCTGTTCTTGTGGAATTGGCAAGGGGATATTTGGAAGCCCATAGAGGGCTATGGTGAAAAAGGAAATATCTTCCGTTCAAAACTGGAAAGAAGCTTTCTGAGAAACTGCTCTGTGTTCTGTTAATTCATCTCACAGAGTTACATCTTTCCCTTCAAGAAGCCTTTAGCTTAGGCTGTTCTTGTGGAATTGGCAAAGTGATAATTGGAAGCCCATAGAGGGCTATGGTGAAAAAGGAAATATCATCCGTTCAAAACTGGAAAGAAGCTTTCTGAGAAACTGCTCTGTGTTCTGTTAATTCATCTCACAGAGTTACATCTTTCCCTTCAAGAAGCCTTTCGCTAAGGCTGTTCTTGTGGAATTGGCAAAGGGATATTTGGAAGCCCCTACAGTGCTATGGTGAAAAAGGAAATATCTTCCGTTCAAAACTGGAAAGAAGCTTTCTGAGAAACTGTTCTGTGTTCTGTTAATTCGTCTCACAGTGTTACATCTTTCCTTTCAAGAAACCTTTCGCTAAAGCTGTTTCTGTGGAATTGGCAAGGGGATACTTGGAAGCCCATAGAGGGCTATGGTGAAAAACAAATATCTTCCGTACAAAACTGGAAAGAAGCTTTCTAAGAAACTGCTCTGTGTTCTGTTAATTCATCTCAGCGAGTTATATCTTTCCCTTCAAGAAGCCTTTCGCTAAGGCTGTTCTTGTGGAATTGGCAAAGGGATATTTGGAAGCCCTTAGAGGGCTATGGTGAAAAAGGAAATATCTTCCGTTCAAAACTGGAAAGAAGCTTTCTGAGAAACTGCTCTGTGTTCTGTTAATTCATCTCACAGAGTTACATCTTTCCCTTCAAGAAGCCTTTCGCTAAGGCTGTTCTTGTGGAATTGGCAAAGGGATATTTGGAAGCCCATAGAGGGCTATGGTGAAAAAGGAAATAACTTCCGTTCAAACCTGGAAAGAAGCTTTCTGAGAAACTGCTCTGTGTTCTGTTAATTCATCTCACAGAGTTACATCTTTCCCCTCAAGAAGCCTTTCGCTAAGGCTGTTCTTGTGGAATTGGCAAAGGGATATTTGGAAGCCCATAGAGGGCTATGGTGAAAAAGGAAATACCTTCCGTTCAAAACTGGAAAGAAGCTTTCTGAAAAACTGCTCTGTGTTCTGTTAATTCATCTCACAGAGTTACATCTTTCCCTTCAAGAAGCCTTTAGCTAAGGCTGTTCTTGTGGAATTGGCAAAGGGATAATTGGAAGCCCATAGAGGGCTATGGTGAAAAAGGAAGTATCATCCGTTCAAAACTGGAAAGAAGCTTTCTGAGAAACTGCTCTGTGTTCTGTTAATTCATCTCACAGAGTTACATCTTTCCCTTCAGGAAGCCTTTCGCTAAGGCTGTTCTTGTGGAATTGGCAAAGGGATATTTGGAAGCCCCTAGAGGGCTATGGTGAAAAAGGAAATATCTTCCGTTCAAAACTGGAAAGAAGCTTTCTGAGAAACTGTTCCCTGTTCTGTTAATTTGTCTCACAATGTTACATCTTTCCTTTCAAGAAACCTTTCTCTAAAGCTGTTTCTGTGGAATTGGCAAGGGGATACTTGGAAGCCCATAGAGGGCTATGGTGAAAAACAAATATCTTCCGTACAAAACTGGAAAGAAGCTTTCTGAGAAACTGCTCTGTGTTCTGTTAATTCATCTCACAGAGTTACATCTTTCCCTTCAAGAATCCTTTCGCTAAGGCTGTTCTTGTGGAATTGGCAAAGGGATATTTGGAAGCCCATAGAGGGCTATGGTAAAAAAGGAAATATCTTCCGTTCAAAACTGGAAAGAAGCTTTCTGAGAAACTGCTCTGTGTTCTGTTAATTCATCTCACAGAGTTACATCTTTCCCTTCAAGAAGTCTTTTGCTAAGTCTGTTCTAGTGTAATTGGCAAGGGGATATTTGTAAGCCCATAGAGGGCTATGGTGAAAAAAGAAATATCTTCCGTTCAAAACTGGAAAGAAGCTTTCTGAGAAACTGCTCTGTGTTCTGTTAATTCATCTCACAGAGTTACATCTTTCCCTTCAAGAAACCTTTCGCTAAGGCTGTTCTTGTGGAATTCGCAAAGGGATATTTGGAAGCCCGTAGAGGGCTACGGTGAAAAAGGAAATATCTTCCGTTCACAACTGGAAAGAAGCTTTCTGAGAAACTGCTCTGTGTTCTGTTAATTCATCTCACAGAGTTACATCTTTCCCTTCAAGAAGCCTTTCGCTAAGGCTGTTCTTGTGGAATTGGAAAAGGGATATTTGGAAGCCCTTAGAGGGCTATGGTGAAAAAGGAAATATCTTCCGTTCAAAACTGGAAAGAAGCTTTCTGAGAAACTGCTCTGTGTTCTGTTAATTCATCTCACAGAGTTACATCTTTCCCTTCAAGAAACCTTTCGCTAAGGCTGTTCTTGTGGAATTCGCAAAGGGATATTTGGAAGCCCATAGAGGGCTACGGCGAAAAAGGAAATATCTTCCGTTCAAAACTGGAAAGAAGCTTTCTGAGAAACAGCTCTGTGTTCTGTTAATTCATCTCATAGAGTTACATCTTTCCTTTCAAGAAGCCTTTCGCTAAGGGTGTTCTTGTGGAATTGGCAAAGGGATATTTGGAAGCCCATAGAGGGCTATGGTGAAAAAGGAAATATCTTCCGTTCAAAAGTGGAAAGAAGCTTTCTGAGAAACTGCTCTGTGTTCTGTTAATTCATCTCACAGAGTTACATCTTTCCCTTCAAGAAGTCTTTTGCTAAGTCTGTTCTAGTGTAATTGGCAAGGGGATATTTGGAAGCCCATAGAGGGCTATGGTGAAAAAAGAAATATCTTCCGTTCAAAACTGGAAAGAAGCTTTCTGAGAAACTGCTCTGTGTTCTGTTAATTCATCTCACAGAGTTACATCTTTCCCTTCAAGAAACCTTTCGCTAAGGCTGTTCTTGTGGAATTGGCAAAGGGATATTTGGAAGCCCATAGAGGGCTATGGTGAAAAAGGAAATATCTTCCGTTCAAAACTGGAAAGAAGCTTTCTGAGAAACTGCTCTGTGTTCTGTTAATTCATCTCACAGAGTTACATCTTTCCCTTCAAGAAGTCTTTCGCTAAGGCTGTTCTTGTGGAATTAGCAAGGGGATATTTGGAAGCCCATAGAGGGCTATGGTGAAAAAGGAAATATCTTCCGTTCAAAACTGGAAAGAAGCTTTCTGAGAAACTGCTCTGTGTTCTGTTAATTCATCTCACAGAGTTACATCTTTCCCTTCAAGAAGTCTTTCGCTAAGGCTGTTCTTGTGGAATTGGCAAGGGGATATTTGGAAGCCCATAGAGGGCTATGGTGAAAAAGGAAATATCTTCCGTTCAAAACTGGAAAGAAGCTTTCTGAGAAACTGCTCTGTGTTCTGTTAATTCATCTCACAGAGTTACATCTTTCCCTTCAAGAAGCCTTTAGCTTAGGCTGTTCTTGTGGAATTGGCAAAGTGATAATTGGAAGCCCATAGAGGGCTATGGTGAAAAAGGAAATATCATCCGTTCAAAACTGGAAAGAAGCTTTCTGAGAAACTGCTCTGTGTTCTGTTAATTCATCTCACAGAGTTACATCTTTCCCTTCAAGAAGCCTTTCGCTAAGGCTGTTCTTGTGGAATTGGCAAAGGGATATTTGGAAGCCCCTACAGTGCTATGGTGAAAAAGGAAATATCTTCCGTTCAAAACTGGAAAGAAGCTTTCTGAGAAACTGTTCTGTGTTCTGTTAATTCGTCTCACAGTGTTACATCTTTCCTTTCAAGAAACCTTTCGCTAAAGCTGTTTCTGTGGAATTGGCAAGGGGATACTTGGAAGCCCATAGAGGGCTATGGTGAAAAACAAATATCTTCCGTACAAAACTGGAAAGAAGCTTTCTAAGAAACTGCTCTGTGTTCTGTTAATTCATCTCAGCGAGTTATATCTTTCCCTTCAAGAAGCCTTTCGCTAAGGCTGTTCTTGTGGAATTGGCAAAGGGATATTTGGAAGCCCTTAGAGGGCTATGGTGAAAAAGGAAATATCTTCCGTTCAAAACTGGAAAGAAGCTTTCTGAGAAACTGCTCTGTGTTCTGTTAATTCATCTCACAGAGTTACATCTTTCCCTTCAAGAAGCCTTTCGCTAAGGCTGTTCTTGTGGAATTGGCAAAGGGATATTTGGAAGCCCATAGAGGGCTATGGTGAAAAAGGAAATAACTTCCGTTCAAACCTGGAAAGAAGCTTTCTGAGAAACTGCTCTGTGTTCTGTTAATTCATCTCACAGAGTTACATCTTTCCCCTCAAGAAGCCTTTCGCTAAGGCTGTTCTTGTGGAATTGGCAAAGGGATATTTGGAAGCCCATAGAGGGCTATGGTGAAAAAGGAAATACCTTCCGTTCAAAACTGGAAAGAAGCTTTCTGAGAAACTGCTCTGTGTTCTGTTAATTCATCTCACAGAGTTACATCTTTCCCTTCAAGAAGCCTTTAGCTAAGGCTGTTCTTGTGGAATTGGCAAAGGGATAATTGGAAGCCCATAGAGGGCTATGGTGAAAAAGGAAGTATCATCCGTTCAAAACTGGAAAGAAGCTTTCTGAGAAACTGCTCTGTGTTCTGTTAATTCATCTCACAGAGTTACATCTTTCCCTTCAGGAAGCCTTTCGCTAAGGCTGTTCTTGTGGAATTGGCAAAGGGATATTTGGAAGCCCCTAGAGGGCTATGGTGAAAAAGGAAATATCTTCCGTTCAAAACTGGAAAGAAGCTTTCTGAGAAACTGTTCCCTGTTCTGTTAATTTGTCTCACAATGTTACATCTTTCCTTTCAAGAAACCTTTCTCTAAAGCTGTTTCTGTGGAATTGGCAAGGGGATACTTGGAAGCCCATAGAGGGCTATGGTGAAAAACAAATATCTTCCGTACAAAACTGGAAAGAAGCTTTCTGAGAAACTGCTCTGTGTTCTGTTAATTCATCTCACAGAGTTACATCTTTCCCTTCAAGAATCCTTTCGCTAAGGCTGTTCTTGTGGAATTGGCAAAGGGATATTTGGAAGCCCATAGAGGGCTATGGTAAAAAAGGAAATATCTTCCGTTCAAAACTGGAAAGAAGCTTTCTGAGAAACTGCTCTGTGTTCTGTTAATTCATCTCAGAGAGTTATATCTTTCCCTTCAAGAAGCCTTTCGCTAAGGCTGTTCTTGTGGAATTGGCAAAGGGATATTTGGAAGCCCATAGAGGGCTATGGTGAAAAAGGAAATATCTTCCGTTCAAAACTGGAAAGAAGCTTTCTGAGAAACTGCTCTGTGTTCTGTTAATTCATCTCACAGAGTTACATCTTTCCCTTCAAGAAGCCTTTCGCTAAGGCTGTTCTTGTGGAATTGGCAAGGGGATATTTGGAAGCCCATAGAGGGCTATGGTGAAAAAGGAAATATCTTCCGTTCAAAACTGGAAAGAAGCTTTCTGAGAAACTGCTCTGTGTTCTGTTAATTCATCTCACAGAGTTACATCTTTCCCTTCAAGAAGCCTTTAGCTTAGGCTGTTCTTGTGGAATTGGCAAAGTGATAATTGGAAGCCCATAGAGGGCTATGGTGAAAAAGGAAATATCATCCGTTCAAAACTGGAAAGAAGCTTTCTGAGAAACTGCTCTGTGTTCTGTTAATTCATCTCACAGAGTTACATCTTTCCCTTCAAGAAGCCTTTCGCTAAGGCTGTTCTTGTGGAATTGGCAAAGGGATATTTGGAAGCCCCTACAGTGCTATGGTGAAAAAGGAAATATCTTCCGTTCAAAACTGGAAAGAAGCTTTCTGAGAAACTGTTCTGTGTTCTGTTAATTCGTCTCACAGTGTTACATCTTTCCTTTCAAGAAACCTTTCGCTAAAGCTGTTTCTGTGGAATTGGCAAGGGGATACTTGGAAGCCCATAGAGGGCTATGGTGAAAAACAAATATCTTCCGTACAAAACTGGAAAGAAGCTTTCTAAGAAACTGCTCTGTGTTCTGTTAATTCATCTCAGCGAGTTATATCTTTCCCTTCAAGAAGCCTTTCGCTAAGGCTGTTCTTGTGGAATTGGCAAAGGGATATTTGGAAGCCCTTAGAGGGCTATGGTGAAAAAGGAAATATCTTCCGTTCAAAACTGGAAAGAAGCTTTCTGAGAAACTGCTCTGTGTTCTGTTAATTCATCTCACAGAGTTACATCTTTCCCTTCAAGAAGCCTTTCGCTAAGGCTGTTCTTGTGGAATTGGCAAAGGGATATTTGGAAGCCCATAGAGGGCTATGGTGAAAAAGGAAATAACTTCCGTTCAAACCTGGAAAGAAGCTTTCTGAGAAACTGCTCTGTGTTCTGTTAATTCATCTCACAGAGTTACATCTTTCCCCTCAAGAAGCCTTTCGCTAAGGCTGTTCTTGTGGAATTGGCAAAGGGATATTTGGAAGCCCATAGAGGGCTATGGTGAAAAAGGAAATACCTTCCGTTCAAAACTGGAAAGAAGCTTTCTGAGAAACTGCTCTGTGTTCTGTTAATTCATCTCACAGAGTTACATCTTTCCCTTCAAGAAGCCTTTAGCTAAGGCTGTTCTTGTGGAATTGGCAAAGGGATAATTGGAAGCCCATAGAGGGCTATGGTGAAAAAGGAAGTATCATCCGTTCAAAACTGGAAAGAAGCTTTCTGAGAAACTGCTCTGTGTTCTGTTAATTCATCTCACAGAGTTACATCTTTCCCTTCAGGAAGCCTTTCGCTAAGGCTGTTCTTGTGGAATTGGCAAAGGGATATTTGGAAGCCCCTAGAGGGCTATGGTGAAAAAGGAAATATCTTCCGTTCAAAACTGGAAAGAAGCTTTCTGAGAAACTGTTCCCTGTTCTGTTAATTTGTCTCACAATGTTACATCTTTCCTTTCAAGAAACCTTTCTCTAAAGCTGTTTCTGTGGAATTGGCAAGGGGATACTTGGAAGCCCATAGAGGGCTATGGTGAAAAACAAATATCTTCCGTACAAAACTGGAAAGAAGCTTTCTGAGAAACTGCTCTGTGTTCTGTTAATTCATCTCACAGAGTTACATCTTTCCCTTCAAGAATCCTTTCGCTAAGGCTGTTCTTGTGGAATTGGCAAAGGGATATTTGGAAGCCCATAGAGGGCTATGGTAAAAAAGGAAATATCTTCCGTTCAAAACTGGAAAGAAGCTTTCTGAGAAACTGCTCTGTGTTCTGTTAATTCATCTCAGAGAGTTATATCTTTCCCTTCAAGAAGCCTTTCGCTAAGGCTGTTCTTGTGGAATTGGCAAAGGGATATTTGGAAGCCCATAGAGGGCTATGGTGAAAAAGGAAATATCTTCCGTTCAAAACTGGAAAGAAGCTTTCTGAGAAACTGCTCTGTGTTCTGTTAATTCATCTCACAGAGTTACATCTTTCCCTTCAAGAAGCCTTTCGCTAAGGCTGTTCTTGTGGAATTCGCAAAGGGATATTTGGAAGCCCATAGAGGGCTATGGTGAAAAAGGAAATATCTTCCGTTCAAAACTGGAAAGAAGCTTTCTGAGAAACGGCTCTGTGTTCTGTTAATTCATCTCACAGAGTTACATCTTTCCCTTCAAGAAGCCTTTCGCTAAGGCTGGTCTTGTGGAATTGGCAAAGGGATATTTGGAAGCCCATAGAGGGCTATGGTGAAAAAGGAAATATCTTCCGTTCAAAACTGGAAAGAAGCTTTCTGAGAAACTGCTCTGTGTTCTGTTAATTCATCTCACAGAGTTACATCTTTCCCTTCATGAAGCCTTTCGCTAAGGCTGTTCTTGTGGAATTCGCAAAGGGATATTTGGAAGCCCATAGAGGGCTATGGCGAAAAAGGAAATATCTTCCGTTCAAAACTGGAAAGAAGCTTTCTGAGAAACAGCTCTGTGTTCTGTTAATTCATCTCATAGAGATACATCTTTCCCTTCAAGAAGCCTTTCGCTAAGGGTGTTCTTGTGGAATTGGCAAAGGGATATTTGGAAGCCCATAGAGGGCTATGGTGAAAAAGGAAATATCTTCCGTTCAAAAGTGGAAAGAAGCTTTCTGAGAAACTGCTCTGTGTTCTGTTAATTCATCTCACAGAGTTACATCTTTCCCTTCAAGAAGTCTTTTGCTAAGTCTGTTCTAGTGTAATTGGCAAGGGGATATTTGTAAGCCCATAGAGGGCTATGGTGAAAAAAGAAATATCTTCCGTTCAAAACTGGAAAGAAGCTTTCTGAGAAACTGCTCTGTGTTCTGTTAATTCATCTCACAGAGTTACATCTTTCCCTTCAAGAAACCTTTCGCTAAGGCTGTTCTTGTGGAATTCGCAAAGGGATATTTGGAAGCCCGTAGAGGGCTACGGTGAAAAAGGAAATATCTTCCGTTCACAACTGGAAAGAAGCTTTCTGAGAAACTGCTCTGTGTTCTGTTAATTCATCTCACAGAGTTACATCTTTCCCTTCAAGAAGCCTTTCGCTAAGGCTGTTCTTGTGGAATTGGAAAAGGGATATTTGGAAGCCCTTAGAGGGCTATGGTGAAAAAGGAAATATCTTCCGTTCAAAACTGGAAAGAAGCTTTCTGAGAAACTGCTCTGTGTTCTGTTAATTCATCTCACAGAGTTACATCTTTCCCTTCAAGAAACCTTTCGCTAAGGCTGTTCTTGTGGAATTCGCAAAGGGATATTTGGAAGCCCATAGAGGGCTACGGCGAAAAAGGAAATATCTTCCGTTCAAAACTGGAAAGAAGCTTTCTGAGAAACAGCTCTGTGTTCTGTTAATTCATCTCATAGAGTTACATCTTTCCTTTCAAGAAGCCTTTCGCTAAGGGTGTTCTTGTGGAATTGGCAAAGGGATATTTGGAAGCCCATAGAGGGCTATGGTGAAAAAGGAAATATCTTCCGTTCAAAAGTGGAAAGAAGCTTTCTGAGAAACTGCTCTGTGTTCTGTTAATTCATCTCACAGAGTTACATCTTTCCCTTCAAGAAGTCTTTTGCTAAGTCTGTTCTAGTGTAATTGGCAAGGGGATATTTGGAAGCCCATAGAGGGCTATGGTGAAAAAAGAAATATCTTCCGTTCAAAACTGGAAAGAAGCTTTCTGAGAAACTGCTCTGTGTTCTGTTAATTCATCTCACAGAGTTACATCTTTCCCTTCAAGAAACCTTTCGCTAAGGCTGTTCTTGTGGAATTGGCAAAGGGATATTTGGAAGCCCATAGAGGGCTATGGTGAAAAAGGAAATATCTTCCGTTCAAAACTGGAAAGAAGCTTTCTGAGAAACTGCTCTGTGTTCTGTTAATTCATCTCACAGAGTTACATCTTTCCCTTCAAGAAGTCTTTCGCTAAGGCTGTTCTTGTGGAATTAGCAAGGGGATATTTGGAAGCCCATAGAGGGCTATGGTGAAAAAGGAAATATCTTCCGTTCAAAACTGGAAAGAAGCTTTCTGAGAAACTGCTCTGTGTTCTGTTAATTCATCTCACAGAGTTACATCTTTCCCTTCAAGAAGTCTTTCGCTAAGGCTGTTCTTGTGGAATTGGCAAGGGGATATTTGGAAGCCCATAGAGGGCTATGGTGAAAAAGGAAATATCTTCCGTTCAAAACTGGAAAGAAGCTTTCTGAGAAACTGCTCTGTGTTCTGTTAATTCATCTCACAGAGTTACATCTTTCCCTTCAAGAAGCCTTTAGCTTAGGCTGTTCTTGTGGAATTGGCAAAGTGATAATTGGAAGCCCATAGAGGGCTATGGTGAAAAAGGAAATATCATCCGTTCAAAACTGGAAAGAAGCTTTCTGAGAAACTGCTCTGTGTTCTGTTAATTCATCTCACAGAGTTACATCTTTCCCTTCAAGAAGCCTTTCGCTAAGGCTGTTCTTGTGGAATTGGCAAAGGGATATTTGGAAGCCCCTACAGTGCTATGGTGAAAAAGGAAATATCTTCCGTTCAAAACTGGAAAGAAGCTTTCTGAGAAACTGTTCTGTGTTCTGTTAATTCGTCTCACAGTGTTACATCTTTCCTTTCAAGAAACCTTTCGCTAAAGCTGTTTCTGTGGAATTGGCAAGGGGATACTTGGAAGCCCATAGAGGGCTATGGTGAAAAACAAATATCTTCCGTACAAAACTGGAAAGAAGCTTTCTAAGAAACTGCTCTGTGTTCTGTTAATTCATCTCAGCGAGTTATATCTTTCCCTTCAAGAAGCCTTTCGCTAAGGCTGTTCTTGTGGAATTGGCAAAGGGATATTTGGAAGCCCTTAGAGGGCTATGGTGAAAAAGGAAATATCTTCCGTTCAAAACTGGAAAGAAGCTTTCTGAGAAACTGCTCTGTGTTCTGTTAATTCATCTCACAGAGTTACATCTTTCCCTTCAAGAAGCCTTTCGCTAAGGCTGTTCTTGTGGAATTGGCAAAGGGATATTTGGAAGCCCATAGAGGGCTATGGTGAAAAAGGAAATAACTTCCGTTCAAACCTGGAAAGAAGCTTTCTGAGAAACTGCTCTGTGTTCTGTTAATTCATCTCACAGAGTTACATCTTTCCCCTCAAGAAGCCTTTCGCTAAGGCTGTTCTTGTGGAATTGGCAAAGGGATATTTGGAAGCCCATAGAGGGCTATGGTGAAAAAGGAAATACCTTCCGTTCAAAACTGGAAAGAAGCTTTCTGAGAAACTGCTCTGTGTTCTGTTAATTCATCTCACAGAGTTACATCTTTCCCTTCAAGAAGCCTTTAGCTAAGGCTGTTCTTGTGGAATTGGCAAAGGGATAATTGGAAGCCCATAGAGGGCTATGGTGAAAAAGGAAGTATCATCCGTTCAAAACTGGAAAGAAGCTTTCTGAGAAACTGCTCTGTGTTCTGTTAATTCATCTCACAGAGTTACATCTTTCCCTTCAGGAAGCCTTTCGCTAAGGCTGTTCTTGTGGAATTGGCAAAGGGATATTTGGAAGCCCCTAGAGGGCTATGGTGAAAAAGGAAATATCTTCCGTTCAAAACTGGAAAGAAGCTTTCTGAGAAACTGTTCCCTGTTCTGTTAATTTGTCTCACAATGTTACATCTTTCCTTTCAAGAAACCTTTCTCTAAAGCTGTTTCTGTGGAATTGGCAAGGGGATACTTGGAAGCCCATAGAGGGCTATGGTGAAAAACAAATATCTTCCGTACAAAACTGGAAAGAAGCTTTCTGAGAAACTGCTCTGTGTTCTGTTAATTCATCTCACAGAGTTACATCTTTCCCTTCAAGAATCCTTTCGCTAAGGCTGTTCTTGTGGAATTGGCAAAGGGATATTTGGAAGCCCATAGAGGGCTATGGTAAAAAAGGAAATATCTTCCGTTCAAAACTGGAAAGAAGCTTTCTGAGAAACTGCTCTGTGTTCTGTTAATTCATCTCAGAGAGTTATATCTTTCCCTTCAAGAAGCCTTTCGCTAAGGCTGTTCTTGTGGAATTGGCAAAGGGATATTTGGAAGCCCATAGAGGGCTATGGTGAAAAAGGAAATATCTTCCGTTCAAAACTGGAAAGAAGCTTTCTGAGAAACTGCTCTGTGTTCTGTTAATTCATCTCACAGAGTTACATCTTTCCCTTCAAGAAGCCTTTCGCTAAGGCTGTTCTTGTGGAATTCGCAAAGGGATATTTGGAAGCCCATAGAGGGCTATGGTGAAAAAGGAAATATCTTCCGTTCAAAACTGGAAAGAAGCTTTCTGAGAAACGGCTCTGTGTTCTGTTAATTCATCTCACAGAGTTACATCTTTCCCTTCAAGAAGCCTTTCGCTAAGGCTGGTCTTGTGGAATTGGCAAAGGGATATTTGGAAGCCCATAGAGGGCTATGGTGAAAAAGGAAATATCTTCCGTTCAAAACTGGAAAGAAGCTTTCTGAGAAACTGCTCTGTGTTCTGTTAATTCATCTCACAGAGTTACATCTTTCCCTTCATGAAGCCTTTCGCTAAGGCTGTTCTTGTGGAATTCGCAAAGGGATATTTGGAAGCCCATAGAGGGCTATGGCGAAAAAGGAAATATCTTCCGTTCAAAACTGGAAAGAAGCTTTCTGAGAAACAGCTCTGTGTTCTGTTAATTCATCTCATAGAGATACATCTTTCCCTTCAAGAAGCCTTTCGCTAAGGGTGTTCTTGTGGAATTGGCAAAGGGATATTTGGAAGCCCATAGAGGGCTATGGTGAAAAAGGAAATATCTTCCGTTCAAAAGTGGAAAGAAGCTTTCTGAGAAACTGCTCTGTGTTCTGTTAATTCATCTCACAGAGTTACATCTTTCCCTTCAAGAAGTCTTTTGCTAAGTCTGTTCTAGTGTAATTGGCAAGGGGATATTTGTAAGCCCATAGAGGGCTATGGTGAAAAAAGAAATATCTTCCGTTCAAAACTGGAAAGAAGCTTTCTGAGAAACTGCTCTGTGTTCTGTTAATTCATCTCACAGAGTTACATCTTTCCCTTCAAGAAACCTTTCGCTAAGGCTGTTCTTGTGGAATTCGCAAAGGGATATTTGGAAGCCCGTAGAGGGCTACGGTGAAAAAGGAAATATCTTCCGTTCACAACTGGAAAGAAGCTTTCTGAGAAACTGCTCTGTGTTCTGTTAATTCATCTCACAGAGTTACATCTTTCCCTTCAAGAAGCCTTTCGCTAAGGCTGTTCTTGTGGAATTGGAAAAGGGATATTTGGAAGCCCTTAGAGGGCTATGGTGAAAAAGGAAATATCTTCCGTTCAAAACTGGAAAGAAGCTTTCTGAGAAACTGCTCTGTGTTCTGTTAATTCATCTCACAGAGTTACATCTTTCCCTTCAAGAAACCTTTCGCTAAGGCTGTTCTTGTGGAATTCGCAAAGGGATATTTGGAAGCCCATAGAGGGCTACGGCGAAAAAGGAAATATCTTCCGTTCAAAACTGGAAAGAAGCTTTCTGAGAAACAGCTCTGTGTTCTGTTAATTCATCTCATAGAGTTACATCTTTCCTTTCAAGAAGCCTTTCGCTAAGGGTGTTCTTGTGGAATTGGCAAAGGGATATTTGGAAGCCCATAGAGGGCTATGGTGAAAAAGGAAATATCTTCCGTTCAAAAGTGGAAAGAAGCTTTCTGAGAAACTGCTCTGTGTTCTGTTAATTCATCTCACAGAGTTACATCTTTCCCTTCAAGAAGTCTTTTGCTAAGTCTGTTCTAGTGTAATTGGCAAGGGGATATTTGGAAGCCCATAGAGGGCTATGGTGAAAAAAGAAATATCTTCCGTTCAAAACTGGAAAGAAGCTTTCTGAGAAACTGCTCTGTGTTCTGTTAATTCATCTCACAGAGTTACATCTTTCCCTTCAAGAAACCTTTCGCTAAGGCTGTTCTTGTGGAATTCGCAAAGGGATATTTGGAAGCCCGTAGAGGGCTACGGTGAAAAAGGAAATATCTTCCGTTAAAAACTGGAAAGAAGCTTTCTGAGAAACTGCTCTGTGTTCTGTTAATTCATCTCACAGAGTTACATCTTTCCCTTCAAGAAACCTTTCGCTAAGGCTGTTCTTGTGGAATTCGCAAAGGGATATTTGGAAGCCCATAGAGGGCTACGGTGAAAAAGGAAATATCTTCCGTTCAAAACTGGAAAGAAGCTTTCTGAGAAACTGCTCTGTGTTCTGTTAATTCATCTCACAGAGTTACATCTTTCCCTTCAAGAAGCCTTTCGCTAAGGCTGTTCTTGTGGAATTGGAAAAGGGATATTTGGAAGCCCATAGAGGGCTATGGTGAAAAAGGAAATATCTTCCGTTCAAAACTGGAAAGAAGCTTTCTGGGAAACTGCTCTGTGTTCTGTTAATTCATCTCACAGAGTTACATCTTTCCCTTCAAGAAGCCTTTCGCTAAGGCTGTTCTTGTGGAATTGGCAAAGGGATATTTGGAAGCCCATAGAGGGCTATGGTGAAAAAGGAAATATCTTCCGTTCAAAAGTGGAAAGAAGCTTTCTGAGAAACTGCTCTGTGTTCTGTTAATTCATCTCACAGAGTTACATCTTTCCCTTCAAGAAGTCTTTCGCTAAGGCTGTTCTTGTGGAATTGGCAAGGGGATATTTGGAAGCCCATAGAGGGCTATGGTGAAAAAGGAAATATCTTCCGTTCAAAACTGGAAAGAAGCCTTCTGAGAATCTGCTCTGTGTTCTGTTAATTCATCTCACAGAGTTACATCTTTCCCTTCAAGAAACCTTTCGCTAAGGCTGTTCTTGTGGATTTCGCAAAGGGATATTTGGAAGCCCATAGAGGGCTACGGTTAAAAAGGAAATATCTTCCGTTCACAACTGGAAAGAAGCGTTCTGAGAAACTGCTCTGTGTTCTGTTAATTCATCTCACAGATTTACATCTTTCCCTTCAAGAAGCCTTTCGCTAAGGCTGTTCTTGTGGAATTCGCAAAGGGATATTTGGAAGCCCATAGAGGGCTATGGTGAAAAAGGAAATATCTTCCGTTCAAAACTGGAAAGAAGCTTTCTGGGAAACTGCTCTGTGTTCTGTTAATTCATCTCACAGAGTTACATCTTTCCCTTCAAGAAGCCTTTCGCTAAGGCTGTTCTTGTGGAATTGGCAAAGGGATATTTGGAAGCCCATAGAGGGCTATGGTGAAAAAGGAAATATCTTCCGTTCAAAAGTGGAAAGAAGCTTTCTGAGAAACTGCTCTGTGTTCTGTTAATTCATCTCACAGAGTTACATCTTTCCCTTCAAGAAGTCTTTAGCTAAGGCTGTTCTTGTGGAATTGGCAAGGGGATATTTGGAAGCCCATAGAGGGCTATGGTGAAAAAGGAAATATCTTCCGTTCAAAACTGGAAAGAAGCCTTCTGAGAAACTGCTCTGTGTTCTGTTAATTCATCTCACAGAGTTACATCTTTCCCTTCAAGAAACCTTTCGCTAAGGCTGTTCTTGTGGAATTCGCAAAGGGATATTTGGAAGCCCATAGAGGGCTACGGTGAAAAAGGAAATATCTTCCGTTCAAAACTGGAAAGAAGCTTTCTGAGAAACTGCTCTGTGTTCTGTTAATTCATCTCACAGAGTTACATCTTTCCCTTCAAGAAGCCTTTCGCTAAGGCTGTTCTTGTGGAACTGGAAAAGGGATATTTGGAAGCCCATAGAGGGCTATGGTGAAAAAGGAAATATCTTCCGTTCAAAACTGGAAAGAAGCTTTCTGAGAAACTGCTCTGTGTTCTGTTAATTCATCTCACAGAGTTACATCTTTCCCTTCATGAAGCCTATCGCTAAGGCTGTTCTTTGTGGAATTCGCAAAGGGATATTTGGAAGCCCATAGAGGGCTATGGTGAAAAAGGAAATATCTTCCGTTCAAAACTGGAAAGAAGCTTTCTGAGAAACTGCTCTGTGTTCTGTTAATTCATCTCACAGAGTTACATCTTTCCCTTCAAGAAGCCTTTCGCTAAGGCTGTTCTTGTGGAATTGGCAAAGGGATATTTGGAAGCCCATAGAGGGCTATGGTGAAAAAGGAAATAACTTCCGTTCAAAACTGGAAAGAAGCTTTCTGAGAAACTGCTCTGTGGTCTGTTAATTCATCTCACAGAGTTACATCTTTCCCTTCAAGAAGCCTTTCGCTAAGGCTGTTCTTGTGGAATTGGCAAAGGGATATTTGGAAGCCCATAGAGGGCTATGGTGAAAAAGGAAATATCTTCCGTTCAAAACTCGAAAGAAGCTTTCTGAGAAACTGCTCTGTGTTCTGTTAATTCATCTCACAGAGTTACATCTTTCCCTTCAAGAAGTCTTTCGCTAAGGCTGTTCTTGTGGAATTAGCAAGGGGATATTTGGAAGCCCATAGAGGGCTATGGTGAAAAAGGAAATATCTTCTGTTCAAAACTGGAAAGAAGCTTTCTGAGAAACTGCTCTGTGTTCTGTTAATTCATCTCACAGAGTTACATCTTTCCCTTCAAGAAGTCTTTCGCTAAGGCTGTTCTTGTGGAATTGGCAAGGGGATATTTGGAAGCCCATAGAGGGCTATGGTGAAAAAGGAAATATCTTCCGTTCAAAACTGGAAAGAAGCTTTCTGAGAAACTGCTCTGTGTTCTGTTAATTCATCTCACAGAGTTACATCTTTCCCTTCAAGAAGCCTTTAGCTAAGGCTGTTCTTGTGGAATTGGCAAAGTGATAATTGGAAGCCCATAGAGGGCTATGGTGAAAAAGGAAATATCATCCGTTCAAAACTGGAAAGAAGCTTTCTGAGAAACTGCTCTGTGTTCTGTTAATTCATCTCACAGAGTTACATCTTTCCCTTCAAGAAGCCTTTCGCTAAGGCTGTTCTTGTGGAATTGGCAAAGGGATATTTGGAAGCCCCTACAGGGCTATGGTGAAAAAGGAAATATCTTCCGTTCAAAACTGGAAAGAAGCTTTCTGAGAAACTGTTCTGTGTTCTGTTAATTCGTCTCACAGTGTTACATCTTTCCTTTCAAGAAACCTTTCGCTAAAGCTGTTTCTGTGGAATTGGCAAGGGGATACTTGGAAGCCCATAGAGGGCTATGGTGAAAAACAAATATCTTCCGTACAAAACTGGAAAGAAGCTTTCTAAGAAACTGCTCTGTGTTCTGTTAATTCATCTCAGAGAGTTATATCTTTCCCTTCAAGAAGCCTTTCGCTAAGGCTGTTCTTGTGGAATTGGCAAAGGGATATTTGGAAGTCCATAGAGGGCTATGGTGAAAAAGGAAATATCTTCCGTTCAAAACTGGAAAGAAGCTTTCTGAGAAACTGCTCTGTGTTCTGTTAATTCATCTCACAGAGTTACATCTTTCCCTTCAAGAAGACTTTCGCTAAGGCTGTTCTTGTGGAATTGGCAAAGGGATATTTGGAAGCCCATAGAGGGCTATGGTGAAAAAGGAAATAACTTCCGTTCAAACCTGGAAAGAAGCTTTCTGAGAAACTGCTCTGTGTTCTGTTAATTCATCTCACAGAGTTACATCTTTCCCCTCAAGAAGCCTTTCGCTAAGGCTGTTCTTGTGGAATTGGCAAAGGGATATTTGGAAGTCCATAGAGGGCTATGGTGAAAAAGGAAATACCTTCCGTTCAAAACTGGAAAGAAGCTTTCTGAGAAACTGCTCTGTGTTCTGTTAATTCATCTCACAGAGTTACATCTTTCCCTTCAAGAAGCCTTTAGCTAAGGCTGTTCTTGTGGAATTGGCAAAGGGATAATTGGAAGCCCATAGAGGGCTATGGTGAAAAAGGAAGTATCATCGGTTCAAAACTGGAAAGAAGCTTTCTGAGAAACTGCTCTGTGTTCTGTTAATTCATCTCACAGAGTTACATCTTTCCCTTCAGGAAGCCTTTCGCTAAGGCTGTTCTTGTGGAATTGGCAAAGGGATATTTGGAAGCCCCTAGAGGGCTATGGTGAAAAAGGAAATATCTTCCGTTCAAAACTGGAAAGAAGCTTTCTGAGAAACTGTTCTGTGTTCTGTTAATTTGTCTCACAATGTTACATCTTTCCTTTCAAGAAACCTTTCGCTAAAGCTGTTTCTGTGGAATTGGCAAGGGGATACTTGGAAGCCCATAGAGGGCTATGGTGAAAAACAAATATCTTCCGTACAAAACTGGAAAGAAGCTTTCTGAGAAACTGCTCTGTGTTCTGTTAATTCATCTCACAGAGTTACATCTTTCCCTTCAAGAATCCTTTCGCTAAGGCTGTTCTTGTGGAATTGGCAAAGGGATATTTGGAAGCCCATAGAGGGCTATGGTAAAAAAGGAAATATCTTCCGTTCAAAACTGGAAAGAAGCTTTCTGAGAAACTGCTCTGTGTTCTGTTAATTCATCTCAGAGAGTTATATCTTTCCCTTCAAGAAGCCTTTCGCTAAGGCTGTTCTTGTGGAATTGGCAAAGGGATATTTGGAAGCCCATAGAGGGCTATGGTGAAAAAGGAAATATCTTCCGTTCAAAACTGGAAAGAAGCTTTCTGAGAAACTGCTCTGTGTTCTGTTAATTCATCTCACAGAGTTACATCTTTCCCTTCAAGAAGCCTTTCGCTAAGGCTGTTCTTGTGGAATTCGCAAAGGGATATTTGGAAGCCCATAGAGGGCTATGGTGAAAAAGGAAATATCTTCCGTTCAAAACTGGAAAGAAGCTTTCTGAGAAACGGCTCTGTGTTCTGTTAATTCATCTCACAGAGTTACATCTTTCCCTTCAAGAAGCCTTTCGCTAAGGCTGGTCTTGTGGAATTGGCAAAGGGATATTTGGAAGCCCATAGAGGGCTATGGTGAAAAAGGAAATATCTTCCGTTCAAAACTGGAAAGAAGCTTTCTGAGAAACTGCTCTGTGTTCTGTTAATTCATCTCACAGAGTTACATCTTTCCCTTCATGAAGCCTTTCGCTAAGGCTGTTCTTGTGGAATTCGCAAAGGGATATTTGGAAGCCCATAGAGGGCTATGGCGAAAAAGGAAATATCTTCCGTTCAAAACTGGAAAGAAGCTTTCTGAGAAACAGCTCTGTGTTCTGTTAATTCATCTCATAGAGATACATCTTTCCCTTCAAGAAGCCTTTCGCTAAGGGTGTTCTTGTGGAATTGGCAAAGGGATATTTGGAAGCCCATAGAGGGCTATGGTGAAAAAGGAAATATCTTCCGTTCAAAAGTGGAAAGAAGCTTTCTGAGAAACTGCTCTGTGTTCTGTTAATTCATCTCACAGAGTTACATCTTTCCCTTCAAGAAGTCTTTTGCTAAGTCTGTTCTAGTGTAATTGGCAAGGGGATATTTGTAAGCCCATAGAGGGCTATGGTGAAAAAAGAAATATCTTCCGTTCAAAACTGGAAAGAAGCTTTCTGAGAAACTGCTCTGTGTTCTGTTAATTCATCTCACAGAGTTACATCTTTCCCTTCAAGAAACCTTTCGCTAAGGCTGTTCTTGTGGAATTCGCAAAGGGATATTTGGAAGCCCGTAGAGGGCTACGGTGAAAAAGGAAATATCTTCCGTTCACAACTGGAAAGAAGCTTTCTGAGAAACTGCTCTGTGTTCTGTTAATTCATCTCACAGAGTTACATCTTTCCCTTCAAGAAGCCTTTCGCTAAGGCTGTTCTTGTGGAATTGGAAAAGGGATATTTGGAAGCCCTTAGAGGGCTATGGTGAAAAAGGAAATATCTTCCGTTCAAAACTGGAAAGAAGCTTTCTGAGAAACTGCTCTGTGTTCTGTTAATTCATCTCACAGAGTTACATCTTTCCCTTCAAGAAACCTTTCGCTAAGGCTGTTCTTGTGGAATTCGCAAAGGGATATTTGGAAGCCCATAGAGGGCTACGGCGAAAAAGGAAATATCTTCCGTTCAAAACTGGAAAGAAGCTTTCTGAGAAACAGCTCTGTGTTCTGTTAATTCATCTCATAGAGTTACATCTTTCCTTTCAAGAAGCCTTTCGCTAAGGGTGTTCTTGTGGAATTGGCAAAGGGATATTTGGAAGCCCATAGAGGGCTATGGTGAAAAAGGAAATATCTTCCGTTCAAAAGTGGAAAGAAGCTTTCTGAGAAACTGCTCTGTGTTCTGTTAATTCATCTCACAGAGTTACATCTTTCCCTTCAAGAAGTCTTTTGCTAAGTCTGTTCTAGTGTAATTGGCAAGGGGATATTTGGAAGCCCATAGAGGGCTATGGTGAAAAAAGAAATATCTTCCGTTCAAAACTGGAAAGAAGCTTTCTGAGAAACTGCTCTGTGTTCTGTTAATTCATCTCACAGAGTTACATCTTTCCCTTCAAGAAACCTTTCGCTAAGGCTGTTCTTGTGGAATTGGCAAAGGGATATTTGGAAGCCCATAGAGGGCTATGGTGAAAAAGGAAATATCTTCCGTTCAAAACTGGAAAGAAGCTTTCTGAGAAACTGCTCTGTGTTCTGTTAATTCATCTCACAGAGTTACATCTTTCCCTTCAAGAAGTCTTTCGCTAAGGCTGTTCTTGTGGAATTAGCAAGGGGATATTTGGAAGCCCATAGAGGGCTATGGTGAAAAAGGAAATATCTTCCGTTCAAAACTGGAAAGAAGCTTTCTGAGAAACTGCTCTGTGTTCTGTTAATTCATCTCACAGAGTTACATCTTTCCCTTCAAGAAGTCTTTCGCTAAGGCTGTTCTTGTGGAATTGGCAAGGGGATATTTGGAAGCCCATAGAGGGCTATGGTGAAAAAGGAAATATCTTCCGTTCAAAACTGGAAAGAAGCTTTCTGAGAAACTGCTCTGTGTTCTGTTAATTCATCTCACAGAGTTACATCTTTCCCTTCAAGAAGCCTTTAGCTTAGGCTGTTCTTGTGGAATTGGCAAAGTGATAATTGGAAGCCCATAGAGGGCTATGGTGAAAAAGGAAATATCATCCGTTCAAAACTGGAAAGAAGCTTTCTGAGAAACTGCTCTGTGTTCTGTTAATTCATCTCACAGAGTTACATCTTTCCCTTCAAGAAGCCTTTCGCTAAGGCTGTTCTTGTGGAATTGGCAAAGGGATATTTGGAAGCCCCTACAGTGCTATGGTGAAAAAGGAAATATCTTCCGTTCAAAACTGGAAAGAAGCTTTCTGAGAAACTGTTCTGTGTTCTGTTAATTCGTCTCACAGTGTTACATCTTTCCTTTCAAGAAACCTTTCGCTAAAGCTGTTTCTGTGGAATTGGCAAGGGGATACTTGGAAGCCCATAGAGGGCTATGGTGAAAAACAAATATCTTCCGTACAAAACTGGAAAGAAGCTTTCTAAGAAACTGCTCTGTGTTCTGTTAATTCATCTCAGCGAGTTATATCTTTCCCTTCAAGAAGCCTTTCGCTAAGGCTGTTCTTGTGGAATTGGCAAAGGGATATTTGGAAGCCCTTAGAGGGCTATGGTGAAAAAGGAAATATCTTCCGTTCAAAACTGGAAAGAAGCTTTCTGAGAAACTGCTCTGTGTTCTGTTAATTCATCTCACAGAGTTACATCTTTCCCTTCAAGAAGCCTTTCGCTAAGGCTGTTCTTGTGGAATTGGCAAAGGGATATTTGGAAGCCCATAGAGGGCTATGGTGAAAAAGGAAATAACTTCCGTTCAAACCTGGAAAGAAGCTTTCTGAGAAACTGCTCTGTGTTCTGTTAATTCATCTCACAGAGTTACATCTTTCCCCTCAAGAAGCCTTTCGCTAAGGCTGTTCTTGTGGAATTGGCAAAGGGATATTTGGAAGCCCATAGAGGGCTATGGTGAAAAAGGAAATACCTTCCGTTCAAAACTGGAAAGAAGCTTTCTGAGAAACTGCTCTGTGTTCTGTTAATTCATCTCACAGAGTTACATCTTTCCCTTCAAGAAGCCTTTAGCTAAGGCTGTTCTTGTGGAATTGGCAAAGGGATAATTGGAAGCCCATAGAGGGCTATGGTGAAAAAGGAAGTATCATCCGTTCAAAACTGGAAAGAAGCTTTCTGAGAAACTGCTCTGTGTTCTGTTAATTCATCTCACAGAGTTACATCTTTCCCTTCAGGAAGCCTTTCGCTAAGGCTGTTCTTGTGGAATTGGCAAAGGGATATTTGGAAGCCCCTAGAGGGCTATGGTGAAAAAGGAAATATCTTCCGTTCAAAACTGGAAAGAAGCTTTCTGAGAAACTGTTCCCTGTTCTGTTAATTTGTCTCACAATGTTACATCTTTCCTTTCAAGAAACCTTTCTCTAAAGCTGTTTCTGTGGAATTGGCAAGGGGATACTTGGAAGCCCATAGAGGGCTATGGTGAAAAACAAATATCTTCCGTACAAAACTGGAAAGAAGCTTTCTGAGAAACTGCTCTGTGTTCTGTTAATTCATCTCACAGAGTTACATCTTTCCCTTCAAGAATCCTTTCGCTAAGGCTGTTCTTGTGGAATTGGCAAAGGGATATTTGGAAGCCCATAGAGGGCTATGGTAAAAAAGGAAATATCTTCCGTTCAAAACTGGAAAGAAGCTTTCTGAGAAACTGCTCTGTGTTCTGTTAATTCATCTCAGAGAGTTATATCTTTCCCTTCAAGAAGCCTTTCGCTAAGGCTGTTCTTGTGGAATTGGCAAAGGGATATTTGGAAGCCCATAGAGGGCTATGGTGAAAAAGGAAATATCTTCCGTTCAAAACTGGAAAGAAGCTTTCTGAGAAACTGCTCTGTGTTCTGTTAATTCATCTCACAGAGTTACATCTTTCCCTTCAAGAAGCCTTTCGCTAAGGCTGTTCTTGTGGAATTCGCAAAGGGATATTTGGAAGCCCATAGAGGGCTATGGTGAAAAAGGAAATATCTTCCGTTCAAAACTGGAAAGAAGCTTTCTGAGAAACGGCTCTGTGTTCTGTTAATTCATCTCACAGAGTTACATCTTTCCCTTCAAGAAGCCTTTCGCTAAGGCTGGTCTTGTGGAATTGGCAAAGGGATATTTGGAAGCCCATAGAGGGCTATGGTGAAAAAGGAAATATCTTCCGTTCAAAACTGGAAAGAAGCTTTCTGAGAAACTGCTCTGTGTTCTGTTAATTCATCTCACAGAGTTACATCTTTCCCTTCATGAAGCCTTTCGCTAAGGCTGTTCTTGTGGAATTCGCAAAGGGATATTTGGAAGCCCATAGAGGGCTATGGCGAAAAAGGAAATATCTTCCGTTCAAAACTGGAAAGAAGCTTTCTGAGAAACAGCTCTGTGTTCTGTTAATTCATCTCATAGAGATACATCTTTCCCTTCAAGAAGCCTTTCGCTAAGGGTGTTCTTGTGGAATTGGCAAAGGGATATTTGGAAGCCCATAGAGGGCTATGGTGAAAAAGGAAATATCTTCCGTTCAAAAGTGGAAAGAAGCTTTCTGAGAAACTGCTCTGTGTTCTGTTAATTCATCTCACAGAGTTACATCTTTCCCTTCAAGAAGTCTTTTGCTAAGTCTGTTCTAGTGTAATTGGCAAGGGGATATTTGTAAGCCCATAGAGGGCTATGGTGAAAAAAGAAATATCTTCCGTTCAAAACTGGAAAGAAGCTTTCTGAGAAACTGCTCTGTGTTCTGTTAATTCATCTCACAGAGTTACATCTTTCCCTTCAAGAAACCTTTCGCTAAGGCTGTTCTTGTGGAATTCGCAAAGGGATATTTGGAAGCCCGTAGAGGGCTACGGTGAAAAAGGAAATATCTTCCGTTCACAACTGGAAAGAAGCTTTCTGAGAAACTGCTCTGTGTTCTGTTAATTCATCTCACAGAGTTACATCTTTCCCTTCAAGAAGCCTTTCGCTAAGGCTGTTCTTGTGGAATTGGAAAAGGGATATTTGGAAGCCCTTAGAGGGCTATGGTGAAAAAGGAAATATCTTCCGTTCAAAACTGGAAAGAAGCTTTCTGAGAAACTGCTCTGTGTTCTGTTAATTCATCTCACAGAGTTACATCTTTCCCTTCAAGAAACCTTTCGCTAAGGCTGTTCTTGTGGAATTCGCAAAGGGATATTTGGAAGCCCATAGAGGGCTACGGCGAAAAAGGAAATATCTTCCGTTCAAAACTGGAAAGAAGCTTTCTGAGAAACAGCTCTGTGTTCTGTTAATTCATCTCATAGAGTTACATCTTTCCTTTCAAGAAGCCTTTCGCTAAGGGTGTTCTTGTGGAATTGGCAAAGGGATATTTGGAAGCCCATAGAGGGCTATGGTGAAAAAGGAAATATCTTCCGTTCAAAAGTGGAAAGAAGCTTTCTGAGAAACTGCTCTGTGTTCTGTTAATTCATCTCACAGAGTTACATCTTTCCCTTCAAGAAGTCTTTTGCTAAGTCTGTTCTAGTGTAATTGGCAAGGGGATATTTGGAAGCCCATAGAGGGCTATGGTGAAAAAAGAAATATCTTCCGTTCAAAACTGGAAAGAAGCTTTCTGAGAAACTGCTCTGTGTTCTGTTAATTCATCTCACAGAGTTACATCTTTCCCTTCAAGAAACCTTTCGCTAAGGCTGTTCTTGTGGAATTCGCAAAGGGATATTTGGAAGCCCGTAGAGGGCTACGGTGAAAAAGGAAATATCTTCCGTTAAAAACTGGAAAGAAGCTTTCTGAGAAACTGCTCTGTGTTCTGTTAATTCATCTCACAGAGTTACATCTTTCCCTTCAAGAAACCTTTCGCTAAGGCTGTTCTTGTGGAATTCGCAAAGGGATATTTGGAAGCCCATAGAGGGCTACGGTGAAAAAGGAAATATCTTCCGTTCAAAACTGGAAAGAAGCTTTCTGAGAAACTGCTCTGTGTTCTGTTAATTCATCTCACAGAGTTACATCTTTCCCTTCAAGAAGCCTTTCGCTAAGGCTGTTCTTGTGGAATTGGAAAAGGGATATTTGGAAGCCCATAGAGGGCTATGGTGAAAAAGGAAATATCTTCCGTTCAAAACTGGAAAGAAGCTTTCTGGGAAACTGCTCTGTGTTCTGTTAATTCATCTCACAGAGTTACATCTTTCCCTTCAAGAAGCCTTTCGCTAAGGCTGTTCTTGTGGAATTGGCAAAGGGATATTTGGAAGCCCATAGAGGGCTATGGTGAAAAAGGAAATATCTTCCGTTCAAAAGTGGAAAGAAGCTTTCTGAGAAACTGCTCTGTGTTCTGTTAATTCATCTCACAGAGTTACATCTTTCCCTTCAAGAAGTCTTTCGCTAAGGCTGTTCTTGTGGAATTGGCAAGGGGATATTTGGAAGCCCATAGAGGGCTATGGTGAAAAAGGAAATATCTTCCGTTCAAAACTGGAAAGAAGCCTTCTGAGAATCTGCTCTGTGTTCTGTTAATTCATCTCACAGAGTTACATCTTTCCCTTCAAGAAACCTTTCGCTAAGGCTGTTCTTGTGGATTTCGCAAAGGGATATTTGGAAGCCCATAGAGGGCTACGGTTAAAAAGGAAATATCTTCCGTTCACAACTGGAAAGAAGCGTTCTGAGAAACTGCTCTGTGTTCTGTTAATTCATCTCACAGATTTACATCTTTCCCTTCAAGAAGCCTTTCGCTAAGGCTGTTCTTGTGGAATTCGCAAAGGGATATTTGGAAGCCCATAGAGGGCTATGGTGAAAAAGGAAATATCTTCCGTTCAAAACTGGAAAGAAGCTTTCTGGGAAACTGCTCTGTGTTCTGTTAATTCATCTCACAGAGTTACATCTTTCCCTTCAAGAAGCCTTTCGCTAAGGCTGTTCTTGTGGAATTGGCAAAGGGATATTTGGAAGCCCATAGAGGGCTATGGTGAAAAAGGAAATATCTTCCGTTCAAAAGTGGAAAGAAGCTTTCTGAGAAACTGCTCTGTGTTCTGTTAATTCATCTCACAGAGTTACATCTTTCCCTTCAAGAAGTCTTTAGCTAAGGCTGTTCTTGTGGAATTGGCAAGGGGATATTTGGAAGCCCATAGAGGGCTATGGTGAAAAAGGAAATATCTTCCGTTCAAAACTGGAAAGAAGCCTTCTGAGAAACTGCTCTGTGTTCTGTTAATTCATCTCACAGAGTTACATCTTTCCCTTCAAGAAACCTTTCGCTAAGGCTGTTCTTGTGGAATTCGCAAAGGGATATTTGGAAGCCCATAGAGGGCTACGGTGAAAAAGGAAATATCTTCCGTTCAAAACTGGAAAGAAGCTTTCTGAGAAACTGCTCTGTGTTCTGTTAATTCATCTCACAGAGTTACATCTTTCCCTTCAAGAAGCCTTTCGCTAAGGCTGTTCTTGTGGAACTGGAAAAGGGATATTTGGAAGCCCATAGAGGGCTATGGTGAAAAAGGAAATATCTTCCGTTCAAAACTGGAAAGAAGCTTTCTGAGAAACTGCTCTGTGTTCTGTTAATTCATCTCACAGAGTTACATCTTTCCCTTCATGAAGCCTATCGCTAAGGCTGTTCTTTGTGGAATTCGCAAAGGGATATTTGGAAGCCCATAGAGGGCTATGGTGAAAAAGGAAATATCTTCCGTTCAAAACTGGAAAGAAGCTTTCTGAGAAACTGCTCTGTGTTCTGTTAATTCATCTCACAGAGTTACATCTTTCCCTTCAAGAAGCCTTTCGCTAAGGCTGTTCTTGTGGAATTGGCAAAGGGATATTTGGAAGCCCATAGAGGGCTATGGTGAAAAAGGAAATAACTTCCGTTCAAAACTGGAAAGAAGCTTTCTGAGAAACTGCTCTGTGGTCTGTTAATTCATCTCACAGAGTTACATCTTTCCCTTCAAGAAGCCTTTCGCTAAGGCTGTTCTTGTGGAATTGGCAAAGGGATATTTGGAAGCCCATAGAGGGCTATGGTGAAAAAGGAAATATCTTCCGTTCAAAACTCGAAAGAAGCTTTCTGAGAAACTGCTCTGTGTTCTGTTAATTCATCTCACAGAGTTACATCTTTCCCTTCAAGAAGTCTTTCGCTAAGGCTGTTCTTGTGGAATTAGCAAGGGGATATTTGGAAGCCCATAGAGGGCTATGGTGAAAAAGGAAATATCTTCTGTTCAAAACTGGAAAGAAGCTTTCTGAGAAACTGCTCTGTGTTCTGTTAATTCATCTCACAGAGTTACATCTTTCCCTTCAAGAAGTCTTTCGCTAAGGCTGTTCTTGTGGAATTGGCAAGGGGATATTTGGAAGCCCATAGAGGGCTATGGTGAAAAAGGAAATATCTTCCGTTCAAAACTGGAAAGAAGCTTTCTGAGAAACTGCTCTGTGTTCTGTTAATTCATCTCACAGAGTTACATCTTTCCCTTCAAGAAGCCTTTAGCTAAGGCTGTTCTTGTGGAATTGGCAAAGTGATAATTGGAAGCCCATAGAGGGCTATGGTGAAAAAGGAAATATCATCCGTTCAAAACTGGAAAGAAGCTTTCTGAGAAACTGCTCTGTGTTCTGTTAATTCATCTCACAGAGTTACATCTTTCCCTTCAAGAAGCCTTTCGCTAAGGCTGTTCTTGTGGAATTGGCAAAGGGATATTTGGAAGCCCCTACAGGGCTATGGTGAAAAAGGAAATATCTTCCGTTCAAAACTGGAAAGAAGCTTTCTGAGAAACTGTTCTGTGTTCTGTTAATTCGTCTCACAGTGTTACATCTTTCCTTTCAAGAAACCTTTCGCTAAAGCTGTTTCTGTGGAATTGGCAAGGGGATACTTGGAAGCCCATAGAGGGCTATGGTGAAAAACAAATATCTTCCGTACAAAACTGGAAAGAAGCTTTCTAAGAAACTGCTCTGTGTTCTGTTAATTCATCTCAGAGAGTTATATCTTTCCCTTCAAGAAGCCTTTCGCTAAGGCTGTTCTTGTGGAATTGGCAAAGGGATATTTGGAAGTCCATAGAGGGCTATGGTGAAAAAGGAAATATCTTCCGTTCAAAACTGGAAAGAAGCTTTCTGAGAAACTGCTCTGTGTTCTGTTAATTCATCTCACAGAGTTACATCTTTCCCTTCAAGAAGACTTTCGCTAAGGCTGTTCTTGTGGAATTGGCAAAGGGATATTTGGAAGCCCATAGAGGGCTATGGTGAAAAAGGAAATAACTTCCGTTCAAACCTGGAAAGAAGCTTTCTGAGAAACTGCTCTGTGTTCTGTTAATTCATCTCACAGAGTTACATCTTTCCCCTCAAGAAGCCTTTCGCTAAGGCTGTTCTTGTGGAATTGGCAAAGGGATATTTGGAAGTCCATAGAGGGCTATGGTGAAAAAGGAAATACCTTCCGTTCAAAACTGGAAAGAAGCTTTCTGAGAAACTGCTCTGTGTTCTGTTAATTCATCTCACAGAGTTACATCTTTCCCTTCAAGAAGCCTTTAGCTAAGGCTGTTCTTGTGGAATTGGCAAAGGGATAATTGGAAGCCCATAGAGGGCTATGGTGAAAAAGGAAGTATCATCGGTTCAAAACTGGAAAGAAGCTTTCTGAGAAACTGCTCTGTGTTCTGTTAATTCATCTCACAGAGTTACATCTTTCCCTTCAGGAAGCCTTTCGCTAAGGCTGTTCTTGTGGAATTGGCAAAGGGATATTTGGAAGCCCCTAGAGGGCTATGGTGAAAAAGGAAATATCTTCCGTTCAAAACTGGAAAGAAGCTTTCTGAGAAACTGTTCTGTGTTCTGTTAATTTGTCTCACAATGTTACATCTTTCCTTTCAAGAAACCTTTCGCTAAAGCTGTTTCTGTGGAATTGGCAAGGGGATACTTGGAAGCCCATAGAGGGCTATGGTGAAAAACAAATATCTTCCGTACAAAACTGGAAAGAAGCTTTCTGAGAAACTGCTCTGTGTTCTGTTAATTCATCTCACAGAGTTACATCTTTCCCTTCAAGAATCCTTTCGCTAAGGCTGTTCTTGTGGAATTGGCAAAGGGATATTTGGAAGCCCATAGAGGGCTATGGTAAAAAAGGAAATATCTTCCGTTCAAAACTGGAAAGAAGCTTTCTGAGAAACTGCTCTGTGTTCTGTTAATTCATCTCAGAGAGTTATATCTTTCCCTTCAAGAAGCCTTTCGCTAAGGCTGTTCTTGTGGAATTGGCAAAGGGATATTTGGAAGCCCATAGAGGGCTATGGTGAAAAAGGAAATATCTTCCGTTCAAAACTGGAAAGAAGCTTTCTGAGAAACTGCTCTGTGTACCGTTAATTCATCTCACAGAGTTACATCTTTCCCTTCAAGAAGCCTTTCGCTAAGGCTGTTGTTGTGGAATTGCAAAGGGATATTTGGAAGCCCATAGAGGGCTATGGTGAAAAAGGAAATATCTTCCGTTCAAAACTGGAAAGAAGCTTTCTGAGAAACGGCTCTGTGTTCTGTTAATTCATCTCACAGAGTTACATCTTTCCCTTCAAGAAGCCTTTCGCTAAGGCTGGTCTTGTGGAATTGGCAAAGGGATATTTGGAAGCCCATAGAGGGCTATGGTGAAAAAGGAAATATCTTCCGTTCAAAACTGGAAAGAAGCTTTCTGAGAAACTGCTCTGTGTTCTGTTAATTCATCTCACAGAGTTACATCTTTCCCTTCATGAAGCCTTTCGCTAAGGCTGTTCTTGTGGAATTCGCAAAGGGATATTTGGAAGCCCATAGAGGGCTATGGCGAAAAAGGAAATATCTTCCGTTCAAAACTGGAAAGAAGCTTTCTGAGAAACAGCTCTGTGTTCTGTTAATTCATCTCATAGAGTTACATCTTTCCCTTCAAGAAGCCTTTCGCTAAGGGTGTTCTTGTGGAATTGGCAAAGGGATATTTGGAAGCCCATAGAGGGCTATGGTGAAAAAGGAAATATCTTCCGTTCAAAAGTGGAAAGAATCTTTCTGAGAAACTGCTCTGTGTTCTGTTAATTCATCTCACAGAGTTACATCTTTCCCTTCAAGAAGTCTTTTGCTAAGTCTGTTCTAGTGTAATTGGCAAGGGGATATTTGTAAGCCCATAGAGGGCTATGGTGAAAAAAGAAATATCTTCCGTTCAAAACTGGAAAGAAGCTTTCTGAGAAACTGCTCTGTGTTCTGTTAATTCATCTCACAGAGTTACATCTTTCCCTTCAAGAAACCTTTCGCTAAGGCTGTTCTTGTGGAATTCGCAAAGGGATATTTGGAAGCCCGTAGAGGGCTACGGTGAAAAAGGAAATATCTTCCGTTCACAACTGGAAAGAAGCTTTCTGAGAAACTGCTCTGTGTTCTGTTAATTCATCTCACAGAGTTACATCTTTCCCTTCAAGAAGCCTTTCGCTAAGGCTGTTCTTGTGGAATTGGAAAAGGGATATTTGGAAGCCCTTAGAGGGCTATGGTGAAAAAGGAAATATCTTCCGTTCAAAACTGGAAAGAAGCTTTCTGAGAAACTGCTCTGTGTTCTGTTAATTCATCTCACAGAGTTACATCTTTTCCTTCAAGAAACCTTTCGCTAAGGCTGTTCTTGTGGAATTCGCAAAGGGATATTTGGAAGCCCATAGAGGGCTACGGTGAAAAAGGAAATATCTTCCGTTCAAAACTGGAAAGAAGCTTTCTGAGAAACTGCTCTGTGTTCTGTTAATTCATCTCAAAGAGTTACATCTTTCCCTTCAAGAAGCCTTTCGCTAAGGCTGTTCTTGTGGAATTGGAAAAGGGATATTTGGAAGCCCATAGAGGGCTATGGTGAAAAAGGAAATATCTTCCGTTCAAAACTGGAAAGAAGCTTTCTGGGAAACTGCTCTGTGTTCTGTTAATTCATCTCACAGAGTTACATCTTTCCCTTCAAGAAGCCTTTCGCTAAGGCTGTTCTTGTGGAATTGGCAAAGGGATATTTGGAAGCCCATAGAGGGCTATGGTGAAAAAGGAAATATCTTCCGTTCAAAAGTGGAAAGAAGCTTTCTGAGAAACTGCTCTGTGTTCTGTTAATTCATCTCACAGAGTTACATCTTTCCCTTCAAGAAGTCTTTCGCTAAGGCTGTTCTTGTGGAATTGGCAAGGGGATATTTGGAAGCCCATAGAGGGCTATGGTGAAAAAGGAAATATCTTCCGTTCAAAACTGGAAAGAAGCCTTCTGAGAATCTGCTCTGTGTTCTGTTAATTCATCTCACAGAGTTACATCTTTCCCTTCAAGAAACCTTTCGCTAAGGCTGTTCTTGTGGAATTCGCAAAGGGATATTTGGAAGCCCATAGAGGGCTACGGTGAAAAAGGAAATATCTTCCGTTCACAACTGGAAAGAAGCGTTCTGAGAAACTGCTCTGTGTTCTGTTAATTCATCTCACAGATTTACATCTTTCCCTTCAAGAAGCCTTTCGCTAAGGCTGTTCTTGTGGAATTCGCAAAGGGATATTTGGAAGCCCATAGAGGGCTATGGTGAAAAAGGAAATATCTTCCGTTCAAAACTGGAAAGAAGCTTTCTGGGAAACTGCTCTGTGTTCTGTTAATTCATCTCACAGAGTTACATCTTTCCCTTCAAGAAGCCTTTCGCTAAGGCTGTTCTTGTGGAATTGGCAAAGGGATATTTGGAAGCCCATAGAGGGCTACGGTGAAAAAGGAAATATCTTCCGTTCAAAACTGGAAAGAAGCTTTCTGAGAAACTGCTCTGTGTTCTGTTAATTCATCCCACAGAGTTACATCTTTCCCTTCAAGAAGTCTTTCGCTAAGGCTGTTCTTGTGGAACTGGAAAAGGGATATTTGGAAGCCCATAGAGGGCTATGGTGAAAAAGGAAATATCTTCCGTTCAAAACTGGAAAGAAGCTTTCTGAGAAACTGCTCTGTGTTCTGTTAATTCATCTCACAGAGTTACATCTTTCCCTTCATGAAGCCTATCGCTAAGGCTGTTCTTTGTGGAATTCGCAAAGGGATATCTGGAAGCCCATAGAGGGCTATGGTGAAAAAGGAAATATCTTCCGTTCAAAACTGGAAAGAAGCTTTCTGAGAAACTGCTCTGTGTTCTGTAAATTCATCTCACAGAGTTACATCTTTCCCTTCAAGAAGCCTTTCGCTAAGGCTGTTCTTGTGGAATTGGCAAAGGGATATTTGGAAGCCCATAGAGGGCTATGGTGAAAAAGGAAATAACTTCCGTTCAAAACTGGAAAGAAGCTTTCTGAGAAACTGCTCTGTGTTCTGTTAATTCATCTCACAGAGTTACATCTTTCCCTTCAAGAAGTCTTTCGCTAAGGCTGTTCTTGTGGAATTGGCAAGGGGATATTTGGAAGCCCATAGAGGGCTATGGTGAAAAAGGAAATATCTTCTGTTCAAAACTGGAAAGAAGCTTTCTGAGAAACTGCTCTGTGTTCTGTTAATTCATCTCACAGAGTTACATCTTTCCCTTCAAGAAGTCTTTCGCTAAGGCTGTTCTTGTGGAATTGGCAAGGGGATATTTGGAAGCCCTTAGAGGGCTATGGTGAAAAAGGAAATATCTTCCGTTCAAAACTGGAAAGAAGCTTTCTGAGAAACTGCTCTGTGTTCTGTTAATTCATCTCACAGAGTTACATCTTTCCCTTCAAGAAGCCTTTCGCTAAGGCTGTTCTTGTGGAACTGGAAAAGGGATATTTGGAAGCCCATAGAGGGCTATGGTGAAAAAGGAAATATCTTCCGTTCAAAACTGGAAAGAAGCTTTCTGAGAAACTGCTCTGTGTTCTGTTAATTCATCTCACAGAGTTACATCTTTCCCTTCATGAAGCCTATCGCTAAGGCTGTTCTTTGTGGAATTCGCAAAGGGATATTTGGAAGCCCATAGAGGGCTATGGTGAAAAAGGAAATATCTTCCGTTCAAAACTGGAAAGAAGCTTTCTGAGAAACTGCTCTGTGTTCTGTTAATTCATCTCACAGAGTTACATCTTTCCCTTCAAGAAGCCTTTCGCTAAGGCTGTTCTTGTGGAATTGGCAAAGGGATATTTGGAAGCCCATAGAGGGCTATGGTGAAAAAGGAAATAACTTCCGTTCAAAACTGGAAAGAAGCTTTCTGAGAAACTGCTCTGTGGTCTGTTAATTCATCTCACAGAGTTACATCTTTCCCTTCAAGAAGCCTTTCGCTAAGGCTGTTCTTGTGGAATTGGCAAAGGGATATTTGGAAGCCCATAGAGGGCTATGGTGAAAAAGGAAATATCTTCCGTTCAAAACTCGAAAGAAGCTTTCTGAGAAACTGCTCTGTGTTCTGTTAATTCATCTCACAGAGTTACATCTTTCCCTTCAAGAAGTCTTTCGCTAAGGCTGTTCTTGTGGAATTAGCAAGGGGATATTTGGAAGCCCATAGAGGGCTATGGTGAAAAAGGAAATATCTTCTGTTCAAAACTGGAAAGAAGCTTTCTGAGAAACTGCTCTGTGTTCTGTTAATTCATCTCACAGAGTTACATCTTTCCCTTCAAGAAGTCTTTCGCTAAGGCTGTTCTTGTGGAATTGGCAAGGGGATATTTGGAAGCCCATAGAGGGCTATGGTGAAAAAGGAAATATCTTCCGTTCAAAACTGGAAAGAAGCTTTCTGAGAAACTGCTCTGTGTTCTGTTAATTCATCTCACAGAGTTACATCTTTCCCTTCAAGAAGCCTTTAGCTAAGGCTGTTCTTGTGGAATTGGCAAAGTGATAATTGGAAGCCCATAGAGGGCTATGGTGAAAAAGGAAATATCATCCGTTCAAAACTGGAAAGAAGCTTTCTGAGAAACTGCTCTGTGTTCTGTTAATTCATCTCACAGAGTTACATCTTTCCCTTCAAGAAGCCTTTCGCTAAGGCTGTTCTTGTGGAATTGGCAAAGGGATATTTGGAAGCCCCTACAGGGCTATGGTGAAAAAGGAAATATCTTCCGTTCAAAACTGGAAAGAAGCTTTCTGAGAAACTGTTCTGTGTTCTGTTAATTCGTCTCACAGTGTTACATCTTTCCTTTCAAGAAACCTTTCGCTAAAGCTGTTTCTGTGGAATTGGCAAGGGGATACTTGGAAGCCCATAGAGGGCTATGGTGAAAAACAAATATCTTCTGTACAAAACTGGAAAGAAGCTTTCTAAGAAACTGCTCTGTGTTCTGTTAATTCATCTCAGAGAGTTATATCTTTCCCTTCAAGAAGCCTTTCGCTAAGGCTGTTCTTGTGGAATTGGCAAAGGGATATTTGGAAGTCCATAGAGGGCTATGGTGAAAAAGGAAATATCTTCCGTTCAAAACTGGAAAGAAGCTTTCTGAGAAACTGCTCTGTGTTCTGTTAATTCATCTCACAGAGTTACATCTTTCCCTTCAAGAAGACTTTCGCTAAGGCTGTTCTTGTGGAATTGGCAAAGGGATATTTGGAAGCCCATAGAGGGCTATGGTGAAAAAGGAAATAACTTCCGTTCAAACCTGGAAAGAAGCTTTCTGAGAAACTGCTCTGTGTTCTGTTAATTCATCTCACAGAGTTACATCTTTCCCCTCAAGAAGCCTTTCGCTAAGGCTGTTCTTGTGGAATTGGCAAAGGGATATTTGGAAGTCCATAGAGGGCTATGGTGAAAAAGGAAATACCTTCCGTTCAAAACTGGAAAGAAGCTTTCTGAGAAACTGCTCTGTGTTCTGTTAATTCATCTCACAGAGTTACATCTTTCCCTTCAAGAAGCCTTTAGCTAAGGCTGTTCTTGTGGAATTGGCAAAGGGATAATTGGAAGCCCATAGAGGGCTATGGTGAAAAAGGAAGTATCATCCGTTCAAAACTGGAAAGAAGCTTTCTGAGAAACTGCTCTGTGTTCTGTTAATTCATCTCACAGAGTTACATCTTTCCCTTCAGGAAGCCTTTCGCTAAGGCTGTTCTTGTGGAATTGGCAAAGGGATATTTGGAAGCCCCTAGAGGGCTATGGTGAAAAAGGAAATATCTTCCGTTCAAAACTGGAAAGAAGCTTTCTGAGAAACTGTTCTGTGTTCTGTTAATTTGTCTCACAATGTTACATCTTTCCTTTCAAGAAACCTTTCGCTAAAGCTGTTTCTGTGGAATTGGCAAGGGGATACTTGGAAGCCCATAGAGGGCTATGGTGAAAAACAAATATCTTCCGTACAAAACTGGAAAGAAGCTTTCTGAGAAACTGCTCTGTGTTCTGTTAATTCATCTCACAGAGTTACATCTTTCCCTTCAGGAATCCTTTCGCTAAGGCTGTTCTTGTGGAATTGGCAAAGGGATATTTGGAAGCCCATAGAGGGCTATGGTAAAAAAGGAAATATCTTCCGTTCAAAACTGGAAAGAAGCTTTCTGAGAAACTGCTCTGTGTTCTGTTAATTCATCTCAGAGAGTTATATCTTTCCCTTCAAGAAGCCTTTCGCTAAGGCTGTTCTTGTGGAATTGGCAAAGGGATATTTGGAAGCCCATAGAGGGCTATGGTGAAAAAGGAAATATCTTCCGTTCAAAACTGGAAAGAAGCTTTCTGAGAAACTGCTCTGTGTACCGTTAATTCATCTCACAGAGTTACATCTTTCCCTTCAAGAAGCCTTTCGCTAAGGCTGTTCTTGTGGAATTGCAAAGGGATATTTGGAAGCCCATAGAGGGCTATGGTGAAAAAGGAAATATCTTCCGTTCAAAACTGGAAAGAAGCTTTCTGAGAAACGGCTCTGTGTTCTGTTAATTCATCTCACAGAGTTACATCTTTCCCTTCAAGAAGCCTTTCGCTAAGGCTGGTCTTGTGGAATTGGCAAAGGGATATTTGGAAGCCCATAGAGGGCTATGGTGAAAAAGGAAATATCTTCCGTTCAAAACTGGAAAGAAGCTTTCTGAGAAACTGCTCTGTGTTCTGTTAATTCATCTCACAGAGTTACATCTTTCCCTTCATGAAGCCTTTCGCTAAGGCTGTTCTTGTGGAATTCGCAAAGGGATATTTGGAAGCCCATAGAGGGCTATGGCGAAAAAGGAAATATCTTCCGTTCAAAACTGGAAAGAAGCTTTCTGAGAAACAGCTCTGTGTTCTGTTAATTCATCTCATAGAGTTACATCTTTCCCTTCAAGAAGCCTTTCGCTAAGGGTGTTCTTGTGGAATTGGCAAAGGGATATTTGGAAGCCCATAGAGGGCTATGGTGAAAAAGGAAATATCTTCCGTTCAAAAGTGGAAAGAATCTTTCTGAGAAACTGCTCTGTGTTCTGTTAATTCATCTCACAGAGTTACATCTTTCCCTTCAAGAAGTCTTTTGCTAAGTCTGTTCTAGTGTAATTGGCAAGGGGATATTTGTAAGCCCATAGAGGGCTATGGTGAAAAAAGAAATATCTTCCGTTCAAAACTGGAAAGAAGCTTTCTGAGAAACTGCTCTGTGTTCTGTTAATTCATCTCACAGAGTTACATCTTTCCCTTCAAGAAACCTTTCGCTAAGGCTGTTCTTGTGGAATTCGCAAAGGGATATTTGGAAGCCCGTAGAGGGCTACGGTGAAAAAGGAAATATCTTCCGTTCACAACTGGAAAGAAGCTTTCTGAGAAACTGCTCTGTGTTCTGTTAATTCATCTCACAGAGTTACATCTTTCCCTTCAAGAAGCCTTTCGCTAAGGCTGTTCTTGTGGAATTGGAAAAGGGATATTTGGAAGCCCTTAGAGGGCTATGGTGAAAAAGGAAATATCTTCCGTTCAAAACTGGAAAGAAGCTTTCTGAGAAACTGCTCTGTGTTCTGTTAATTCATCTCACAGAGTTACATCTTTTCCTTCAAGAAACCTTTCGCTAAGGCTGTTCTTGTGGAATTGGAAAAGGGATATTTGGAAGCCCATAGAGGGCTATGGTGAAAAAGGAAATATCTTCCGTTCAAAACTGGAAAGAAGCTTTCTGGGAAACTGCTCTGTGTTCTGTTAATTCATCTCACAGAGTTACATCTTTCCCTTCAAGAAGCCTTTCGCTAAGGCTGTTCTTGTGGAATTGGCAAAGGGATATTTGGAAGCCCATAGAGGGCTATGGTGAAAAAGGAAATATCTTCCGTTCAAAAGTGGAAAGAAGCTTTCTGAGAAACTGCTCTGTGTTCTGTTAATTCATCTCACAGAGTTACATCTTTCCCTTCAAGAAGTCTTTCGCTAAGGCTGTTCTTGTGGAATTGGCAAGGGGATATTTGGAAGCCCATAGAGGGCTATGGTGAAAAAGGAAATATCTTCCGTTCAAAACTGGAAAGAAGCCTTCTGAGAATCTGCTCTGTGTTCTGTTAATTCATCTCACAGAGTTACATCTTTCCCTTCAAGAAACCTTTCGCTAAGGCTGTTCTTGTGGAATTCGCAAAGGGATATTTGGAAGCCCATAGAGGGCTACGGTGAAAAAGGAAATATCTTCCGTTCACAACTGGAAAGAAGCGTTCTGAGAAACTGCTCTGTGTTCTGTTAATTCATCTCACAGATTTACATCTTTCCCTTCAAGAAGCCTTTCGCTAAGGCTGTTCTTGTGGAATTCGCAAAGGGATATTTGGAAGCCCATAGAGGGCTATGGTGAAAAAGGAAATATCTTCCGTTCAAAACTGGAAAGAAGCTTTCTGGGAAACTGCTCTGTGTTCTGTTAATTCATCTCACAGAGTTACATCTTTCCCTTCAAGAAGCCTTTCGCTAAGGCTGTTCTTGTGGAATTGGCAAAGGGATATTTGGAAGCCCATAGAGGGCTACGGTGAAAAAGGAAATATCTTCCGTTCAAAACTGGAAAGAAGCTTTCTGAGAAACTGCTCTGTGTTCTGTTAATTCATCCCACAGAGTTACATCTTTCCCTTCAAGAAGTCTTTCGCTAAGGCTGTTCTTGTGGAACTGGAAAAGGGATATTTGGAAGCCCATAGAGGGCTATGGTGAAAAAGGAAATATCTTCCGTTCAAAACTGGAAAGAAGCTTTCTGAGAAACTGCTCTGTGTTCTGTTAATTCATCTCACAGAGTTACATCTTTCCCTTCATGAAGCCTATCGCTAAGGCTGTTCTTTGTGGAATTCGCAAAGGGATATCTGGAAGCCCATAGAGGGCTATGGTGAAAAAGGAAATATCTTCCGTTCAAAACTGGAAAGAAGCTTTCTGAGAAACTGCTCTGTGTTCTGTAAATTCATCTCACAGAGTTACATCTTTCCCTTCAAGAAGCCTTTCGCTAAGGCTGTTCTTGTGGAATTGGCAAAGGGATATTTGGAAGCCCATAGAGGGCTATGGTGAAAAAGGAAATAACTTCCGTTCAAAACTGGAAAGAAGCTTTCTGAGAAACTGCTCTGTGTTCTGTTAATTCATCTCACAGAGTTACATCTTTCCCTTCAAGAAGTCTTTCGCTAAGGCTGTTCTTGTGGAATTGGCAAGGGGATATTTGGAAGCCCATAGAGGGCTATGGTGAAAAAGGAAATATCTTCTGTTCAAAACTGGAAAGAAGCTTTCTGAGAAACTGCTCTGTGTTCTGTTAATTCATCTCACAGAGTTACATCTTTCCCTTCAAGAAGTCTTTCGCTAAGGCTGTTCTTGTGGAATTGGCAAGGGGATATTTGGAAGCCCTTAGAGGGCTATGGTGAAAAAGGAAATATCTTCCGTTCAAAACTGGAAAGAAGCTTTCTGAGAAACTGCTCTGTGTTCTGTTAATTCATCTCACAGAGTTACATCTTTCCCTTCAAGAAGCCTTTAGCTAAGGCTGTTCTTGTGGAATTGGCAAAGTGATAATTGGAAGCCCATAGAGGGCTATGGTGAAAAAGGAAATATCATCCGTTCAAAACTGGAAAGAAGCTTTCTGAGAAACTGCTCTGTGTTCTGTTAATTCATCTCACAGAGTTACATCTTTCCCTTCAAGAAGCCTTTCGCTAAGGCTGTTCTTGTGGAATTGGCAAAGGGATATTTGGAAGCCCCTAGAGGGCTATGGTGAAAAAGGAAATATCTTCCGTTCAAAACTGGAAAGAAGCTTTCTGAGAAACTGTTCTGTGTTCTGTTAATTCGTCTCACAGTGTTACATCTTTCCTTTCAAGAAACCTTTCGCTAAAGCTGTTTCTGTGGAATTGGCAAGGGGATACTTGGAAGCCCATAGATGGCTATGGTGAAAAACAAATATCTTCCGTACAAAACTGGAAAGAAGCTTTCTAAGAAACTGCTCTGTGTTCTGTTAATTCATCTCACAGAGTTACATCTTTCCCTTCAAGAAGCCTTTCGCTAAGGCTGTTCTTGTGGAATTGGCAAAGGGATATTTGGAAGCCCATAGAGGGATATGGTGAAAAAGGAAATATCTTCCGTTCAAAACTGGAAAGAAGCTTTCTGAGAAACTGCTCTGTGTTCTGTTAATTCATCTCACAGAGTTACATCTTTCCCTTCAAGAAGCCTTTCGCTAAGGCTGGTCTTGTGGAATTGGCAAAGGGATATTTGGAAGCCCCTAGAGGGCTATGGTGAAAAAGGAAATATCTTCCGTTCAAAACTGGAAAGAAGCTTTCTGAGAAACTGCTCTGTGTTCTGTTAATTCATCTCACAGAGTTACATCTTTCCCTTCATGAAGCCTTTCGCTAAGGCTGTTCTTGTGGAATTGGCAAAGGAATATTTGGAAGCCCATAGAGGGCTATGGCGAAAAAGGAAATATCTTCCGTTCAAAACTGGAAAGAAGCTTTCTGAGAAACAGCTCTGTGTTCTGTTAATTCATCTCATAGAGTTACATCTTTCCCTTCAAGAAGCCTTTCGCTAAGGGTGTTCTTGTGGAATTGGCAAAGGGATATTTGGAAGCCCATAGAGGGCTATGGTGAAAAAGGAAATATCTTCCGTTCAAAAGTGGAAAGAAGCTTTCTGAGAAACTGCTCTGTGTTCTGTTAATTCATCTCACAGAGTTACATCTTTCCCTTCAAGAAGTCTTTAGCTAAGTCTGTTCTAGTGTAATTGGCAAGGGGATATTTGGAAGCCCATAGAGGGCTATGGTGAAAAAAGAAATATCTTCCGTTCAAAACTGGAAAGAAGCTTTCTGAGAAACTGCTCTGTGTTCTGTTAATTCATCTCACAGAGTTACATCTTTCCCTTCAATAAACCTTTCGCTAAGGCTGTTCTTGTGAAATTCGCAAAGGGATATTTGGAAGCCCGTAGAGGGCTACGGTGAAAAAGGAAATATCTTCCGTTCAAAACTGGAAAGAAGCTTTCTGTGAAACTGCTCTGTGTTCTGTTAATTCATCTCACAGAGTTACATTTTTCCCTTCAAGAAGCCTTTCGCTAAGGCTGTTCTTGTGGAATTGGAAAAGGGATATTTGGAAGCCCATAGAGGGCTATGTTGAAAAAGGAAATATCTTCCGTTCAAAACTGGAAAGAAGCTTTCTGAGAAACTGCTCTGTGTTCTGTTAATTCATCTCACAGAGTTACATCTTTCCCTTCAAGAAGTCTTTCGCTAAGGCTGTTCTTGTGGAATTGGCAAGGGGATATTTGGAAGCCCATAGAGGGCTATGGTGAAAAAGGAAATATCTTCCGTTCAAAACTGGAAAGAAGCCTTCTGAGAAACTGCTCTGTGTTCTGTTAATTCATCTCACAGAGTTACATCTTTGCCTTCAAGAAACCTTTCGCTAAGGCTGTTCTTGTGGAATTCGGAAAGGGATATTTGGAAGCCCATAGAGGGCTACGGTGAAAAAGGAAATATCTTCCGTTCAAAACTGGAAAGAAGCTTTCTGAGAAACTGCTCTGTGTTCTGTTAATTCATCTCACAGAGTTACATCTTTCCCTTCAAGAAGCCTTTCGCTAAGGCTATTCTTGTGGAACTGGAAAAGGGATATTTGGAAGCCCATAGAGGGCTACGGTGAAAAAGGAAATATCTTCCGTTCAAAACTGGAAAGAAGCCTTCTGGGAAACTGCTCTGTGTTCTGTTAATTCATCTCACAGAGTTACATCTTTCCCTTCAAGAAGCCTTTCGCTAAGGCTGTTCTTGTGGAATTGGCAAAGGGATATTTGGAAGCCCATAGAGGGCTATGGTGAAAAAGGAAATATCTTCCGTTCAAAAGTGGAAAGAAGCTTTCTGAGAAACTGCTCTGTGTTCTGTTAATTCATCTCACAGAGTTACATCTTTCCCTTCAAGAAGTCTTTTGCTAAGTCTGTTCTAGTGTAATTGGCAAGGGGATATTTGGAAGCCCATAGAGGGCTATGGTGAAAAAAGAAATATCTTCCGTTCAAAACTGGAAAGAAGCTTTCTGAGAAACTGCTCTGTGTTCTGTTAATTCATCTCACAGAGTTACATCTTTCCCTTCAATAAACCTTTCGCTAAGGCTGTTCTTGTGAAATTCGCAAAGGGATATTTGGAAGCCCGTAGAGGGCTACGGTGAAAAAGGAAATATCTTCCGTTCAAAACTGGAAAGAAGCTTTCTGTGAAACTGCTCTGTGTTCTGTTAATTCATCTCACAGAGTTACATTTTTCCCTTCAAGAAGCCTTTCGCTAAGGCTGTTCTTGTGGAATTGGAAAAGGGATATTTGGAAGCCCATAGAGGGCTATGTTGAAAAAGGAAATATCTTCCGTTCAAAACTGGAAAGAAGCTTTCTGAGAAACTGCTCTGTGTTCTGTTAATTCATCTCACAGAGTTACATCTTTCCCTTCAAGAAGTCTTTCGCTAAGGCTGTTCTTGTGGAATTGGCAAGGGGATATTTGGAAGCCCATAGAGGGCTATGGTGAAAAAGGAAATATCTTCCGTTCAAAACTGGAAAGAAGCCTTCTGAGAAACTGCTCTGTGTTCTGTTAATTCATCTCACAGAGTTACATCTTTGCCTTCAAGAAACCTTTCGCTAAGGCTGTTCTTGTGGAATTCGGAAAGGGATATTTGGAAGCCCATAGAGGGCTACGGTGAAAAAGGAAATATCTTCCGTTCAAAACTGGAAAGAAGCTTTCTGAGAAACTGCTCTGTGTTCTGTTAATTCATCTCACAGAGTTACATCTTTCCCTTCAAGAAGCCTTTCGCTAAGGCTATTCTTGTGGAACTGGAAAAGGGATATTTGGAAGCCCATAGAGGGCTACGGTGAAAAAGGAAATATCTTCCGTTCAAAACTGGAAAGAAGCCTTCTGGGAAACTGCTCTGTGTTCTGTTAATTCATCTCACAGAGTTACATCTTTCCCTTCAAGAAGCCTTTCGCTAAGGCTGTTCTTGTGGAATTGGCAAAGGGATATTTGGAAGCCCATAGAGGGCTATGGTGAAAAAGGAAATATCTTCCGTTCAAAAGTGGAAAGAAGCTTTCTGAGAAACTGCTCTGTGTTCTGTTAATTCATCTCACAGAGTTACATCTTTCCCTTCAAGAAGTCTTTTGCTAAGTCTGTTCTAGTGTAATTGGCAAGGGGATATTTGGAAGCCCATAGAGGGCTATGGTGAAAAAAGAAATATCTTCCGTTCAAAACTGGAAAGAAGCTTTCTGAGAAACTGCTCTGTGTTCTGTTAATTCATCTCACAGAGTTACATCTTTCCCTTCAATAAACCTTTCGCTAAGGCTGTTCTTGTGAAATTCGCAAAGGGATATTTGGAAGCCCGTAGAGGGCTACGGTGAAAAAGGAAATATCTTCCGTTCAAAACTGGAAAGAAGCTTTCTGTGAAACTGCTCTGTGTTCTGTTAATTCATCTCACAGAGTTACATTTTTCCCTTCAAGAAGCCTTTCGCTAAGGCTGTTCTTGTGGAATTGGAAAAGGGATATTTGGAAGCCCATAGAGGGCTATGTTGAAAAAGGAAATATCTTCCGTTCAAAACTGGAAAGAAGCTTTCTGAGAAACTGCTCTGTGTTCTGTTAATTCATCTCACAGAGTTACATCTTTCCCTTCAAGAAGTCTTTCGCTAAGGCTGTTCTTGTGGAATTGGCAAGGGGATATTTGGAAGCCCATAGAGGGCTATGGTGAAAAAGGAAATATCTTCCGTTCAAAACTGGAAAGAAGCCTTCTGAGAAACTGCTCTGTGTTCTGTTAATTCATCTCACAGAGTTACATCTTTGCCTTCAAGAAACCTTTCGCTAAGGCTGTTCTTGTGGAATTCGGAAAGGGATATTTGGAAGCCCATAGAGGGCTACGGTGAAAAAGGAAATATCTTCCGTTCAAAACTGGAAAGAAGCTTTCTGAGAAACTGCTCTGTGTTCTGTTAATTCATCTCACAGAGTTACATCTTTCCCTTCAAGAAGCCTTTCGCTAAGGCTATTCTTGTGGAACTGGAAAAGGGATATTTGGAAGCCCATAGAGGGCTACGGTGAAAAAGGAAATATCTTCCGTTCAAAACTGGAAAGAAGCCTTCTGGGAAACTGCTCTGTGTTCTGTTAATTCATCTCACAGAGTTACATCTTTCCCTTCAAGAAGCCTTTCGCTAAGGCTGTTCTTGTGGAATTGGCAAAGGGATATTTGGAAGCCCATAGAGGGCTATGGTGAAAAAGGAAATATCTTCCGTTCAAAACTGGAAAGAAGCTTTCTGAGAAACTGCTCTGTGTTCTGTTAATTCATCTCACAGAGTTATATCTTTCCCTTCAAGAAGCCTTTCGCTAAGGCTGTTCTTGTGGAATTGGCAAAGGGATATTTGGAAGCCCATAGAGGGCTATGGTGAAAAAGGAAATATCTTCCGTTCAACACTGGAAAGAAGCTTTCTGAGAAACTGCTCTGTGTTCTGTTAGTTCATCTCACAGAGTTACATCTTTCCCTTCAAGAAGCCTTTCGCTAAGGCTGTTCTTGTGGAATTGGCAAGGGGATATTTGGAAGCCCATAGAGGGCTATGGTGAAAAAGGAAATATCTTCCGTTCAAAACTGGAAAGAAGCTTTCTGAGAAACTGCTCTGTGGTCTGTTAATTCATCTCACAGAGTTACATCTTTCCATTCAAGAAGCCTTTGGCTAAGGCTGTTCTTGTGGAATTGGCAAAGGGATATTTGGAAGCCCATAGAGGGCTATGGTGAAAAAGGAAATATCTTCCGTTCAAAACTGGAAAGAAGCTTTCTGAGAAACTACTCTGTGTTCTGTTAATTCGTCTCACAGTGTTACATCTTTCCTTTCAAGAAACCTTTCCCTAACGCTGTTTCTGTGTAATTGACAAGGGGATACTTGGAAGCCCATAGAGGGCTATGGTGAAAAAGGAAATATCTTCCGTTCAAAACTGGAAAGAAGCTTTCTGAGAAACTGCTCTGTGTTCTGTTAATTCATCTCACAGAGTTACATCTTTCCCTTCAAGAAGCCTTTCGCTAAGGCTGTTCTTGTGGAATTGGCAAAGGGATATTTGGAAGCCCATAGAGGGCTATGGTGAAAAAGGAAATACCTTCCGTTCAAAACTGGAAAGAAGCTTTCTGTGAAACTGCTCTGTGTTCTGTTAATTCATCTCACAGAGTTACATTTTTCCCTTCAAGAAGCCTTTCGCTAAGGCTGTTCTTGTGGAATTGGAAAAGGGATATTTGGAAGCCCATAGAGGGCTATGTTGAAAAAGGAAATATCTTCCGTTCAAAACTGGAAAGAAGCTTTCTGAGAAACTGCTCTGTGTTCTGTTAATTCATCTCACAGAGTTACATCTTTCCCTTCAAGAAGTCTTTCGCTAAGGCTGTTCTTGTGGAATTGGCAAGGGGATATTTGGAAGCCCATAGAGGGCTATGGTGAAAAAGGAAATATCTTCCGTTCAAAACTGGAAAGAAGCCTTCTGAGAAACTGCTCTGTGTTCTGTTAATTCATCTCACAGAGTTACATCTTTGCCTTCAAGAAACCTTTCGCTAAGGCTGTTCTTGTGGAATTCGGAAAGGGATATTTGGAAGCCCATAGAGGGCTACGGTGAAAAAGGAAATATCTTCCGTTCAAAACTGGAAAGAAGCTTTCTGAGAAACTGCTCTGTGTTCTGTTAATTCATCTCACAGAGTTACATCTTTCCCTTCAAGAAGCCTTTCGCTAAGGCTATTCTTGTGGAACTGGAAAAGGGATATTTGGAAGCCCATAGAGGGCTACGGTGAAAAAGGAAATATCTTCCGTTCAAAACTGGAAAGAAGCCTTCTGGGAAACTGCTCTGTGTTCTGTTAATTCATCTCACAGAGTTACATCTTTCCTTTCAAGAAACCTTTCCCTAACGCTGTTTCTGTGTAATTGACAAGGGGATACTTGGAAGCCCATAGAGGGCTATGGTGAAAAAGGAAATATCTTCCGTTCAAAACTGGAAAGAAGCTTTCTGAGAAACTGCTCTGTGTTCTGTTAATTCATCTCACAGAGTTACATCTTTCCCTTCAAGAAGCCTTTCGCTAAGGCTGTTCTTGTGGAATTGGCAAAGGGATATTTGGAAGCCCATAGAGGGCTATGGTGAAAAAGGAAATACCTTCCGTTCAAAACTGGAAAGAAGCTTTTTGAGAAACTGCTCTGTGGTCTGTTAATTCATCTCACAGAGTTACATCTTTCCCTTCAAGAAGCCTTTCGCTAAGGCTGTTCTTGTGGAATTGGCAAAGGGATATTTGGAAGCTCATAGAGGGCTATGGTGAAAAAGGAAATATCTTCCGTTCAAAACTGGAAAGAAGCTTTCTGAGAAACTGCTCTGTGTTCTGTTAATTCATCTCACAGAGTTACATCTTTCCCTTCAAGCAGCCTTTCGCTAAGGCTGTTCTTGTGGAATTGGAAAAGGGGTATTTAGAAGCCCATAGAGGGCTATGGTGAAAAAGAAAATATCTTCCGTTCAAAACTGGAAAGAAGCTTTCTGGGAAACTGCTCTGTGTTCTCTTAATTCATCTCACAGAGTTACATCTTTCCTTTCAAGAAGCCTTTCGCTAAGGCTGTTCTTGTGTAATTGGCAAAGGGATATTTGGAAGCCCATAGAGGGCTATGGTGAAAAAGGAAATATCTTCCGTTCAAAACTGGAAAGAAGCTTTCTGAGAAACTGCTCTGTGTTCTGTTAATTCATCTCACAGAGTTACATCTTTCCCTTCATGAAGCCTTTCGCTAAGGCTGTTCTTGTGGAATTCGCAAAGGGATAATTGGAAGCCCATAGAGGGCTATGGTGAAAAAGGAAATATCTTCCGTTCAAAAGTGGAAAGAAGCTTTCTGAGAAACTGCTCTGTGTTCTGTTAATTCATCTCACAGAGTTACATCTTTCCCTTCAAGAAGCCTTTCGCTAAGGCTGTTCTTGTGGAATTGGCAAAGGGATATTTGGAAGCCCATAGAGGGCTATGGTGAAAAAGGAAATATCTTCCGTTCAAAAGTGGAAAGAAGCTTTCTGAGAAACTGCTCTGTGTTCTGTTAATTCATCTCACAGAGTTACATCTTTCCCTTCAAGAAGTCTTTCGCTAAGGCTGTTCTTGTGTAATTGGCAAGGGGATATTTGGAAGCCCATAGAGGGCTATGGTGAAAAAGGAAATATCTTCCGTTCAAAACTGGAAAGAAGCTTTCTGAGAAACTGCTCTGTGTTCTCTTAATTCATCTCACAGAGTTACATCTTTCCCTTCAAGAAACCTTTCGCTAAGGCTGTTCTTGTGGAATTCGCAAAGGGATATTTGGAAGCCCATAGAGGGCTACGGTGAAAAAGGAAATATCTTCCGTTCAAAACTGGAAAGAAGCTTTCTGAGAAACTGCTCTGTGTTCTGTTAATTCATCTCACAGAGTTACATCTTTCCCTTCAAGAAGCCTTTCGCTAAGGCTGTTCTTGTGGAACTGGAAAAGGGATATTTGGAAGCCCATAGAGGGCTATGGTGAAAAAGGAAATATCTTCCGTTCAAAACTGGAAAGAAGCTTTCTGGGAAACTGCTCTGTGTTCTGTTAATTCATCTCACAGAGTTACATCTTTCCCTTCAAGAAGCCTTTCGCTAAGGCTGTTCTTGTGGAATTGGCAAAGGGATATTTGGAAGCCCATAGAGGGCTATGGTGAAAAAGGAAATATCTTCCGTTCAAAACTGGAAAGAAGCTTTCTGAGAAACTGCTCTGTGTTCTGTTAATTCATCTCACAGAGTTATATCTTTCCCTTCAAGAAGCCTTTCGCTAAGGCTGTTCTTGTGGAATTGGCAAAGGGATATTTGGAAGCCCAAAGAGGGCTATGGTGAAAAAGGAAATATCTTCCGTTCAACACTGGAAAGAAGCTTTCTGAGAAACTGCTCTGTGTTCTGTTAATTCATCTCACAGAGTTACATCTTTCCCTTCAAGAAGCCTTTCGCTAAGGCTGTTCTTGTGGAATTGGCAAAGGGATATTTGGAAGCCCATAGAGGGCTATGGTGAAAAAGGGAATATCTTCCGTTCAAAACTGGAAAGAGGCTTTCTGAGGAACTGCTCTGTGTTCTGTTAATTCATCTCACAGAGTTACATCTTTCCCTACAAGAAACCTTTCGCTAAGGCTGTTCTTGTGGAATTGGCAAAGGGATATTTGGAAGCCCATGGAGGGCTATGGTGAAAAAGGAAATAACTTCTGTTCAAACCTGGAAAGAAGCTTTCTGAGAAACTGCTCTGTGTTCTGTTAATTCATCTCACAGAGTTACATCTTTCCCTTCAAGAAGCCTTTCGCTAAGGCTGTTCTTGTGCAATTGGCAAAGGGATATTTTGAAGCCCATAGAGGGCTATGTTGAAAAAGGAAATATCTTCCGTTCAAAACTGGAAAGAAGCTTTCTGAGAAACTGCTCTGTGTTCTGTTAATTCATCTCACAGAGTTACATCTTTCCCTTCAAGAAGTCTTTCGCTAAGGCTGTTCTTGTGGAATTGGCAAGGGGATATTTGGAAGCCCATAGAGGGCTATGGTGAAAAAGGAAATATCTTCCGTTCAAAACTGGAAAGAAGCCTTCTGAGAAACTGCTCTGTGTTCTGTTAATTCATCTCACAGAGTTACATCTTTGCCTTCAAGAAACCTTTCGCTAAGGCTGTTCTTGTGGAATTCGGAAAGGGATATTTGGAAGCCCATAGAGGGCTACGGTGAAAAAGGAAATATCTTCCGTTCAAAACTGGAAAGAAGCTTTCTGAGAAACTGCTCTGTGTTCTGTTAATTCATCTCACAGAGTTACATCTTTCCCTTCAAGAAGCCTTTCGCTAAGGCTATTCTTGTGGAACTGGAAAAGGGATATTTGGAAGCCCATAGAGGGCTATGGTGAAAAAGGAAATATCTTCCGTTCAAAACTGGAAAGAAGCCTTCTGGGAAACTGCTCTGTGTTCTGTTAATTCATCTCACAGAGTTACATCTTTCCCTTCAAGAAGCCTTTCGCTAAGGCTGTTCTTGTGGAATTGGCAAAGGGATATTTGGAAGCCCATAGAGGGCTATGGTGAAAAAGGAAATATCTTCCGTTCAAAAGTGGAAAGAAGCTTTCTGAGAAACTGCTCTGTGTTCTGTTAATTCATCTCACAGAGTTACATCTTTCCCTTCAAGAAGTCTTTTGCTAAGTCTGTTCTAGTGTAATTGGCAAGGGGATATTTGGAAGCCCATAGAGGGCTATGGTGAAAAAAGAAATATCTTCCGTTCAAAACTGGAAAGAAGCTTTCTGAGAAACTGCTCTGTGTTCTGTTAATTCATCTCACAGAGTTACATCTTTCCCTTCAATAAACCTTTCGCTAAGGCTGTTCTTGTGAAATTCGCAAAGGGATATTTGGAAGCCCGTAGAGGGCTACGGTGAAAAAGGAAATATCTTCCGTTCAAAACTGGAAAGAAGCTTTCTGTGAAACTGCTCTGTGTTCTGTTAATTCATCTCACAGAGTTACATTTTTCCCTTCAAGAAGCCTTTCGCTAAGGCTGTTCTTGTGGAATTGGAAAAGGGATATTTGGAAGCCCATAGAGGGCTATGTTGAAAAAGGAAATATCTTCCGTTCAAAACTGGAAAGAAGCTTTCTGAGAAACTGCTCTGTGTTCTGTTAATTCATCTCACAGAGTTACATCTTTCCCTTCAAGAAGTCTTTCGCTAAGGCTGTTCTTGTGGAATTGGCAAGGGGATATTTGGAAGCCCATAGAGGGCTATGGTGAAAAAGGAAATATCTTCCGTTCAAAACTGGAAAGAAGCCTTCTGAGAAACTGCTCTGTGTTCTGTTAATTCATCTCACAGAGTTACATCTTTGCCTTCAAGAAACCTTTCGCTAAGGCTGTTCTTGTGGAATTCGGAAAGGGATATTTGGAAGCCCATAGAGGGCTACGGTGAAAAAGGAAATATCTTCCGTTCAAAACTGGAAAGAAGCTTTCTGAGAAACTGCTCTGTGTTCTGTTAATTCATCTCACAGAGTTACATCTTTCCCTTCAAGAAGCCTTTCGCTAAGGCTATTCTTGTGGAACTGGAAAAGGGATATTTGGAAGCCCATAGAGGGCTACGGTGAAAAAGGAAATATCTTCCGTTCAAAACTGGAAAGAAGCCTTCTGGGAAACTGCTCTGTGTTCTGTTAATTCATCTCACAGAGTTACATCTTTCCCTTCAAGAAGCCTTTCGCTAAGGCTGTTCTTGTGGAATTGGCAAAGGGATATTTGGAAGCCCATAGAGGGCTATGGTGAAAAAGGAAATATCTTCCGTTCAAAACTGGAAAGAAGCTTTCTGAGAAACTGCTCTGTGTTCTGTTAATTCATCTCACAGAGTTATATCTTTCCCTTCAAGAAGCCTTTCGCTAAGGCTGTTCTTGTGGAATTGGCAAAGGGATATTTGGAAGCCCATAGAGGGCTATGGTGAAAAAGGAAATATCTTCCGTTCAACACTGGAAAGAAGCTTTCTGAGAAACTGCTCTGTGTTCTGTTAGTTCATCTCACAGAGTTACATCTTTCCCTTCAAGAAGCCTTTCGCTAAGGCTGTTCTTGTGGAATTGGCAAGGGGATATTTGGAAGCCCATAGAGGGCTATGGTGAAAAAGGAAATATCTTCCGTTCAAAACTGGAAAGAAGCTTTCTGAGAAACTGCTCTGTGGTCTGTTAATTCATCTCACAGAGTTACATCTTTCCATTCAAGAAGCCTTTGGCTAAGGCTGTTCTTGTGGAATTGGCAAAGGGATATTTGGAAGCCCATAGAGGGCTATGGTGAAAAAGGAAATATCTTCCGTTCAAAACTGGAAAGAAGCTTTCTGAGAAACTACTCTGTGTTCTGTTAATTCGTCTCACAGTGTTACATCTTTCCTTTCAAGAAACCTTTCCCTAACGCTGTTTCTGTGTAATTGACAAGGGGATACTTGGAAGCCCATAGAGGGCTATGGTGAAAAAGGAAATATCTTCCGTTCAAAACTGGAAAGAAGCTTTCTGAGAAACTGCTCTGTGTTCTGTTAATTCATCTCACAGAGTTACATCTTTCCCTTCAAGAAGCCTTTCGCTAAGGCTGTTCTTGTGGAATTGGCAAAGGGATATTTGGAAGCCCATAGAGGGCTATGGTGAAAAAGGAAATACCTTCCGTTCAAAACTGGAAAGAAGCTTTCTGTGAAACTGCTCTGTGTTCTGTTAATTCATCTCACAGAGTTACATTTTTCCCTTCAAGAAGCCTTTCGCTAAGGCTGTTCTTGTGGAATTGGAAAAGGGATATTTGGAAGCCCATAGAGGGCTATGTTGAAAAAGGAAATATCTTCCGTTCAAAACTGGAAAGAAGCTTTCTGAGAAACTGCTCTGTGTTCTGTTAATTCATCTCACAGAGTTACATCTTTCCCTTCAAGAAGTCTTTCGCTAAGGCTGTTCTTGTGGAATTGGCAAGGGGATATTTGGAAGCCCATAGAGGGCTATGGTGAAAAAGGAAATATCTTCCGTTCAAAACTGGAAAGAAGCCTTCTGAGAAACTGCTCTGTGTTCTGTTAATTCATCTCACAGAGTTACATCTTTGCCTTCAAGAAACCTTTCGCTAAGGCTGTTCTTGTGGAATTCGGAAAGGGATATTTGGAAGCCCATAGAGGGCTACGGTGAAAAAGGAAATATCTTCCGTTCAAAACTGGAAAGAAGCTTTCTGAGAAACTGCTCTGTGTTCTGTTAATTCATCTCACAGAGTTACATCTTTCCCTTCAAGAAGCCTTTCGCTAAGGCTATTCTTGTGGAACTGGAAAAGGGATATTTGGAAGCCCATAGAGGGCTACGGTGAAAAAGGAAATATCTTCCGTTCAAAACTGGAAAGAAGCCTTCTGGGAAACTGCTCTGTGTTCTGTTAATTCATCTCACAGAGTTACATCTTTCCCTTCAAGAAGCCTTTCGCTAAGGCTGTTCTTGTGGAATTGGCAAAGGGATATTTGGAAGCCCATAGAGGGCTATGGTGAAAAAGGAAATATCTTCCGTTCAAAACTGGAAAGAAGCTTTCTGAGAAACTGCTCTGTGTTCTGTTAATTCATCTCACAGAGTTATATCTTTCCCTTCAAGAAGCCTTTCGCTAAGGCTGTTCTTGTGGAATTGGCAAAGGGATATTTGGAAGCCCATAGAGGGCTATGGTGAAAAAGGAAATATCTTCCGTTCAACACTGGAAAGAAGCTTTCTGAGAAACTGCTCTGTGTTCTGTTAGTTCATCTCACAGAGTTACATCTTTCCCTTCAAGAAGCCTTTCGCTAAGGCTGTTCTTGTGGAATTGGCAAGGGGATATTTGGAAGCCCATAGAGGGCTATGGTGAAAAAGGAAATATCTTCCGTTCAAAACTGGAAAGAAGCTTTCTGAGAAACTGCTCTGTGGTCTGTTAATTCATCTCACAGAGTTACATCTTTCCATTCAAGAAGCCTTTGGCTAAGGCTGTTCTTGTGGAATTGGCAAAGGGATATTTGGAAGCCCATAGAGGGCTATGGTGAAAAAGGAAATATCTTCCGTTCAAAACTGGAAAGAAGCTTTCTGAGAAACTACTCTGTGTTCTGTTAATTCGTCTCACAGTGTTACATCTTTCCTTTCAAGAAACCTTTCCCTAACGCTGTTTCTGTGTAATTGACAAGGGGATACTTGGAAGCCCATAGAGGGCTATGGTGAAAAAGGAAATATCTTCCGTTCAAAACTGGAAAGAAGCTTTCTGAGAAACTGCTCTGTGTTCTGTTAATTCATCTCACAGAGTTACATCTTTCCCTTCAAGAAGCCTTTCGCTAAGGCTGTTCTTGTGGAATTGGCAAAGGGATATTTGGAAGCCCATAGAGGGCTATGGTGAAAAAGGAAATACCTTCCGTTCAAAACTGGAAAGAAGCTTTTTGAGAAACTGCTCTGTGGTCTGTTAATTCATCTCACAGAGTTACATCTTTCCCTTCAAGAAGCCTTTCGCTAAGGCTGTTCTTGTGGAATTGGCAAAGGGATATTTGGAAGCTCATAGAGGGCTATGGTGAAAAAGGAAATATCTTCCGTTCAAAACTGGAAAGAAGCTTTCTGAGAAACTGCTCTGTGTTCTGTTAATTCATCTCACAGAGTTACATCTTTCCCTTCAAGCAGCCTTTCGCTAAGGCTGTTCTTGTGGAATTGGAAAAGGGGTATTTAGAAGCCCATAGAGGGCTATGGTGAAAAAGAAAATATCTTCCGTTCAAAACTGGAAAGAAGCTTTCTGGGAAACTGCTCTGTGTTCTCTTAATTCATCTCACAGAGTTACATCTTTCCTTTCAAGAAGCCTTTCGCTAAGGCTGTTCTTGTGTAATTGGCAAAGGGATATTTGGAAGCCCATAGAGGGCTATGGTGAAAAAGGAAATATCTTCCGTTCAAAACTGGAAAGAAGCTTTCTGAGAAACTGCTCTGTGTTCTGTTAATTCATCTCACAGAGTTACATCTTTCCCTTCATGAAGCCTTTCGCTAAGGCTGTTCTTGTGGAATTCGCAAAGGGATAATTGGAAGCCCATAGAGGGCTATGGTGAAAAAGGAAATATCTTCCGTTCAAAAGTGGAAAGAAGCTTTCTGAGAAACTGCTCTGTGTTCTGTTAATTCATCTCACAGAGTTACATCTTTCCCTTCAAGAAGCCTTTCGCTAAGGCTGTTCTTGTGGAATTGGCAAAGGGATATTTGGAAGCCCATAGAGGGCTATGGTGAAAAAGGAAATATCTTCCGTTCAAAAGTGGAAAGAAGCTTTCTGAGAAACTGCTCTGTGTTCTGTTAATTCATCTCACAGAGTTACATCTTTCCCTTCAAGAAGTCTTTCGCTAAGGCTGTTCTTGTGTAATTGGCAAGGGGATATTTGGAAGCCCATAGAGGGCTATGGTGAAAAAGGAAATATCTTCCGTTCAAAACTGGAAAGAAGCTTTCTGAGAAACTGCTCTGTGTTCTCTTAATTCATCTCACAGAGTTACATCTTTCCCTTCAAGAAACCTTTCGCTAAGGCTGTTCTTGTGGAATTCGCAAAGGGATATTTGGAAGCCCTTAGAGGGCTACGGTGAAAAAGGAAATATCTTCCGTTCAAAACTGGAAAGAAGCTTTCTGAGAAACTGCTCTGTGTTCTGTTAATTCATCTCACAGAGTTACATCTTTCCCTTCAAGAAGCCTTTCGCTAAGGCTGTTCTTGTGGAACTGGAAAAGGGATATTTGGAAGCCCATAGAGGGCTATGGTGAAAAAGGAAATATCTTCCGTTCAAAACTGGAAAGAAGCTTTCTGGGAAACTGCTCTGTGTTCTGTTAATTCATCTCACAGAGTTACATCTTTCCCTTCAAGAAGCCTTTCGCTAAGGCTGTTCTTGTGGAATTGGCAAAGGGATATTTGGAAGCCCATAGAGGGCTATGGTGAAAAAGGAAATATCTTCCGTTCAAAACTGGAAAGAAGCTTTCTGAGAAACTGCTCTGTGTTCTGTTAATTCATCTCACAGAGTTATATCTTTCCCTTCAAGAAGCCTTTCGCTAAGGCTGTTCTTGTGGAATTGGCAAAGGGATATTTGGAAGCCCAAAGAGGGCTATGGTGAAAAAGGAAATATCTTCCGTTCAACACTGGAAAGAAGCTTTCTGAGAAACTGCTCTGTGTTCTGTTAATTCATCTCACAGAGTTACATCTTTCCCTTCAAGAAGCCTTTTGCTAAGGCTGTTCTTGTGGAATTGGCAAAGGGATATTTGGAAGCCCATAGAGGGCTATGGTGAAAAAGGGAATATCTTCCGTTCAAAACTGGAAAGAGGCTTTCTGAGGAACTGCTCTGTGTTCTGTTAATTCATCTCACAGAGTTACATCTTTCCCTACAAGAAACCTTTCGCTAAGGCTGTTCTTGTGGAATTGGCAAAGGGATATTTGGAAGCCCATGGAGGGCTATGGTGAAAAAGGAAATAACTTCTGTTCAAACCTGGAAAGAAGCTTTCTGAGAAACTGCTCTGTGTTCTGTTAATTCATCTCACAGAGTTACATCTTTCCCTTCAAGAAGCCTTTCGCTAAGGCTGTTCTTGTGCAATTGGCAAAGGGATATTTTGAAGCCCATAGAGGGCTATGGTGAAAAAGGAAATATCTTCCGTTCAAAACTGGAAAGAAGCTTTCTGAGAAACTGCTCTGTGTTCTGTTAATTCATCTCACAGAGTTACATCTTTCCCTTCAAGAAGCCTTTCGCTAAGGCTGTTCTTGTGGAATTGGCAAAGGGATATTTGGAAGCCCATAGAGGGCTATGGTGAAAAAGGAAATATCTTCCGTTCAAAACTGGAAAGAAGCTTTCTGAGAAACTGCTCTGTGTTCTGTTAATTCATCTCACAGAGTTACATCTTTCACTTCAAGAAGCCTTTCGCTAAGGCTGTTCTTTGTGGAATTCGCAAAGGGATATTTGGAAGCCCATAGAGGGCTATGGTGAAAAAGGAAGTATCTTCCGTTCAAAACTGGAAAGAAGCTTTCCGAGAAACTGCTCTGTGTTCTGTTAATTCATCTCACAGAGTTACATCTTTCCCTTCAAGAAGCCTTTCGCTAAGGCTGTTCTTGTGGAGTTGGCAAAGGGATATTTGGAAGCCCATAGAGGGCTATGGTGAAAAAGGAAATATCTTCGGTTCAAAACTGGAAAGAAGCTTTCTGAGAAACTGCTCTGTGTTCTGTTAATTCATCTCACAGAGTTACATCTTTCCCTTCAAGAAGTCTTTCGCTAAGGCTGTTCTTGTGGAATTGGCAAGGGGATATTTGAAAGCCCATAGAGGGCTATGGTGAAAAAGGAAATATCTTCCGTTCAAAACTGGAAAGAAGCTTTCTGAGAAACTGTTCTGTGTTCTGTTAATTCATCTCACAGAGTTACATCTTTCCCTTCAAGAAACCTTTCGCTAAGGCTGTTCTTGTGGAATTCGCAAAGGGATATTTGGAAGCCCATAGAGGGCTATGGTGAAAAAGGAAATATCTTCCGTTCAAAACTGGAAAGAAGCTTTCTGACAAACTGCTCTGTGTTCTGTTAATTCATCTCACAGAGTTACATCTTTCCCTTCAAGCAGCCTTTCGCTAAGGCTGTTCATGTGGAATTGGAAAAGGGATATTTGGAAGCCCATAGAGGGCTATGGTGAAAAAGGAAATATCTTCCGTTCAAAACTGGAAAGAAGCTTTCTGGGAAACTGCTCTGTGTTCTGTTAATTCATCTCACAGAGTTACATCTTTCCTTTCAAGAAGCCTTTCGCTAAGCCTGTTCTTGTGTAATTGGCAAAGGGATATTTGGAAGCCCATAGAGGGCTATGGTGAAAAAGGAAATATCTTCCGTTCAAAACTGGAAAGAAGCTTTCTGAGAAACTGCTCTGTGTTCTGTTAATTCATCTCAAAGAGTTACATCTTTCCCTTCATGAAGCCTTTCGCTAAGGCTGTTCTTGTGGAATTCGCAAAGGGATATTTGGAAGCCCATATAGGGCTATGGTGAAAAAGGAAATATCTTCCGTTCAAAACTGGAAAGAAGCTTTCTGAGAAACTGCTCTGTGTTCTGTTAATTCATCTCACAGAGTTACATCTTTCCCTTCAAGAAGCCTTTGGCTAAGGCTGTTCTTGTGGAATTGGCAAAGGGATATTTGGAGGCCCTTAGAGGGCTATGGTGAAAAAGGAAATATCTTCCGTTCAAAAGTGGAAAGAAGCTTTCTGAGAAACTGCTCTGTGTTCTGTTAATTCATCTCACAGAGTTACATCTTTCCCTTCAAGAAGTCTTTCGCTAAGGCTGTTCTTGTGGAATTGGCAAGGGGATATTTGGAAGCCCATAGAGGGCTATGGTGAAAAAGGAAATATCTTCCGTTCAAAACTGGAAAGAAGCTTTCTGAGAAACTGCTCTGTGTTCTGTTAATTCATCTCACAGAGTTACATCTTTCCCTTCAAGAAACCTTTTGCTAAGGCTGTTCTTGTGGAATTGGCAAAGGGATATTTGGAAGCCCATAGAGGGCTATGGTGAAAAAGGAAATATCTTCCGTTCAAAACTGGAAAGAAGCTTTCTGGGAAACTGCTCTGTGTTCTGTTAATTCATCTCACAGAGTTACATCTTTCCCTTCAAGAAGCCTTTCGCTAAGGCTGTTCTTGTAGAATTGGCAAAGGGATATTTGGAAGCCCATAGTGGGATATGGTGAAAAAGGAAATATCTTCCAATCAAAACTGGAAAGAAGCTTTCTGAGAAACTGCTCTTGTTCTGTTAATTCATCTCACAGAGTTACATCTTTCCCTTCAAGAAGCCTTTTGCTAAGGCTGTTCTTGTGGAATTGGCAAAGGGATATTTGGAAGCCCATAGAGGGCTATGGTGAAAAAGGAAATATCTTCCGTTCAAAACTGGAAAGAAGCTTTATGAGAAACTGCTCTGTGTTCTGTTAATTCATCTCACAGAGTTACATCTTTCCCTTGAAGAAGCCTTTCGCTAAGGCTGTTCTTGTGGAATTGGCAAAGGGATATTTCGAAGCCCATAGAGGGCTATGGTGAAAAAGGAAATATCTTCCGTTCAAAACTGGAAAGAAGCTTTCTGAGAAACTGCTCTGTGTTCTGTTAATTCATCTCACAGAGTTTCATCTTTCCCTTCAAGAAGTCTTTCGCTAAGGCTGTTCTTGTGGAATTGGCAAGGGGATATTTGGAAGCCCATAGAGGGCTATGGTGAAAAAGGAAATAACTTCCGTTCAAAACTGGAAAGAAGCTTTCTGAGAAACTGCTCTGTGTTCTGTTAATTCATCTCACAGAGTTACATCTTTCCCTTCAAGAAACCTTTCGCTAAGGCTGTTCTTGTGGAATTCGCAAAGGGATATTTGGAAGCCCATAGAGGGATATGGTGAAAAAGGAAATATCTTCCGTTCAAAACTGGAAAGAAGCTTTCTGAGAAACTGCTCTGTGTTCTGTTAATTCATCTCACAGAGTTACCTCTTTCCCTTCAAGAAGCCTTTCGCTAAGGCTGTTCTTGTGGAATTGGCAAAGGGATATTTGGAAGCCCATAGAGGGCTATGGTGAAAAAGGAAATATCTTCCGTTCAAAACTGGAAAGAAGCTTTCTGAGAAACTGCTCTGTGTTCTGTTAATTCATCTCACAGAGTTACATCTTTCCCTTCAAGAAGCGTTTCGCTAAGGCTGTTCTTGTGGAATTGGCAAGGGGATATTTGGAAGCCCATAGAGGGCTATGGTGAAAAAGGAAATATCTTCCGTTCAAAACTGGAAAGAAGCTTTCTGAGAAACTGCTCTGTGTTCTGTTAATTCATCTCAGAGAGTTATATCTTTCCCTTCAAGAAGCCTTTCGCTAAGTCTGTTCTTGTGGAATTGGCAAAGGGATATTTGGAAGCCCATAGAGGGCTATGGTGAAAAAGGAAATATCTTCCGTTCAAAACTGGAAAGAAGCTTTCTGAGAAACTGCTCTGTGTTCTGTTAATTCATCTCACAGAGTTACATCTTTCCCTTCAAGAAGCCTTTCGCTAAGGCTGTTCTTGTGGAATTGGCAAAGGGATATTTGGAAGCCCATAGAGGGCTATGGTGAAAAAGGAAATATCTTCCGTTCAAAACTGGAAAGAAGCTTTCTGAGAAACTGCTCTGTGTTCTGTTAATTCATCTCACAGAGTTACATCTTTCCCTTCAAGAAGTCTTTCGCTAACGCTGTTCTTGTGGAATTGGCAAGGGGATATTTGGAAGCCCATAGAGGGCTATGGTGAAAAAGGAAATATCTTCCGTTCAAAACTGGAAAGAAGCTTTCTGAGAAACTGCTCTGTGTTCTGTTAATTCATCTCACAGAGTTACATCTTTCCCTTCAAGAAACCTTTCGTTAAGGCTGTTCTTGTGGAATTGGCAAAGGGATATTTGGAAGCCCATAGAGGGCTATGGTGAAAAAGGAAATATCTTCCGTTCAAAACTGGAAAGAAGCTTTCTGGGAAACTACTCTGTGTTCTGTAAATTAATCTCACAGAGTTACATCTTTCCCTTCAAGAAGCCTTTCGCTAAGGCTGTTCTTGTGGAATTGGAAAAGGGATATTTCGAAGCCCATAGAGGGCTATGGTGAAAAAGGAAATATCTTCCGTTCAAAACTGGAAAGAAGCTTTCTGAGAAACTGCTCTGTGTTCTGTTAGTTCATCTCACAGAGTTACATCTTTCCCTTCATGAAGCCTTTCGCTACGGCTGTTCTTCGGGAATTCGCAAAGGGATATTTGGAAGCCCATAGAGGGCTATGGTGAAAAAGGAAATATCTTCCGTTCAACACTGGAAAGTTTTCTGAGAAACTGCTCTGTGTTCTGTTAATTCATCTCACAGAGTTACATCTTTCCCTTCAAGAAGCCTTTCGCTAAGGCTCTTTTTGTGGAATTGGCAAAGGGATATTTGGAAGCCCATAGAGGGCTATGGTGTAAAAGGAAATATCTTCGTTCAACACTGGAAAGAAGCTTTCTGAGAAACTGCTCTGTGTTCTGTTAATTCGTCTCACAGTGTTACATCTTTCCTTTCAAGTAACCTTTCGCTAAAGCTGTTCTTGTGGAATTGGCAAGGGGATACTTGGAAGCCCATAGAGGGCTATGGTGAAAAAGGAAATATCTTCCGTTTAAAACTGGAAAGAAGCTTTCTGAGAAAGTGCTCTGTGTTCTGTTAATTCATCTCACAGAGTTACATCTTTCCCTTCAAGAAGCCTTTCGCTAGGGCTGTTCTTGTGGAATTCGCAAAGGGATATTTGGAAGCCCATAGAGGGCTATGGTGAAAAAGGAAATATCTTCCGTTCAAAACTGGAAAGAAGCTTTCTGGGAAACTGCTCTGTGTTCTGTTAATTCATCTCACAGAGTTACATCTTTCCCTTCAAGAAGCCTTTCGCTAAGGCTGTTCTTGTAGAATTGGCAAAGGGATATTTGGAAGCCCATAGTGGGATATGGTGAAAAAGGAAATATCTTCCAATCAAAACTGGAAAGAAGCTTTCTGAGAAACTGCTCTGTGTTCTGTTAAATCATCTCACAGAGTTACATCTTTCCCTTCAAGAAGCCTTTTGCTAAGGCTGTTCTTGTGGAATTGGCAAAGGGATATTTGGAAGCCCATAGAGGGCTATGGTGAAAAAGGAAATATCTTCCGTTCAAAACTGGAAAGAAGCTTTATGAGAAACTGCTCTGTGTTCTGTTAATTCATCTCACAGAGTTACATCTTTCCCTTGAAGAAGCCTTTCGCTAAGGCTGTTCTTGTGGAATTGGCAAAGGGATATTTCGAAGCCCATAGATGGCTATGGTGAAAAAGGAAATATCTTCCGTTCAAAACTGGAAAGAAGCTTTCTGAGAAACTGCTCTGTGTTCTGTTAATTCATCTCACAGAGATACATCTTTCCCTTCAAGAAGTCTTTCGCTAAGGCTGTTCTTGTGGAATTGGCAAGGGGATATTTGGAAGCCCATAGAGGGCTATGGTGAAAAAGGAAATAACTTCCGTTCAAAACTGGAAAGAAGCTTTCTGAGAAACTGCTCTGTGTTCTGTTAATTCATCTCACAGAGTTACATCTTTCCCTTCAAGAAACCTTTCGCTAAGGCTGTTCTTGTGGAATTCGCAAAGGGATATTTGGAAGCCCATAGAGGGATATGGTGAAAAAGGAAATATCTTCCGTTCAAAACTGGAAAGAAGCTTTCTGAGAAACTGCTCTGTGTTCTGTTAATTCATCTCACAGAGTTACATCTTTCCCTTCAAGAAGCCTTTCGCTAAGGCTGTTCTTGTGGAATTGGCAAAGGGATATTTGGAAGCCCATAGAGGGCTATGGTGAAAAAGGAAATATCTTCCGTTCAAAACTGGAAAGAAGCTTTCTGAGAAACTGCTCTGTGTTCTGTTAATTCATCTCACAGAGTTACATCTTTCCCTTCAAGAAGCGTTTCGCTAAGGCTCTTCTTGTGGAATTGGCAAAGGGATATTTGGAAGCCCATAGAGGGCTATGGTGAAAAAGGAAATATCTTCCGTTCAAAACTGGAAAGAAGCTTTCTGAGAAACTGCTCTGTGTTCTGTTAATTCATCTCACAGAGTTACATCTTTCTCTTCAAGAAGCCTTTCGCTAAGGCTGTTCTTGTGGAATTGGCAAAGGGATATTTGGAAGCCCATAGAGGGCTATGGTGTAAAAGGAAATATCTTCGTTCAACACTGGAAAGAAGCTTTCTGAGAAACTGCTCTGTGTTCTGTTAATTCATCTCACAGAGTTACATCTTTCCCTTCAAGAAGCCTTTCGCTAAGGCTGTTCTTGTGGAATTGGCAAAGGGATATTTGGAAGCCCATAGAGGGCTATGGTGAAAGAGGAAATATCTTCCGTTCAAAACTGGAAAGAAGCTTTCTGAGAAACTGCTGTGTGTTCTGTTAATTCGTCTCAGAGTGTTACATCTTTCCTTTCAAGAAACCTTTCGCTAAAGCTGTTACTGTAGAATTCGAAAGGGGATACTTGGAAGCCCATAGAGGGCTATGGTGAAAAAGGAAATATCTTCCGTTCAAAACTGGAAAGAAGCTTTCTGAGAAACTGCTCTGTGTTCTGTTAATTCATCTCACAGAGTTACATCTTTCCCTTCATGAAGTCTTTCGCTAAGGCTGTTCTTGTGGAGTTGGCAAAGGGATATTTGGAAGCCCATAGAGGGCTATGGTGAAAAAGGAAATATCTTCCGTTCAAAACTGGAAAGAAACTTTCTGAGAAACTGCTCTGTGTTCTGTTAATTCATCTCACAGAGTTACATCTTTCCCTTCAAGAAGCCTTTCGCTAAGGCTGTTCTTGTGGAATTGGCAAAGGGATATTTGGAAGCCCATAGAGGGCTATGGTGAAAAAGGAAATACCTTCCGTTCAATACTGGAAAGAAGCTTTCTGAGAAACTGCTCTGTGTTCTGTTAACTCATCTCACAGAGTTACATCTTTCCCTTCAAGAAGTCTTTCGCTAAGGCTGTTCTTGTGGAATTGGCAAGGGGATATTTGGAAGCCCATAGAGGGCTATGGTGAAAAAGGAAATATATTCCGTTCAAAACTGGAAAGAAGCTTTCTGAAAAACTGCTCTGTGTTCTGTTAATTCATCTCACAGAGTTACATCTTTCCCTTCAAAGAGCCTTTCGCTAACGCTGTTCTTGTGGAATTGGCAAAGGGATATTTGGAAGCCCATAGAGGGCTATGGTGAAAAAGGAAATATCTTCCGTTCAAAACTGGAAAGAAGCTTTCTGAGAAACTGCTCTGTGTTCTGTTAATTCATCTCACAGAGTTACATCTTTCCCTTCAAGAAGTCTTTCGCTAAGGCTGTTCTTGTGGAATTGGCAAGGGGATATTTGGAAGCCCATAGAGGGCTATGGTGAAAAATGAAATATCTTCCGTTCAAAACTGGAAAGAAGCTTTCTGAGAAACTGCTCTGTGTTCTATTAATTCATCTCACAGAGTTACATCATCCCCTTCAAGAAACCTTTCGCTAAGGCTGTTCTTGTGGAATTGGCAAAGGGATATTTGGAAGCCCATAGAGGGCTATGGTGAAAAAGGAAATATCTTCCGTTCAAAACTGGAAAGAAGCTTTCTAAGAAACTGCTCTGTGTTCTGTTAATTCATCTCACAGACTTACATCTTTCCCTTCAAGAAGCCTTTCGCTATGGCTGTTCTTGTGGAATTGGCAAAGGGATATTTGGAAGCCCATAAAGGGCTATGGTGTAAAAGGAAATATCTTCGTTCAACACTGGAAAGAAGCTTTCTGAGAAACTGCTCTGTGTTCTGTTAATTCATCTCACAGAGTTACATCTTTCCCTTCAAGAAGCCTTTCGCTAAGGCTGTTCTTGTGGAATTGGCAAAGGGATATTTGGAAGCCCATAGAGGGCTATGGTGAAAGAGGAAATATCTTCCGTTCAAAACTGGAAAGAAGCTTTCTGAGAAACTGCTCTGTGTTCTGTTTATTCGTCTCACAGTGTTACATCTTTCCTTTCAAGAAACCTTTCGCTAAAGCTGTTTCTGTGGAATTCGCAAGGGGATACTTGGAAGCCCATAGAGGGCTATGGTGAAAAAGGAAATATCTTCCGTTCAAAACTGGAAAGAAGCTTTCTGAGAAACTGCTCTGTGTTCTGTTAATTCATCTCACAGAGTTACATCTTTCCCTTCATGAAGTCTTTCGCTATGGCTGTTCTTGTGGAATTGGCAAAGGGATATTTGGAATCCCATAGAGGGCTATGGTGAAAAAGGAAATATCTTCCGTTCAAAACTGGAAAGAAGCTTTCTGAGAAACTGCTCTGTGTTCTGTTAATTCATCTCACAGAGTTACATCTTTCCCTTCAAGAAGCCTTTCGCTAAGGCTCTTCTTGTGGAATTGGCAAATGGATATTTGGAAGCCCATAGAGGGCTATGGTGAAAAAGGAAATATCTTCCGTTCAAAACTGGAAAGAAGCTTTCTGAGAAACTGCTCTGTGTTCTGTTAATTCATCTCACAGAGTTACATCTTTCCCTTCAAGAAGTCTTTCGCTAAGGCTGTTCTTGTGGAATTGGCAAGGGGATATTTGGAAGCCCTTAGAGGGCTATGGTGAAAAAGGAAATATCTTCCGTTCAAAACTGGAAAGAAGCTTTCTGAGAAACTGCTCTGTGTTCTGTTAATTCATCTCACAGAGTTACATCTTTCCCTTCAAGAAGCCTTTCGCTAAGGCTGTTCTTGTGGAATTGGCAAAGGGATATTTGGAAGCCCATAGAGGGCTATGGTGAAAAAGGAAATACCTACCGTTCAAAAATGGAAAGAAGCTTTCTGAGAAACTGCTCTGTGTTCTGTTAATTCATCTCACAGAGTTACATCTTTCCCTTCAAGAAGTCTTTCGCTAAGGCTGTTCTTGTGGAATTGGCAAAGGGATATTTGGAAGCCCATAGAGGGCTATGGTGAAAAAGGAAATATCTTCCGTTCAAAACTGGAAAGAAGCTTTCTGAAAAACTGCTCTGTGTTCTGTTAATTCATCTCACAGAGTTACATCTTTCCCTTCAAGAAACCTTTCGCTAAGGCTGTTCTTGTGGAATTGGCAAAGGGATATATGGAAGCCCATAGAGGGCTATGGTGAAAAAGGAAATATCTTCCGTTCAAAACTGGAAAGAAGCTTTCTGAGAAACTGCTCTGTGTTCTGTTAATTCATCTCACAGAGTTACATCTTTCCCTTCAAGAATCCTTTCGCTAAGGCTGTTCTTGTGGAATTGGAAAAGGGATATTTGGAAGCCCATAGAGGGCTATGGTGAAAAAGGAAATATCTTCCGTTCAAAACTGGAAAGAAGCTTTCTGAGAAACTGCTCTGTGTTCTGTTAATTCATCTCACAGAGTTACATCTTTCCCTTCAAGAAGCCTTTCGCTAAGGCTGTTCTTGTGGAATTGGCAAAGGGATATTTGGAAGCCCATAGAGGGCTATGGTGAAAGAGGAAATATCTTCCGTTCAAAACTGGAAAGAAGCTTTCTGAGAAACTGCTCTGTGTTCTGTTAATTCGTCTCACAGTGTTACATCTTTCCTTTCAAGAAACCTTTCGCTAAAGCTGTTTCTGTGGAATTCGCAAGGGGATACTTGGAAGCCCATAGAGGGCTATGGTGAAAAAGGAAATATCTTCCGTTCAAAACTGGAAAGAAGCTTTCTGAGAAACTGCTCTGTGTTCTGTTAATTCATCTCACAGAGTTACATCTTTCCCTTCATGAAGTCTTTCGCTAAGGCTGTTCTTGTGGAATTGGCAAAGGGATATTTGGAAGCCCATAGAGGGCTATGGTGAAAAAGGAAATATCTTCCGTTCAAAAGTGGAAAGAAGCTTTCTGAGAAACTGCTCTGTGTTCTGTTAATTCATCTCACAGAGTTACATCTTTCCCTTCAAGAAGCCTTTCGCTAAGGCTCTTCTTGTGGAATTGGGAAATGGATATTTGGAAGCCCATAGAGGGCTATGGTGAAAAAGGAAATATCTTCCGTTCAAAACTGGAAAGAAGCTTTCTGAGAAACTGCTCTGTGTTCTGTTAATTCATCTCACAGAGTTACATCTTTCCCTTCAAGAAGCCTTTCGCTAAGGCTGTTCTTGTGGAATTGGCAAAGGGATATTTGGAAGCCCATAGAGGGCTATGGTGAAAAAGGAAATATCTTCCGTTCAAAACTGGAAAGAAGCTTTCTGAGAAACTGCTCTGTGTTCTGTTAATTCGTCTCACAGTGTTACATCTTTCCTTTCAAGACACCTTTCGCTAAAGGTGTTTCTGTGGAATTGGCAAGGGGATACTTGGAAGCCCATAGAGGGCTATGGTGAAAAAGGAAATATCTTCCGTTCAAAACTGGAAAGAAGCTTTCTGAAAAACTGCTCTGTGTTCTGTTAATTCATCTCACAGAGTTACATCTTTCCCTTCATGAAGCCTTTCGCTAAGGCTGTTCTTGTGGAATTCGCAAAGGATATTTGGAAGCCCATAGAGGGCTATGGTGAAAAAGGAAATATCTTCCGTTCAACACTGGAAAGAAGCTTTCTGAGAAACTGCTCTGTGTTCTGTTAATTCATCTCACAGAGTTACATCTTTCCCTTCAAGAAGCCTTTCGCTAAGGCTGTTCTTGTGGAATTGGCAAAGGGATATTTGGAAGCCCATAGAGGGCTATGGTGAAAGAGGAAATATCTTCCGTTCAAAACTGGAAAGAAGCTTTCTGAGAAATTGCTGTGTGTTCTGTTAATTAGTCTCACAGTGTTACATCTTTCCTTTCAAGAAACCTTTCGCTAAAGCTGTTACTGTGGAATTCGAAAGGGGATACTTGGAAGCCCATAGAGGGCTATGGTGAAAAAGGAAATATCTTCCGTTCAAAACTGGAAAGAAGCTTTCTGAGAAACTGCTCTCTGTTCTGTTAATTCATCTCACAGAGTTACATCTTTCCCTTCAAGAAGCCTTTCGCTAAGGCTGTTCTTGTGGAATTGGCAAAGGGATATTTGGAAGCCCATAGAGGGCTACGGTGAAAAAGGAAATATCTTCCGTTCAAAACTGGAAAGAAGCTTTCTGAGAAACTGCTCTGTGTTCTGTTAATTCATCTCACAGAGTTACATCTTTCCCTTCAAGAAGTCTTTCGCTAAGGCTGTTCTTGTGGAATTGGCAAGGGGATATTTGGAAGCCCATAGAGGGCTATGGTGAAAAAGGAAATATCTTCCGATCAAAACTGGAAAGAAGCTTTCTGAGAAACTGCTCTGTGTTCTATTAATTCATCTCACAGAGTTACATCATTCCCTTCAAGAAACCTTTCGCTAAGGCTGTTCTTGTGGAATTGGCAAAGGGATATTTGGAAGCCCATAGAGGGCTATGGTGAAAAAGGAAATATCTTCCGTTCAAAACTGGAAAGAAGCTTTATGAGAAACTGCTCTGTGTTCTGTTAATTCATCTCACAGAGTTACATCTTTCCCTTCAAGAAGCCTTTCGCTAAGGCTGTTCTTGTGGAATTGGCAAAGGGATATTTGGAAGCCCATAGAGGGCTATGGTGTAAAAGGAAATATCTTCGTTCAACACTGGAAAGAAGCTTTCTGAGAAACTGCTCTGTGTTCTGTTAATTCATCTCACAGAGTTACATCTTTCCCTTCAAGAAGCCTTTCGCTAAGGCTGTTCTTGTGGAATTGGCAAAGGGATATTTGGAAGCCCATAGAGGGCTATGGTGAAAGAGGAAATATCTTCCGTTCAAAAGTGGAAAGAAGCTTTCTGAGAAACTGCTCTGTGTTCTGTTAATTCGTCTCACAGTGTTACATCTTTCCTTTCAAGAAACCTTTCGCTAAAGCTGTTTCTGTTGAATTCGCAAGGGGATACTTGGAAGCCCATAGAGGGCTATGGTGAAAAAGGAAATATCTTCCTTTCAAAACTGGAAAGAAGCTTTCTGAGAAACTGCTCTGTGTTCTGTTAATTCATCTCACAGAGATACATCTTTCCCTTCATGAAGTCTTTCGCTAAGGCTGTTCTTGTGGAATTGGCAAAGGGATATTTGGAAGCCCATAGAGGGCTATGGTGAAAAAGGAAATATCTTCCGTTCAAAACTGGAAAGAAGCTTTCTGAGAAACTGCTCTGTGTTCTGTTAATTCATCTCACAGAGTTACATCTTTCCCTTCAAGAAGCCTTTCGCTAAGGCTGTTCTTGTGGAATTGGCAAAGGGATATTTGGAAGCCCATAGAGGGCTATGGTGAAAAAGGAAATATCTTCCGTTCAAAAATGGAAAGAAGCTTTCTGAGAAACTGCTCTGTGTTCTGTTAATTCATCTCACAGAGTTACATCTTTCCCTTCAAGAAGTCTTTCGCTAAGGCTGTTCTTGTGGAATTGGCAAAGGGATATTTGGAAGCCCATAGAGGGCTATGGTGAAAAAGGAAATATCTTCCGTTCAAAACTGGAAAGAAGCTTTCTGAAAAACTGCTCAGTGTTCTGTTAATTCATCTCAGAGAGTTATATCTTTCCCTTCAAGAAGCCTTTCGCTAAGTCTGTTCTTGTGGAATTGGCAAAGGGATATTTGGAAGCCCATAGAGGGCTATGGTGAAAAAGGAAATATCTTCCGTTCAAAACTGGAAAGAAGATTTCTGAGAAACTGCTCTGTGTTCTGTTAATTCATCTCACAGAGTTACATCTTTCCCTTCAAGAAGTCTTTCGCTAAGGCTGTTCTTGTGGAATTGGCAAGGGGATATTTGGAAGCCCATAGAGGGCTACGGTGAAAAAGGAAATATCTTCCGTTCAAAACTGGAAAGAAGCTTTCTGAGAAACTGCTCTGTGTTCTGTTAATTCATCTCACAGAGTTACATCTTTCCCTTCAAGAAGCCTTTCGCTAAGGCTGTTCTTGTGGAATTGGCAAAGGGATATTTGGAAGCCCATAGAGGGCTATGGTGAAAAAGGAAATATCTTCCCTTCAAAACTGGAAAGAAGCTTTCTGAGAAACTGCTCTGTGTTCTGTTAATTCATCTCAGAGAGTTATATCATTCCCTTCAAGAAGCCTTTCGCTAAGTCTGTTCTTGTGGAATTGGCAAAGGGATATTTGGAAGCCCATAGATTGCTATGGTGAAAAAGGAAATATCTTCCGTTCAAAACTGGAAAGAAGCTTTCTGAGAAACTGCTCTGTGTTCTGTTAATTCGTCTCACAGAGTTACATCTTTCCCTTCAAGAAGCCTTTCGCTAAGGCTGTTCTTGTGGAATTGGCAAAGGGATATTTGGAAGCCCATAGAGGGCTATGGTGAAAAAGGAAATATCTTCCGTTCAAAACTGGAAAGAAGCTTTCTGAGAAACTGCTCTGTGTTCTGTTAATTCATCTCACAGAGTTACATCTTTCTCTTCAAGAAGCCTTTCGCTAAGGCTGTTCTTTTGGAATTGGCAAAGGGATATTTGGAAGCCCATAGAGGGCTATGGTGTAAAAGGAAATATCTTCGTTCAACACTGGAAAGAAGCTTTCTGAGAAACTGCTCTGTGTTCTGTTAATTCATCTCACAGAGTTACATCTTTCCCTTCAAGAAGCCTTTCGCTAAGGCTGTTCTTGTGGAATTGGCAAAGGGATATTTGGAAGCCCATAGAGGGCTATGGTGAAAGAGGAAATATCTTCCGTTCAAAACTGGAAAGAAACTTTCTGAGAAACTGCTCTGTGTTCTGTTAATTCGTCTCACAGTGTTACATCTTTCCTTTCAAGAAACCTTTCGCTAAAGCTGTTTCTGTGGAATTCGCAAGGGGATACTTGGAAGCCCATAGAGGGCTATGGTGAAAAAGGAAATATCTTCCGTTCAAAACCGGAAAGAAGCTTTCTGAGAAACTGCTCTGTGTTCTGTTAATTCATCTCACAGAGTTACATCTTTCCCTTCAAGAAGCCTTTCGCTAAGGCTGTTCTTGTGGAATTGGCAAAGGGATATTTGGAAGCCCATAGAGGGCTATGGTGAAAAATGAAATATCTTCCGTTCAAAACTGGAAAGAAGCTTTCTGAGAAACTGCTCTGTGTTCTGTTAATTCATCTCACAGAGTTACATCTTTCACTTCAAGAAGCCTTTCGCTAAGGCTGTTCTTTGTGGAATTCGCAAAGGGATATTTGGAAGCCCATAGAGGGCTATGGTGAAAAAGGAAGTATCTTCCGTTCAAAACTGGAAAGAAGCTTTCTGAGAAACTGCTCTGTGTTCTGTTAATTCATCTCACAGAGTTACATCTTTCCCTTCAAGAAGCCTTTCGCTAAGGCTGTTCTTGTGGAGTTGGCAAAGGGATATTTGGAAGCCCATAGAGGGCTATGGTGAAAAAGGAAATATCTTCGGTTCAAAACTGGAAAGAAGCTTTCTGAGAAACTGCTCTGTGTTCTGTTAATTCATCTCACAGAGTTACATCTTTCCCTTCAAGAAGTCTTTCGCTAAGGCTGTTCTTGTGGAATTGGCAAGGGGATATTTGAAAGCCCATAGAGTGCTATGGTGAAAAAGGAAATATCTTCCGTTCAAAACTGGAAAGAAGCTTTCTGAGAAACTGTTCTGTGTTCTGTTAATTCATCTCACAGAGTTACATCTTTCCCTTCAAGAAACCTTTCGCTAAGGCTGTTCTTGTGGAATTCGCAAAGGGATATTTGGAAGCCCATAGAGGGCTATGGTGAAAAAGGAAATATCTTCCGTTCAAAACTGGAAAGAAGCTTTCTGACAAACTGCTCTGTGTTCTGTTAATTCATCTCACAGAGTTACATCTTTCCCTTCAAGCAGCCTTTCGCTAAGGCTGTTCATGTGGAATTGGAAAAGGGATATTTGGAAGCCCATAGAGGGCTATGGTGAAAAAGGAAATATCTTCCGTTCAAAACTGGAAAGAAGCTTTCTGGGAAACTGCTCTGTGTTCTGTTAATTCATCTCACAGAGTTACATCTTTCCTTTCAAGAAGCCTTTCGCTAAGCCTGTTCTTGTGTAATTGGCAAAGGGATATTTGGAAGCCCATAGAGGGCTATGGTGAAAAAGGAAATATCTTCCGTTCAAAACTGGAAAGAAGCTTTCTGAGAAACTGCTCTGTGTTCTGTTAATTCATCTCAAAGAGTTACATCTTTCCCTTCATGAAGCCTTTCGCTAAGGCTGTTCTTGTGGAATTCGCAAAGGGATATTTGGAAGCCCATATGGGGCTATGGTGAAAAAGGAAATATCTTCCGTTCAAAACTGGAAAGAAGCTTTCTGAGAAACTGCTCTGTGTTCTGCTAATTCATCTCACAGAGTTACATCTTTCCCTTCAAGAAGCCTTTGGCTAAGGCTGTTCTTGTGGAATTGGCAAAGGGATATTTGGAGGCCCTTAGAGGGCTATGGTGAAAAAGGAAATATCTTCCGTTCAAAAGTGGAAAGAAGCTTTCTGAGAAACTGCTCTGTGTTCTGTTAATTCATCTCACAGAGTTACATCTTTCCCTTCAAGAAGTCTTTCGCTAAGGCTGTTCTTGTGGAATTGGCAAGGGGATATTTGGAAGCCCATAGAGGGCTATGGTGAAAAAGGAAATATCTTCCGTTCAAAACTGGAAAGAAGCTTTCTGAGAAACTGCTCTGTGTTCTGTTAATTCATCTCACAGAGTTACATCTTTCCCTTCAAGAAACCTTTCGCTAAGGCTGTTCTTGTGGAATTGGCAAAGCGATATTTGGAAGCCCATAGAGGGCTATGGTGAAAAAGGAAATATCTTCCGTTCAAAACTGGAAAGAAGCTTTCTGGGAAACTGCTCTGTGTTCTGTTAATTCATCTCACAGAGTTACATCTTTCCCTTCAAGAAGCCTTTCGCTAAGGCTGTTCTTGTAGAATTGGCAAAGGGATATTTGGAAGCCCATAGTGGGATATGGTGAAAAAGGAAATATCTTCCAATCAAAACTGGAAAGAAGCTTTATGAGAAACTGCTCTGTGTTCTGTTAATTCATCTCACAGAGTTACATCTTTCCCTTCAAGAAGCCTTTTGCTAAGGCTGTTCTTGTGGAATTGGCAAAGGGATATTTGGAAGCCCATAGAGGGCTATGGTGAAAAAGGAAATATCTTCCGTTCAAAACTGGAAAGAAGCTTTATGAGAAACTGCTCTGTGTTCTGTTAATTCATCTCACAGAGTTACATCTTTCCCTTGAAGAAGCCTTTCGCTAAGGCTGTTCTTGTGGAATTGGCAAAGGGATATTTCGAAGCCCATAGAGGGCTATGGTGAAAAAGGAAATATCTTCCGTTCAAAACTGGAAAGAAGCATTCTGAGAAACTGCTCTGTGTTCTGTTAATTCATCTCACAGTGTTACATCTTTCCCTTCAAGAAGTCTTTCGCTAAGGCTGTTCTTGTGTAATTGGCAAAGGGATATTTGGAAGCCCATAGAGGGCTATGGTGAAAAAGGAAATATCTTCCGTTCAAAACTGGAAAGAAGCTTTCTGAGAAACTGCTCTGTGTTCTGTTAATTCATCTCAAAGAGTTACATCTTTCCCTTCATGAAGCCTTTCGCTAAGGCTGTTCTTGTGGAATTCGCAAAGGGATATTTGGAAGCCCATATAGGGCTATGGTGAAAAAGGAAATATCTTCCGTTCAAAACTGGAAAGAAGCTTTCTGAGAAACTGCTCTGTGTTCTGTTAATTCATCTCACAGAGTTACATCTTTCCCTTCAAGAAGCCTTTGGCTAAGGCTGTTCTTGTGGAATTGGCAAAGGGATATTTGGAGGCCCTTAGAGGGCTATGGTGAAAAAGGAAATATCTTCCGTTCAAAAGTGGAAAGAAGCTTTCTGAGAAACTGCTCTGTGTTCTGTTAATTCATCTCACAGAGTTACATCTTTCCCTTCAAGAAGTCTTTCGCTAAGGCTGTTCTTGTGGAATTGGCAAGGGGATATTTGGAAGCCCATAGAGGGCTATGGTGAAAAAGGAAATATCTTCCGTTCAAAACTGGAAAGAAGCTTTCTGAGAAACTGCTCTGTGTTCTGTTAATTCATCTCACAGAGTTACATCTTTCCCTTCAAGAAACCTTTCGCTAAGGCTGTTCTTGTGGAATTGGCAAAGGGATATTTGGAAGCCCATAGAGGGCTATGGTGAAAAAGGAAATATCTTCCGTTCAAAACTGGAAAGAAGCTTTCTGGGAAACTGCTCTGTGTTCTGTTAATTCATCTCACAGAGTTACATCTTTCCCTTCAAGAAGCCTTTCGCTAAGGCTGTTCTTGTAGAATTGGCAAAGGGATATTTGGAAGCCCATAGTGGGATATGGTGAAAAAGGAAATATCTTCCAATCAAAACTGGAAAGAAGCTTTATGAGAAACTGCTCTGTGTTCTGTTAATTCATCTCACAGAGTTACATCTTTCCCTTCAAGAAGCCTTTTGCTAAGGCTGTTCTTGTGGAATTGGCAAAGGGATATTTGGAAGCCCATAGAGGGCTATGGTGAAAAAGGAAATATCTTCCGTTCAAAACTGGAAAGAAGCTTTATGAGAAACTGCTCTGTGTTCTGTTAATTCATCTCACAGAGTTACATCTTTCCCTTGAAGAATCCTTTCAATAAGGCTGTTCTTGTGGAATTGGCAAAGGGATATTTCGAAGCCCATAGAGGGCTATGGTGAAAAAGGAAATATCTTCCGTTCAAAACTGGAAAGAAGCTTTCTGAGAAACTGCTCTGTGTTCTGTTAATTCATCTCACAGAGTTACATCTTTCCCTTCAAGAAGTCTTTCGCTAAGGCTGTTCTTGTGGAATTGGCAAGGGGATATTTGGAAGCCCATAGAGGGCTATGGTGAAAAAGGAAATAACTTCCGTTCAAAACTGGAAAGAAGCTTTCTGAGAAACTGCTCTGTGTTCTGTTAATTCATCTCACAGAGTTACATCTTTCCCTTCAAGAAACCTTTCGCTAAGGCTGTTCTTGTGGAATTCGCAAAGGGATATTTGGAAGCCCACAGAGGGATATGGTGAAAAAGGAAATATCTTCCGTTCAAAACTGGAAAGAAGCTTTCTGAGAAACTGCTCTGTGTTCTGTTAATTCATCTCACAGAGTTACCTCTTTCCCTTCAAGAAGCCTTTCGCTAAGGCTGTTCTTGTGGAATTGGCAAAGGGATATTTGGAAGCCCATAGAGGGCTTGGTGAAAAAGGAAATATCTTCCGTTCAAAACTGGAAAGAAGCTTTCTGAGAAACTGCTCTGTGTTCTGTTAATTCATCTCACAGAGTTACATCTTTCCCTTCAAGAAGCGTTTCGCTAAGGCTGTTCTTGTGGAATTGGCAAGGGGATATTTGGAAGCCCATAGAGGGCTATGGTGAAAAAGGAAATATCTTCCGTTGAAAACTGGAAAGAAGCTTTCTGAGAAACTGCTCTGTGTTCTGTTAATTCATCTCAGAGAGTTATATCTTTCCCTTCAAGAAGCCTTTCGCTAAGTCTGTTCTTGTGGAATTGGCAAAGGGATATTTGGAAGCCCATAGAGGGCTATGGTGAAAAAGGAAATATCTTCCGTTCAAAACTGGAAAGAAGCTTTCTGAGAAACTGCTCTGTGTTCTGTTAATTCATCTCACAGAGTTACATCTTTCCCTTCAAGAAGCCTTTCGCTAAGGCTGTTCTTGTGGAATTGGCAAAGGGATATTTGGAAGCCCATAGAGGGCTATGGTGAAAAAGGAAATATCTTCCGTTCAAAACTGGAAAGAAGCTTTCTGAGAAACTGCTCTGTGTTCTGTTAATTCATCTCACAGAGTTACATCTTTCCCTTCAAGAAGTCTTTCGCTAACGCTGTTCTTGTGGAATTGGCAAGGGGATATTTGGAAGCCCATAGAGGGCTATGGTGAAAAAGGAAATATCTTCCGTTCAAAACTGGAAAGAAGCTTTCTGAGAAACTGCTCTGTGTTCTGTTAATTCATCTCACAGAGTTACATCTTTCCCTTCAAGAAACCTTTCGTTAAGGCTGTTCTTGTGGAATTGGCAAAGGGATATTTGGAAGCCCATAGAGGGCTATGGTGAAAAAGGAAATATCTTCCGTTCAAAACTGGAAAGAAGCTTTCTGGGAAACTACTCTGTGTTCTGTAAATTCATCTCACAGAGTTACATCTTTCCCTTCAAGAAGCCTTTCGCTAAGGCTGTTCTTGTGGAATTGGAAAAGGGATATTTCGAAGCCCATAGAGGGCTATGGTGAAAAAGGAAATATCTTCCGTTCAAAACTGGAAAGAAGCTTTCTGAGAAACTGCTCTGTGTTCTGTTAGTTCATCTCACAGAGTTACATCTTTCCCTTCATGAAGCCTTTCGCTACGGCTGTTCTTCGGGAATTCGCAAAGGGATATTTGGAAGCCCATAGAGGGCTATGGTGAAAAAGGAAATATCTTCCGTTCAACACTGGAAAGTTTTCTGAGAAACTGCTCTGTGTTCTGTTAATTCATCTCACAGAGTTACATCTTTCCCTTCAAGAAGCCTTTCGCTAAGGCTCTTTTTGTGGAATTGGCAAAGGGATATTTGGAAGCCCATAGAGGGCTATGGTGTAAAAGGAAATATCTTCGTTCAACACTGGAAAGAAGCTTTCTGAGAAACTGCTCTGTGTTCTGTTAATTCGTCTCACAGTGTTACATCTTTCCTTTCAAGTAACCTTTCGCTAAAGCTGTTCTTGTGGAATTGGCAAGGGGATACTTGGAAGCCCTAGAGGGCTATGGTGAAAAAGGAAATATCTTCCGTTCAAAACTGGAAAGAAGCTTTCTGAGAAACTGCTCTGTGTTCTGTTAATTCATCTCACAGAGTTACATCTTTCCCTTCAAGAAGCCTTTCGCTAGGGCTGTTCTTGTGGAATTCGCAAAGGGATATTTGGAAGCCCATAGAGGGCTATGGTGAAAAAGGAAATATCTTCCGTTCAAAACTGGAAAGAAGCTTTCTGAGAAACTGCTCTGTGTTCTGTTAATTCATCTCACAGAGTTACATCTTTCCCTTCAAGAAGCCTTTCGCTAAGGCTGTTCTTGTAGAATTGGCAAAGGGATATTTGGAAGCCCATAGTGGGATATGGTGAAAAAGGAAATATCTTCCAATCAAAACTGGAAAGAAGCTTTCTGAGAAACTGCTCTGTGTTCTGTTAAATCATCTCACAGAGTTACATCTTTCCCTTCAAGAAGCCTTTTGCTAAGGCTGTTCTTGTGGAATTGGCAAAGGGATATTTGGAAGCCCATAGAGGGCTATGGTGAAAAAGGAAATATCTTCCGTTCAAAACTGGAAAGAAGCTTTATGAGAAACTGCTCTGTGTTCTGTTAATTCATCTCACAGAGTTACATCTTTCCCTTGAAGAAGCCTTTCGCTAAGGCTGTTCTTGTGGAATTGGCAAAGGGATATTTCGAAGCCCATAGAGGGCTATGGTGAAAAAGGAAATATCTTCCGTTCAAAACTGGAAAGAAGCTTTCTGAGAAACTGCTCTGTGTTCTGTTAATTCATCTCACAGAGTTACATCTTTCCCTTCAAGAAGTCTTTCGCTAACGCTGTTCTTGTGGAATTGGCAAGGGGATATTTGGAAGCCCATAGAGGGCTATGGTGAAAAAGGAAATATCTTCCGTTCAAAACTGGAAAGAAGCTTTCTGAGAAACTGCTCTGTGTTCTGTTAATTCATCTCACAGAGTTACATCTTTCCCTTCAAGAAACCTTTCGTTAAGGCTGTTCTTGTGGAATTGGCAAAGGGATATTTGGAAGCCCATAGAGGGCTATGGTGAAAAAGGAAATATCTTCCGTTCAAAACTGGAAAGAAGCTTTCTGGGAAACTACTCTGTGTTCTGTAAATTCATCTCACAGAGTTACATCTTTCCCTTCAAGAAGCCTTTCGCTAAGGCTGTTCTTGTGGAATTGGAAAAGGGATATTTCGAAGCCCATAGAGGGCTATGGTGAAAAAGGAAATATCTTCCGTTCAAAACTGGAAAGAAGCTTTCTGAGAAACTGCTCTGTGTTCTGTTAGTTCATCTCACAGAGTTACATCTTTCCCTTCATGAAGCCTTTCGCTACGGCTGTTCTTCGGGAATTCGCAAAGGGATATTTGGAAGCCCATAGAGGGCTATGGTGAAAAAGGAAATATCTTCCGTTCAACACTGGAAAGTTTTCTGAGAAACTGCTCTGTGTTCTGTTAATTCATCTCACAGAGTTACATCTTTCCCTTCAAGAAGCCTTTCGCTAAGGCTCTTTTTGTGGAATTGGCAAAGGGATATTTGGAAGCCCATAGAGGGCTATGGTGTAAAAGGAAATATCTTCGTTCAACACTGGAAAGAAGCTTTCTGAGAAACTGCTCTGTGTTCTGTTAATTCGTCTCACAGTGTTACATCTTTCCTTTCAAGTAACCTTTCGCTAAAGCTGTTCTTGTGGAATTGGCAAGGGGATACTTGGAAGCCCATAGAGGGCTATGGTGAAAAAGGAAATATCTTCCGTTCAAAACTGGAAAGAAGCTTTCTGAGAAACTGCTCTGTGTTCTGTTAATTCATCTCACAGAGTTACATCTTTCCCTTCAAGAAGCCTTTCGCTAGGGCTGTTCTTGTGGAATTCGCAAAGGGATATTTGGAAGCCCATAGAGGGCTATGGTGAAAAAGGAAATATCTTCCGTTCAAAACTGGAAAGAAGCTTTCTGAGAAACTGCTCGGTGTTCTGTTAATTCATCTCACAGAGTTACATCTTTCCCTTCAAGAAGCCTTTCGCTAAGGCTGTTCTTGTAGAATTGGCAAAGGGATATTTGGAAGCCCATAGTGGGATATGGTGAAAAAGGAAATATCTTCCAATCAAAACTGGAAAGAAGCTTTCTGAGAAACTGCTCTGTGTTCTGTTAAATCATCTCACAGAGTTACATCTTTCCCTTCAAGAAGCCTTTTGCTAAGGCTGTTCTTGTGGAATTGGCAAAGGGATATTTGGAAGCCCATAGAGGGCTATGGTGAAAAAGGAAATATCTTCCGTTCAAAACTGGAAAGAAGCTTTATGAGAAACTGCTCTGTGTTCTGTTAATTCATCTCACAGAGTTACATCTTTCCCTTGAAGAAGCCTTTCGCTAAGGCTGTTCTTGTGGAATTGGCAAAGGGATATTTCGAAGCCCATAGAGGGCTATGGTGAAAAAGGAAATATCTTCCGTTCAAAACTGGAAAGAAGCTTTCTGAGAAACTGCTCTGTGTTCTGTTAATTCATCTCACAGAGTTACATCTTTCCCTTCAAGAAGTCTTTCGCTAAGGCTGTTCTTGTGGAATTGGCAAGGGGATATTTGGAAGCCCATAGAGGGCTATGGTGAAAAAGGAAATAACTTCCGTTCAAAACTGGAAAGAAGCTTTCTGAGAAACTGCTCTGTGTTCTGTTAATTCATCTCACAGAGTTACATCTTTCCCTTCAAGAAACCTTTCGCTAAGGCTGTTCTTGTGGAATTCGCAAAGGGATATTTGGAAGCCCATAGAGGGATATGGTGAAAAAGGAAATATCTTCCGTTCAAAACTGGAAAGAAGCTTTCTGAGAAACTGCTCTGTGTTCTGTTAATTCATCTCACCGAGTTACATCTTTCCCTTCAAGAAGCCTTTCGCTAAGGCTGTTCTTGTGGAATTGGCAAAGGGATATTTGGAAGCCCATAGAGGGCTATGGTGAAAAAGGAAATATCTTCCGTTCAAAACTGGAAAGAAGCTTTCTGAGAAACTGCTCTGTGTTCTGTTAATTCATCTCACAGAGTTACATCTTTCCCTTCAAGAAGCGTTTCGCTAAGGCTCTTCTTGTGGAATTGGCAAAGGGATATTTGGAAGCCCATAGAGGGCTATGGTGAAAAAGGAAATATCTTCCGTTCAAAACTGGAAAGAAGCTTTCTGAGAAACTGCTCTGTGTTCTGTTAATTCATCTCACAGAGTTACATCTTTCTCTTCAAGAAGCCTTTCGCTAAGGCTGTTCTTGTGGAATTGGCAAAGGGATATTTGGAAGCCCATAGAGGGCTATGGTGTAAAAGGAAATATCTTCGTTCAACACTGGAAAGAAGCTTTCTGAGAAACTGCTCTGTGTTCTATTAATTCATCTCACAGAGTTAAATCATCCCCTTCAAGAAACCTTTCGCTAAGGCTGTTCTTGTGGAATTGGCAAAGGGATATTTGGAAGCCCATAGAGGGCTATGGTGAAAAAGGAAATATCTTCCGTTCAAAACTGGAAAGAAGCTTTCTGAGAAACTGCTCTGTGTTCTGTTAATTCATCTCACAGAGTTACATCTTTCCTTTCAAGAAACCTTTCGCTAAAGCTGTTTCTGTGGAATTCGCAAGGGGATACTTGGAAGCCCATAGAGGGCTATGGTGAAAAAGGAAATATCTTCCGTTCAAAACTGGAAAGAAGCTTTCTGAGAAACTGCTCTGTGTTCTGTTAATTCATCTCACAGAGTTACATCTTTCCCTTCATGAAGTCTTTCGCTAAGGCTGTTCTTGTGGAATTGGCAAAGGGATATTTGGAAGCCCATAGAGGGCTATGGTGAAAAAGGAAATATCTTCCGTTCAAAAGTGGAAAGAAGCTTTCTGAGAAACTGCTCTGTGTTCTGTTAATTCATCTCACAGAGTTACATCTTTCCCTTCAAGAAGCCTTTCGCTAAGGCTCTTCTTGTGGAATTGGGAAATGGATATTTGGAAGCCCATAGAGGGCTAAGGTGAAAAAGGAAATATCTTCCGTTCAAAACTGGAAAGAAGCTTTCTGAGAAACTGCTCTGTGTTCTGTTAATTCATCTCACAGAGTTACATCTTTCCCTTCAAGAAGCCTTTCGCTAAGGCTCTTCTTGTGGAATTGGCAAAGGGATATTTGGAAGCCCATAGAGGGCTATGGTGAAAAAGGAAATATCTTCCGTTCAAAACTGGAAAGAAGCTTTCTGAGAAACTGCTCTGTGTTCTGTTAATTCATCTCACAGAGTTACATCTTTCCCTTCAAGAAGTCTTTCGCTAAGGCTGTTCTTGTGGAATTGGCAAGGGGATATTTGGAAGCCCATAGAGGGCTATGGTGAAAAAGGAAATAACTTCCGTACAAAACTGGAAAGAAGCTTTCTGAGAAACTGCTCTGTGTTCTGTTAATTCATCTCACAGAGTTACATCTTTCCCTTCAAGAAACCTTTCGCCAAGGCTGTTCTTGTGGAATTGGCAAAGGGATATTTGGAAGCCCATAGAGGGCTATGGTGAAAAAGGAAATATCTTCCGTTCAAAACTGGAAAGAAGCTTTCTGAGAAACTGCTCTGTGTTCTGTTAATTCATCTCACAGAGTTACATCTTTCCCTTCAAGAAGCCTTTCGCTAAGGCTGTTCTTATGGAATTGGAAAAGGGATATTTGGAAGCCCATAGAGGGCTATGGTGAAAAAGGAAATATCTTCCGTTCCAAACTGGAAAGAAGCTTTCTGAGAAACTGCTCTGTGTTCTGTTAATTCGTCTCACAGTGTTACATCTTTCCTTTCAAGACACCTTTCGCTAAAGGTGTTTCTGTGGAATTGGCAAGGGGATACTTGGAAGCCCATAGAGGGCTATGGTGAAAAAGGAAATATCTTCCGTTCAAAACTGGAAAGAAGCTTTCTGAGAAACTGCTCTGTGTTCTGTTAATTCATCTCACAGAGTTACATCTTTCCCTTCAAGAAGCCTTTCGCTAAGGCTGTTCTTGTGTTATTGGAAAAGGGATATTTGGAAGCCCATAGAGGGCTATGGTGAAAAAGGAAATATCTTCCGTTCAAAACTGGAAAGAAGCTTTCTGGGAAACTACTCTGTGTTCTGTTAATTCATCTCACAGAGTTACATCTTTCCCTTCAAGAAGCCTTTCGCTAAGGCTGTTCTTGTGGAATTGGCAAAGGGATATTTGGAAGCCCATAGAGTGCTATGTTGAAAAAGGAAATATCTTCCGTTCAAAACTGGAAAGAAGCTTTCTGAAAAACTGCTCTGTGTTCTGTTAATTCATCTCACAGAGTTACATCTTTCCCTTCATGAAGCCTTTCGCTAAGGCTGTTCTTGTGGAATTCGCAAAGGATATTTGGAAGCCCATAGAGGGCTATGGTGAAAAAGGAAATATCTTCCGTTCAACACTGGAAAGAAGCTTTCTGAGAAACTGCTCTGTGTTCTGTTAATTCATCTCACAGAGTTACATCTTTCCCTTCAAGAAGCCTTTCGCTAAGGCTGTTCTTGTGGAATTGGCAAAGGGATATTTGGAAGCCCATAGAGGGCTATGGTGAAAGAGGAAATATCTTCCGTTCAAAACTGGAAAGAAGCTTTCTGAGAAATTGCTGTGTGTTCTGTTAATTAGTCTCACAGTGTTACATCTTTCCTTTCAAGAAACCTTTCGCTAAAGCTGTTACTGTGGAATTCGAAAGGGGATACTTGGAAGCCCATAGAGGGCTATGGTGAAAAAGGAAATATCTTCCGTTCAAAACTGGAAAGAAGCTTTCTGAGAAACTGCTCTCTGTTCTGTTAATTCATCTCACAGAGTTACATCTTTCCCTTCAAGAAGCCTTTCGCTAAGGCTGTTCTTGTGGAATTGGCAAAGGGATATTTGGAAGCCCATAGAGGGCTACGGTGAAAAAGGAAATATCTTCCGTTCAAAACTGGAAAGAAGCTTTCTGAGAAACTGCTCTGTGTTCTGTTAATTCATCTCACAGAGTTACATCTTTCCCTTCAAGAAGTCTTTCGCTAAGGCTGTTCTTGTGGAATTGGCAAGGGGATATTTGGAAGCCCATAGAGGGCTATGGTGAAAAAGGAAATATCTTCCGATCAAAACTGGAAAGAAGCTTTCTGAGAAACTGCTCTGTGTTCTATTAATTCATCTCACAGAGTTACATCATTCCCTTCAAGAAACCTTTCGCTAAGGCTGTTCTTGTGGAATTGGCAAAGGGATATTTGGAAGCCCATAGAGGGCTATGGTGAAAAAGGAAATATCTTCCGTTCAAAACTGGAAAGAAGCTTTATGAGAAACTGCTCTGTGTTCTGTTAATTCATCTCACAGAGTTACATCTTTCCCTTCAAGAAGCCTTTCGCTAAGGCTGTTCTTGTGGAATTGGCAAAGGGATATTTGGAAGCCCATAGAGGGCTATGGTGTAAAAGGAAATATCTTCGTTCAACACTGGAAAGAAGCTTTCTGAGAAACTGCTCTGTGTTCTGTTAATTCATCTCACAGAGTTACATCTTTCCCTTCAAGAAGCCTTTCGCTAAGGCTGTTCTTGTGGAATTGGCAAAGGGATATTTGGAAGCCCATAGAGGGCTATGGTGAAAGAGGAAATATCTTCCGTTCAAAACTGGAAAGAAGCTTTCTGAGAAACTGCTCTGTGTTCTGTTAATTCGTCTCACAGTGTTACATCTTTCCTTTCAAGAAACCTTTCGCTAAAGGTGTTTCTGTTGAATTCGCAAGGGGATACTTGGAAGCCCATAGAGGGCTATGGTGAAAAAGGAAATATCTTCCTTTCAAAACTGGAAAGAAGCTTTCTGAGAAACTGCTCTGTGTTCTGTTAATTCATCTCACAGAGATACATCTTTCCCTTCATGAAGTCTTTCGCTAAGGCTGTTCTTGTGGAATTGGCAAAGGGATATTTGGAAGCCCATAGAGGGCTATGGTGAAAAAGGAAATATCTTCCGTTCAAAACTGGAAAGAAGCTTTCTGAGAAACTGCTCTGTGTTCTGTTAATTCATCTCACAGAGTTACATCTTTCCCTTCAAGAAGCCTTTCGCTAAGGCTGTTCTTGTGGAATTGGCAAAGGGATATTTGGAAGCCCATAGAGGGCTATGGTGAAAAAGGAAATATCTTCCGTTCAAAACTGGAAAGAAGATTTCTGAGAAACTGCTCTGTGTTCTGTTAATTCATCTCACAGAGTTACATCTTTCACTTCAAGAAGTCTTTCGCTAAGGCTGTTCTTGTGGAATTGGCAAGGGGATATTTGGAAGCCCATAGAGGGCTACGGTGAAAAAGGAAATATCTTCCGTTCAAAACTGGAAAGAAGCTTTCTGAGAAACTGCTCTGTGTTCTGTTAATTCATCTCACAGAGTTACATCTTTCCCTTCAAGAAGCCTTTCGCTAAGGCTGTTCTTGTGGAATTGGCAAAGGGATATTTGGAAGCCCATAGAGGGCTATGGTGAAAAAGGAAATATCTTCCCTTCAAAACTGGAAAGAAGCTTTCTGAGAAACTGCTCTGTGTTCTGTTAATTCATCTCAGAGAGTTATATCATTCCCTTCAAGAAGCCTTTCGCTAAGTCTGTTCTTGTGGAATTGGCAAAGGGATATTTGGAAGCCCATAGATTGCTATGGTGAAAAAGGAAATATCTTCCGTTCAAAACTGGAAAGAAGCTTTCTGAGAAACTGCTCTGTGTTCTGTTAATTCGTCTCACAGAGTTACATCTTTCCCTTCAAGAAGCCTTTCGCTAAGGCTGTTCTTGTGGAATTGGCAAAGGGATATTTGGAAGCCCATAGAGGGCTATGGTGAAAAAGGAAATATCTTCCGTTCAAAACTGGAAAGAAGCTTTCTGAGAAACTGCTCTGTGTTCTGTTAATTCATCTCACAGAGTTACATCTTTCTCTTCAAGAAGCCTTTCGCTAAGGCTGTTCTTTTGGAATTGGCAAAGGGATATTTGGAAGCCCATAGAGGGCTATGGTGTAAAAGGAAATATCTTCGTTCAACACTGGAAAGAAGCTTTCTGAGAAACTGCTCTGTGTTCTGTTAATTCATCTCACAGAGTTACATCTTTCCCTTCAAGAAGCCTTTCGCTAAGGCTGTTCTTGTGGAATTGGCAAAGGGATATTTGGAAGCCCATAGAGGGCTATGGTGAAAGAGGAAATATCTTCCGTTCAAAACTGGAAAGAAACTTTCTGAGAAACTGCTCTGTGTTCTGTTAATTCGTCTCACAGTGTTACATCTTTCCTTTCAAGAAACCTTTCGCTAAAGCTGTTTCTGTGGAATTCGAAAGGGGATACTTGGAAGCCCATAGAGGGCTATGGTGAAAAAGGAAATATCTTCCGTTCAAAACTGGAAAGAAGCTTTCTGAGAAACTGCTCTCTGTTCTGTTAATTCATCTCACAGAGTTACATCTTTCCCTTCAAGAAGCCTTTCGCTAAGGCTGTTCTTGTGGAATTGGCAAAGGGATATTTGGAAGCCCATAGAGGGCTACGGTGAAAAAGGAAATATCTTCCGTTCAAAACTGGAAAGAAGCTTTCTGAGAAACTGCTCTGTGTTCTGTTAATTCATCTCACAGAGTTACATCTTTCCCTTCAAGAAGTCTTTCGCTAAGGCTGTTCTTGTGGAATTGGCAAGGGGATATTTGGAAGCCCATAGAGGGCTATGGTGAAAAAGGAAATATCTTCCGATCAAAACTGGAAAGAAGCTTTCTGAGAAACTGCTCTGTGTTCTATTAATTCATCTCACAGAGTTACATCATTCCCTTCAAGAAACCTTTCGCTAAGGCTGTTCTTGTGGAATTGGCAAAGGGATATTTGGAAGCCCATAGAGGGCTATGGTGAAAAAGGAAATATCTTCCGTTCAAAACTGGAAAGAAGCTTTATGAGAAACTGCTCTGTGTTCTGTTAATTCATCTCACAGAGTTACATCTTTCCCTTCAAGAAGCCTTTCGCTAAGGCTGTTCTTGTGGAATTGGCAAAGGGATATTTGGAAGCCCATAGAGGGCTATGGTGTAAAAGGAAATATCTTCGTTCAACACTGGAAAGAAGCTTTCTGAGAAACTGCTCTGTGTTCTGTTAATTCATCTCACAGAGTTACATCTTTCCCTTCAAGAAGCCTTTCGCTAAGGCTGTTCTTGTGGAATTGGCAAAGGGATATTTGGAAGCCCATAGAGGGCTATGGTGAAAGAGGAAATATCTTCCGTTCAAAACTGGAAAGAAGCTTTCTGAGAAACTGCTCTGTGTTCTGTTAATTCGTCTCACAGTGTTACATCTTTCCTTTCAAGAAACCTTTCGCTAAAGGTGTTTCTGTTGAATTCGCAAGGGGATACTTGGAAGCCCATAGAGGGCTATGGTGAAAAAGGAAATATCTTCCTTTCAAAACTGGAAAGAAGCTTTCTGAGAAACTGCTCTGTGTTCTGTTAATTCATCTCACAGAGATACATCTTTCCCTTCATGAAGTCTTTCGCTAAGGCTGTTCTTGTGGAATTGGCAAAGGGATATTTGGAAGCCCATAGAGGGCTATGGTGAAAAAGGAAATATCTTCCGTTCAAAACTGGAAAGAAGCTTTCTGAGAAACTGCTCTGTGTTCTGTTAATTCATCTCACAGAGTTACATCTTTCCCTTCAAGAAGCCTTTCGCTAAGGCTGTTCTTGTGGAATTGGCAAAGGGATATTTGGAAGCCCATAGAGGGCTATGGTGAAAAAGGAAATATCTTCCGTTCAAAAATGGAAAGAAGCTTTCTGAGAAACTGCTCTGTGTTCTGTTAATTCATCTCACAGAGTTACATCTTTCCCTTCAAGAAGTCTTTCGCTAAGGCTGTTCTTGTGGAATTGGCAAAGGGATATTTGGAAGCCCATAGAGGGCTATGGTGAAAAAGGAAATATCTTCCGTTCAAAACTGGAAAGAAGCTTTCTGAAAAACTGCTCAGTGTTCTGTTAATTCATCTCAGAGAGTTATATCTTTCCCTTCAAGAAGCCTTTCGCTAAGTCTGTTCTTGTGGAATTGGCAAAGGGATATTTGGAAGCCCATAGAGGGCTATGGTGAAAAAGGAAATATCTTCCGTTCAAAACTGGAAAGAAGATTTCTGAGAAACTGCTCTGTGTTCTGTTAATTCATCTCACAGAGTTACATCTTTCCCTTCAAGAAGTCTTTCGCTAAGGCTGTTCTTGTGGAATTGGCAAGGGGATATTTGGAAGCCCATAGAGGGCTACGGTGAAAAAGGAAATATCTTCCGTTCAAAACTGGAAAGAAGCTTTCTGAGAAACTGCTCTGTGTTCTGTTAATTCATCTCACAGAGTTACATCTTTCCCTTCAAGAAGCCTTTCGCTAAGGCTGTTCTTGTGGAATTGGCAAAGGGATATTTGGAAGCCCATAGAGGGCTATGGTGAAAAAGGAAATATCTTCCCTTCAAAACTGGAAAGAAGCTTTCTGAGAAACTGCTCTGTGTTCTGTTAATTCATCTCAGAGAGTTATATCATTCCCTTCAAGAAGCCTTTCGCTAAGTCTGTTCTTGTGGAATTGGCAAAGGGATATTTGGAAGCCCATAGATTGCTATGGTGAAAAAGGAAATATCTTCCGTTCAAAACTGGAAAGAAGCTTTCTGAGAAACTGCTCTGTGTTCTGTTAATTCGTCTCACAGAGTTACATCTTTCCCTTCAAGAAGCCTTTCGCTAAGGCTGTTCTTGTGGAATTGGCAAAGGGATATTTGGAAGCCCATAGAGGGCTATGGTGAAAAAGGAAATATCTTCCGTTCAAAACTGGAAAGAAGCTTTCTGAGAAACTGCTCTGTGTTCTGTTAATTCATCTCACAGAGTTACATCTTTCTCTTCAAGAAGCCTTTCGCTAAGGCTGTTCTTTTGGAATTGGCAAAGGGATATTTGGAAGCCCATAGAGGGCTATGGTGTAAAAGGAAATATCTTCGTTCAACACTGGAAAGAAGCTTTCTGAGAAACTGCTCTGTGTTCTGTTAATTCATCTCACAGAGTTACATCTTTCCCTTCAAGAAGCCTTTCGCTAAGGCTGTTCTTGTGGAATTGGCAAAGGGATATTTGGAAGCCCATAGAGGGCTATGGTGAAAGAGGAAATATCTTCCGTTCAAAACTGGAAAGAAACTTTCTGAGAAACTGCTCTGTGTTCTGTTAATTCGTCTCACAGTGTTACATCTTTCCTTTCAAGAAAACTTTCGCTAAAGCTGTTTCTGTGGAATTCGCAAGGGGATACTTGGAAGCCCATAGAGGGCTACGGTGAAAAAGGAAATATCTTCCGTTCAAAACCGGAAAGAAGCTTTCTGAGAAACTGCTCTGTGTTCTGTTAATTCATCTCACAGAGTTACATCTTTCCCTTCAAGAAGCCTTTCGCTAAGGCTGTTCTTGTGGAATTGGCAAAGGGATATTTGGAAGCCCATAGAGGGCTATGGTGAAAAAGGAATTATTTTCCGTTCAAAACTGGAAAGAAGATTTCTGAGAAACTGATCTGTGTTCTGTTAATTCATCTCACAGAGTTACATCTTTCCCTTCAAGAAGTCTTTCGCTAAGGCTGTTCTTGTGGAATTGGCAAGGGGATATTTGGAAGCCCATAGAGGGCTATGGTGAAAAAGGAAATATCTTCCGTTCAAAACTGGAAAGAAGCTTTCTGAGAAACTGCTCTGTGTTCTGTTAATTCATCTCACAGAGTTACATCTTTCCCTTCAAGAAGCCTTTCGCTACGGCTGTTCTTGTGGAATTGGCAAAAAGATATTTGGAAGCCCATAGAGGGCTATGGTGAAAGAGGAAATATCTTCCGTTCAAAACTGGAAAGAAGCTTTCTGAGACACTGCTCTGTGTTCTGTTAATTCGTCTCACAGTGTTACATCTTTCCTTTCAAGAAACCTTTCGCTAAAGCTGTTTCTGTGGAATTGGCAAGGGGATACTTGGAAGCCCATAGAGGGCTATGGTGAAAAAGGAAATATCTTCCGTTCAAAACTGGAAAGAAGATTTCTGAGAAACTGCTCTGTGTTCTGTTAATTCATCTCACAGAGTTACATCTTTCCCTTCAATAAGCCTTTCGCTAAGGCTGTTCTTGTGGAATTGGCAAGGGGATATTTGGAAGCCCATAGAGGGCTATGGTGAAAAACGAAATATCTTCCGTTCAAAAGTGGAAAGAAGCTTTCTGAGAAACTGCTCTGTGTTCTGTTAATTCATCTCACAGAGTTACATCTTTCCCTTCAAGAAACCTTTCGCTAAGGCTGTTCTTGTGGAATTGGCAAAGGGATATTTGGAAGCCCATAGAGGGCTATGGTGAAAAAGGAAATATATTCCGTTCAAAACTGGAAAGAAGCTTTCTGGGAAACTGCTCTGTGTTCTGTTAATTCATCTCACAGAGTTACATCTTTCCCTTCAAGAAGCCTTTCGCTAAGGCTGTTCTTGTGGAATTGGCAAAGGGATATTTGGAAGCCCATAGGGGGCTATGGTGAAAAAGGAAATATCTTCCGTTCAAAACTGGAAAGAATCTTTCTGAGAAACTGCTCTGTGTTCTGTTAATTCATCTCACAGAGTTACATCTTTCCCTTCATGAAGCCTTTCGCTAAGGCTGTTCTTGTGGAATTCGCAAAGGGATATTTGGAAGCCCATAGAGGGCTATGGTGAAAAAGGAAATATCTTCCGTTCAACACTGGAAAGAAGCTTTCTGAGAAACTGCTCTGTGTTCTGTTAATTCATCTCACAGAGTTACATCTTTCCCTTCAAGAAGCCTTTCGCTAAGGCTGTTCTTGTGTAATTGGCAAAGGGATATTTGGAAGCCCATAGAGGGCTATGGTGTAAAAGGAAATATCTTCGTTCAACACTGGAAAGAAGCTTTCTGAGAAACTGCTCTGTGTTCTGTTAATTCATCTCACAGAGTTACATCTTTCCCTTCAAGAAGCCTTTCGCTAAGGCTGTTCTTGTGGAATTGGCAAGGGGATATTTGGAAGCCCATAGAGGGCTATGGTGAAAAAGGAAATATCTTCCGTTCAAAACTGGAAAGAAGCTTTCTGAGAAACTGCTCTCTGTTCTGTTAATTCATCTCACAGAGTTACATCTTTCCCTTCAAGAAACCTTTCGCTAAGGCTGTTCTTGTGGAATTCGCAAAGGGATATTTGGAAGCCCATAGAGGCGTATGGTGAAAAAGGAAATATCTTCCGTTCAAAACTGGAAAGAAGCTTTCTGAGAAACTGCTCTGTGTTCTGTTAATTCATCTCACAGAGTTACATCTTTCCCTTCAAGAAGCCTTTCGCTAAGGCTGTTCTTGTGGAATTGGCAAAGGGATATTTGGAAGCCCATAGAGGGCTATGGTGAAAAAGGAAATATCTTCCGTTCAAAAGTGGAAAGAAGCTTTCTGAGACAGTGCTCTGTGTTCTGTTAATTCGTCTCACAGTGTTACATCTTTCCTTTCAAGAAACCTTTCGCTAAAGCTGTTTCTGTGGAATTGGCAAGGGGATACTTGGAAGCCCATAGATGGCTATGGTGAAAAACAAATATCTTCCGTACAAAACTGGAAAGAAGCTTTCTAAGAAACTGCTCTGTGTTCTGTTAATTCATCTCAGAGAGTTATATCTTTCCCTTCAAGAAGCCTTTCGCTAAGGCTGTTCTTGTGGAATTGGCAAAGGGATATTTGGAAGCCCATAGAGGGCTATGGTGAAAAAGGAAATATCTTCCGTTCAAAACTGGAAAGAAGCTTTCTGAGAAACTGCTCTGTGTTCTGTTAATTCATCTCACAGAGTTACATCTTTCCCTTCAAGAAGCCTTTCGCTAAGGCTGTTCTTGTCTAATTGGCAAAGGGATATTTGGAAGCCCATAGAGGGCTATGGTGAAAAAGGAAATAACTTCCGTTCAAACCTGGAAAGAAGCTTTCTGAGAAAGTGCTCTGTGTTCTGTTAATTCATCTCACAGAGTTACATCTTTCCCCTCAAGAAGCCTTTCGCTAAGGCTGTTCTTGTGGAATTGGCAAAGGGATATTTGGAAGCCCATAGAGGGCTATGGTGAAAAAGGAAATACCTTCCGTTCAAAACTGGAAAGAAGCTTTCTGAGAAACTGCTCTGTGTTCTGTTAATTCATCTCACAGAGTTACATCTTTCCCTTCAAGAAGCCTTTAGCTAAGGCTGTTCTTGTGGAATTGGCAAAGGGATAATTGGAAGCCCATAGAGGGCTATGGTGAAAAAGGAAGTATCATCCGTTCAAAACTGGAAAGAAGCTTTCTGAGAAACTGCTCTGTGTTCTGTTAATTCATCTCACCGAGTTACATCTTTCCCTTCAAGAAGCCTTTCGCTAAGGCTGTTCTTGTGGAATTGGCAAAGGGATATTTGGAAGCCCCTAGAGGGCTATGGTGAAAAAGGAAATATCTTCCGTTCAAAACTGGAAAGAAGCTTTCTGAGAAACTGTTCTGTGTTCTGTTAATTTGTCTCACAGTGTTACATCTTTCCTTTCAAGAAACCTTTCGCTAAAGCTGTTTCTGTGGAATTGGCAAGGGGATACTTGGAAGCCCATAGAGGGCTATGGTGAAAAACAAATATCTTCCGTACAAAACTGGAAAGAAGCTTTCTGAGAAACTGCTCTGTGTTCTGTTAATTCATCTCACAGAGTTACATCTTTCCCTTCAAGAAGCCTTTCGCTAAGGCTGTTCTTGTGGAATTGGCAAAGGGATATTTGGAAGCCCATAGAGGGCTATGGTGAAAGAGGAAATATCTTCCGTTCAAAACTGGAAAGAAACTTTCTGAGAAACTGCTCTGTGTTCTGTTAATTCGTCTCACAGTGTTACATCTTTCCTTTCAAGAAACCTTTCGCTAAAGCTGTTTCTGTGGAATTCGCAAGGGGATACTTGGAAGCCCATAGAGGGCTATGGTGAAAAAGGAAATATCTTCCGTTCAAAACCGGAAAGAAGCTTTCTGAGAAACTGCTCTGTGTTCTGTTAATTCATCTCACAGAGTTACATCTTTCCCTTCAAGAAGCCTTTCGCTAAGGCTGTTCTTGTGGAATTGGCAAAGGGATATTTGGAAGCCCATAGAGGGCTATGGTGAAAAAGGAATTATTTTCCGTTCAAAACTGGAAAGAAGATTTCTGAGAAACTGATCTGTGTTCTGTTAATTCATCTCACAGAGTTACATCTTTCCCTTCAAGAAGTCTTTCGCTAAGGCTGTTCTTGTGGAATTGGCAAGGGGATATTTGGAAGCCCATAGAGGGCTATGGTGAAAAAGGAAATATCTTCCGTTCAAAACTGGAAAGAAGCTTTCTGAGAAACTGCTCTGTGTTCTGTTAATTCATCTCACAGAGTTACATCTTTCCCTTCAAGAAGCCTTTCGCTACGGCTGTTCTTGTGGAATTGGCAAAAAGATATTTGGAAGCCCATAGAGGGCTATGGTGAAAGAGGAAATATCTTCCGTTCAAAACTGGAAAGAAGCTTTCTGAGACACTGCTCTGTGTTCTGTTAATTCGTCTCACAGTGTTACATCTTTCCTTTCAAGAAACCTTTCGCTAAAGCTGTTTCTGTGGAATTGGCAAGGGGATACTTGGAAGCCCATAGAGGGCTATGGTGAAAAAGGAAATATCTTCCGTTCAAAACTGGAAAGAAGATTTCTGAGAAACTGCTCTGTGTTCTGTTAATTCATCTCACAGAGTTACATCTTTCCCTTCAATAAGCCTTTCGCTAAGGCTGTTCTTGTGGAATTGGCAAGGGGATATTTGGAAGCCCATAGAGGGCTATGGTGAAAAACGAAATATCTTCCGTTCAAAAGTGGAAAGAAGCTTTCTGAGAAACTGCTCTGTGTTCTGTTAATTCATCTCACAGAGTTACATCTTTCCCTTCAAGAAACCTTTCGCTAAGGCTGTTCTTGTGGAATTGGCAAAGGGATATTTGGAAGCCCATAGAGGGCTATGGTGAAAAAGGAAATATATTCCGTTCAAAACTGGAAAGAAGCTTTCTGGGAAACTGCTCTGTGTTCTGTTAATTCATCTCACAGAGTTACATCTTTCCCTTCAAGAAGCCTTTCGCTAAGGCTGTTCTTGTGGAATTGGCAAAGGGATATTTGGAAGCCCATAGGGGGCTATGGTGAAAAAGGAAATATCTTCCGTTCAAAACTGGAAAGAAGCTTTCTGAGAAACTGCTCTGTGTTCTGTTAATTCATCTCACAGAGTTACATCTTTCCCTTCATGAAGCCTTTCGCTAAGGCTGTTCTTGTGGAATTCGCAAAGGGATATTTGGAAGCCCATAGAGGGCTATGGTGAAAAAGGAAATATCTTCCGTTCAACACTGGAAAGAAGCTTTCTGAGAAACTGCTCTGTGTTCTGTTAATTCATCTCACAGAGTTACATCTTTCCCTTCAAGAAGCCTTTCGCTAAGGCTGTTCTTGTGTAATTGGCAAAGGGATATTTGGAAGCCCATAGAGGGCTATGGTGTAAAAGGAAATATCTTCGTTCAACACTGGAAAGAAGCTTTCTGAGAAACTGCTCTGTGTTCTGTTAATTCATCTCACAGAGTTACATCTTTCCCTTCAAGAAGCCTTTCGCTAAGGCTGTTCTTGTGGAATTGGCAAGGGGATATTTGGAAGCCCATAGAGGGCTATGGTGAAAAAGGAAATATCTTCCGTTCAAAACTGGAAAGAAGCTTTCTGAGAAACTGCTCTCTGTTCTGTTAATTCATCTCACAGAGTTACATCTTTCCCTTCAAGAAACCTTTCGCTAAGGCTGTTCTTGTGGAATTCGCAAAGGGATATTTGGAAGCCCATAGAGGCGTATGGTGAAAAAGGAAATATCTTCCGTTCAAAACTGGAAAGAAGCTTTCTGAGAAACTGCTCTGTGTTCTGTTAATTCATCTCACAGAGTTACATCTTTCCCTTCAAGAAGCCTTTCGCTAAGGCTGTTCTTGTGGAATTGGCAAAGGGATATTTGGAAGCCCATAGAGGGCTATGGTGAAAAAGGAAATATCTTCCGTTCAAAAGTGGAAAGAAGCTTTCTGAGACAGTGCTCTGTGTTCTATTAATTCGTCTCACAGTGTTACATCTTTCCTTTCAAGAAACCTTTCGCTAAAGCTGTTTCTGTGGAATTGGCAAGGGGATACTTGGAAGCCCATAGATGGCTATGGTGAAAAACAAATATCTTCCGTACAAAACTGGAAAGAAGCTTTCTAAGAAACTGCTCTGTGTTCTGTTAATTCATCTCAGAGAGTTATATCTTTCCCTTCAAGAAGCCTTTCGCTAAGGCTGTTCTTGTGGAATTGGCAAAGGGATATTTGGAAGCCCATAGAGGGCTATGGTGAAAAAGGAAATATCTTCCGTTCAAAACTGGAAAGAAGCTTTCTGAGAAACTGCTCTGTGTTCTGTTAATTCATCTCACAGAGTTACATCTTTCCCTTCAAGAAGCCTTTCGCTAAGGCTGTTCTTGTCTAATTGGCAAAGGGATATTTGGAAGCCCATAGAGGGCTATGGTGAAAAAGGAAATAACTTCCGTTCAAACCCGGAAAGAAGCTTTCTGAGAAAGTGCTCTGTGTTCTGTTAATTCATCTCACAGAGTTACATCTTTCCCCTCAAGAAGCCTTTCGCTAAGGCTGTTCTTGTGGAATTGGCAAAGGGATATTTGGAAGCCCATAGAGGGCTATGGTGAAAAAGGAAATACCTTCCGTTCAAAACTGGAAAGAAGCTTTCTGAGAAACTGCTCTGTGTTCTGTTAATTCATCTCACAGAGTTACATCTTTCCCTTCAAGAAGCCTTTAGCTAAGGCTGTTCTTGTGGAATTGGCAAAGGGATAATTGGAAGCCCATAGAGGGCTATGGTGAAAAAGGAAGTATCATCCGTTCAAAACTGGAAAGAAGCTTTCTGAGAAACTGCTCTGTGTTCTGTTAATTCATCTCACCGAGTTACATCTTTCCCTTCAAGAAGCCTTTCGCTAAGGCTGTTCTTGTGGAATTGGCAAAGGGATATTTGGAAGCCCCTAGAGGGCTATGGTGAAAAAGGAAATATCTTCCGTTCAAAACTGGAAAGAAGCTTTCTGAGAAACTGTTCTGTGTTCTGTTAATTTGTCTCACAGTGTTACATCTTTCCTTTCAAGAAACCTTTCGCTAAAGCTGTTTCTGTGGAATTGGCAAGGGGATACTTGGAAGCCCATAGAGGGCTATGGTGAAAAACAAATATCTTCCGTACAAAACTGGAAAGAAGCTTTCTGAGAAACTGCTCTGTGTTCTGTTAATTCATCTCACAGAGTTACATCTTTCCCTTCAAGAAGCCTTTCGCTAAGGCTGTTCTTGTGGAATTGGCAAAGGGATATTTGGAAGCCCATAGAGGGCTATGGTAAAAAAGGAAATATCTTCCGTTCAAAACTGGAAAGAAGCTTTCTGAGAAACTGCTCTGTGTTCTGTTAATTCATCTCAGAGAGTTATATCTTTCCCTTCAAGAAGCCTTTCGCTAAGGCTGTTCTTGTGGAATTGGCAAAGGGATATTTGGAAGCCCATAGAGGGCTATGGTGAAAAAGGAAATATCTTCCGTTCAAAACTGGAAAGAAGCTTTCTGAGAAACTGCTCTGTGTTCTGTTAATTCATCTCACAGAGTTACATCTTTCCCTTCAAGAAGCCTTTCGCTAAGGCTGTTCTTGTGGAATTGGCAAAGGGATATTTGGAAGCCCTTAGAGGGATATGGTGAAAAAGGAAATATCTTCCGTTCAAAAGTGGAAAGAAGCTTTCTGAGAAACTGCTCTGTGTTCTGTTAATTCATCTCACAGAGTTACATCTTTCCCTTCAAGAAGCCTTTCGCTAAGGCTGGTCTTGTGGAATTGGCAAAGGGATATTTGGAAGCCCATAGAGGGCTATGGTGAAAAAGGAAATATCTTCCGTTCAAAACTGGAAAGAAGCTTTCTGAGAAACTGCTCTGTGTTCTGTTAATTCATCTCACAGAGTTACATCTTTCCCTTCATGAGGCCTTTCGCTAAGGCTGTTCTTGTGGAATTCGCAAAGGGATATTTGGAAGCCCATAGAGGGCTATGGCGAAAAAGGAAATATCTTCCGTTCAAAACTGGAAAGAAGCTTTCTGAGAAACAGCTCTGTGTTCTGTTAATTCATCTCATAGAGTTACATCTTTCCCTTCAAGAAGCCTTTCGCTAAGGGTGTTCTTGTGGAATTGGCAAAGGGATATTTGGAAGCCCATAGAGGGCTATGGTGAAAAAGGAAATATCTTCCGTTCAAAAGTGGAAAGAAGCTTTCTGAGAAACTGCTCTGTGTTCTGTTAATTCATCTCACAGAGTTACATCTTTCCCTTCAAGAAGTCTTTTGCTAAGTCTGTTCTAGTGTAATTGGCAAGGGGATATTTGGAAGCCCATAGAGGGCTATGGTGAAAAAAGAAATATCTTCCGTTCAAAACTGGAAAGAAGCTTTCTGAGAAACTGCTCTGTGTTCTGTTAATTCATCTCACAGAGTTACATCTTTCCCTTCAAGAAGCCTTTCGCTAAGGCTGTTCTTGTGGAATTGGCAAAGGGATATTTGGAAGCCCATAGAGGGCTATGGTGAAAAAGGAAATATCTTCCGTTCAAAAGTGGAAAGAAACTTTCTGAGAAACTGCTCTGTGTTCTGTTAATTCATCTCACAGAGTTACATCTTTCCCTTCAAGAAGTCTTTCGCTAAGGCTGTTCTTGTGGAATTGGCAAGGGGATATTTGGAAGCCCATAGAGGGCTATGGTGAAAAAGGAAATATCTTCCGTTCAAAACTGGAAAGAAGCCTTCTGAGAAACTGCTCTGTGTTCTGTTAATTCATCTCACGGAGTTACATCTTTCCCTTCAAGAAACCTTTCGCTAAGGCTGTTCTTGTGGAATTCGCAAAGGGATATTTGGAAGCCCATAGAGGGCTACGGTGAAAAACGAAATATCTTCCGTTCACAACTGGAAAGAAGCTTTCTGAGAAACTGCTCTGTGTTCTGTTAATTCATCTCACAGAGTTACATCTTTCCCTTCAAGAAGCCTTTCGCTAAGGCTGTTCTTGTGGAATTGGAAAAGGGATATTTAGAAGCCCTCAGAGGGCTATGGTGAAAAAGGAAATATCTTCCGTTCAAAACTGGAAAGAAGCTTTCTGAGAAACTGCTCTGTGTTCTGTTAATTCATCTCACAGAGTTACATCTTTCCCTTCAAGAAACCTTTCGCTAAGGCTGTTCTTGTGGAATTCGCAAAGGGATATTTGGAAGCCCATAGAGGGCTACGGTGAAAAATGAAATATCTTCCGTTCAAAACTGGAAAGAAGCTTTCTGAGAAACTGCTCTGTGTTCTGTTAATTCATCTCACAGAGTTACATCTTTCCCTTCAAGAAGCCTTTCGCTAAGGCTGTTCTTGTGGAATTGGAAAAGGGATATTTGGAAGCCCATAGAGGGCTATGGTGAAAAAGGAAATATCTTCCGTTCAAAACTGGAAAGAAGCTTTCTGGGAAACTGCTCTGTGTTCTGTTAATTCATCTCACAGAGTTACATCTTTCCCTTCAAGAAGCCTTTCGCTAAGGCTGTTCTTGTGGAATTGGCAAAGGGATATTTGGAAGCCCATAGAGGGCTATGGTGAAAAAGGAAATATCTTCCGTTCAAAAGTGGAAAGAAGCTTTCTGAGAAATTGCTCTGGGTTCTGTTAATTCATCTCACAGAGTTACATCTTTCCCTTCAAGAAGTCTTTCGCTAACGCTGTTCTTGTGGAATTGGCAAGGGGATATTTGGAAGCCCATAGAGGGCTATGGTGAAAAAGGAAATATCTTCCGTTCAAAACTGGAAAGAAGCCTTCTGAGAATCTGCTCTGTGTTCTGTTAATTCATCTCACAGAGTTACATCTTTCCCTTCAAGAAACCTTTCGCTAAGGCTGTTCTTGTGGAATTCGCAAAGGGATATTTGGAAGCCCATAGAGGGCTACGGTGAAAAAGGAAATATCTTCCGTTCACAACTGGAAAGAAGCGTTCTGAGAAACTGCTCTGTGTTCTGTTAATTCATCTCACAGATTTACATCTTTCCCTTCAAGAAGCCTTTCGCTAAGGCTGTTCTTGTGGAATTCGCAAAGGGATATTTGGAAGCCCATAGAGGGCTACGGTGAAAAACGAAATATCTTCCGTTCACAACTGGAAAGAAGCTTTCTGAGAAACTGCTCTGTGTTCTGTTAATTCATCTCACAGAGTTACATCTTTCCCTTCAAGAAGCCTTTCGCTAAGGCTGTACTTGTGGAATTGGCAAAGGGATATTTGGAAGCCCATAGAGGGCTATGGTGAAAAAGGAAATATCTTCCGTTCAAAAGTGGAAAGAAGCTTTCTGAGAAACTGCTCTGTGTTCTGTTAATTCATCTCACAGAGTTACATCTTTCCCTTCAAGAAGTCTTTAGCTAAGGCTGTTCTTGTGGAATTGGCAAGGGGATATTTGGAAGCCCATAGAGGGCTATGGTGAAAAAGGAAATATCTTCCGTTCAAAACTGGAAAGAAGCCTTCTGAGAAACTGCTCTGTGTTCTGTTAATTCATCTCACAGAGTTACATCTTTCCCTTCAAGAAACCTTTCGCTAAGGCTGTTCTTGTGGAATTCGCAAAGGGATATTTGGAAGCCCATAGAGGGCTACGGTGAAAAAGGAAATATCTTCCGTTCAAAACTGGAAAGAAGCTTTCTGAGAAACTGCTCTGTGTTCTGTTAATTCATCTCACAGAGTTACATCTTTCCCTTCAAGAAGCCTTTCGCTAAGGCTGTTCTTGTGGAATGGGCAAAGGGATATTTGGAAGCCCATAGAGGGATATGGTGAAAAAGGAATTATCTTCCGTTCAAAACTGGAAAGAAGCTTTCTGAGAAACTGCTCTGTGTTCTGTTAATTCATCTCACAGAGTTACATCTTTCCCTTCAAGAAGCCTTTCGCTAAGGCTGGTCTTGTGGAATTGGCAAAGGGATATTTGGAAGCCCATAGAGGGCTATGGTGAAAAAGGAAATATCTTCCGTTCAAAACTGGAAAGAAGCTTTCTGAGAAACTGCTCTGTGTTCTGTTAATTCATCTCACAGAGTTACATCTTTCCCTTCATGAAGCCTTTCGCTAAGGCTGTTCTTGTGGAATTCGCAAAGGGATATTTGGAAGCCCATAGAGGGCTATGGCGAAAAAGGAAATATCTTCCGTTCAAAACTGGAAAGAAGCTTTCTGAGAAACAGCTCTGTGTTCTGTTAATTCATCTCATAGAGTTACATCTTTCCCTTCAAGAAGCCTTTCGCTAAGGGTGTTCTTGTGGAATTGGCAAAGGGATATTTGGAAGCCCATAGAGGCCTATGGTGAAAAAGGAAATATCTTCCGTTCAAAAGTGGAAAGAAGCTTTCTGAGAAACTGCTCTGTGTTCTGTTAATTCATCTCACAGAGTTACATCTTTCCCTTCAAGAAGTCTTTTGCTAAGTCTGTTCTAGTGTAATTGGCAAGGGGATATTTGGAAGCCCATAGAGGGCTATGGTGAAAAAAGAAATATCTTCCGTTCAAAACTGGAAAGAAGCTTTCTGAGAAACTGCTCTGTGTTCTGTTAATTCATCTCACAGAGTTACATCTTTCCCTTCAATAAACCTTTCGCTAAGGCTGTTCTTGTGGAATTCGCAAAGGGATATTTGGAAGCCCGTAGAGGGCTACGGTGAAAAAGGAAATATCTTCCGTTCAAAACTGGAAAGAAGCTTTCTGTGAAACTGCTCTGTGTTCTGTTAATTCATCTCACAGAGTTACATTTTTCCCTTCAAGAAGCCTTTCGCTGAGGCTGTTCTTGTGGAATTGGAACAGGGATATTTGGAAGCCCATAGAGGGCTATGGTGAAAAAGGAAATATCTTCCGTTCAAAACTGGAAAGAAGCTTTCTGGGAAACTGCTCTGTGTTCTGTTAATTCATCTCACAGAGTTACATCTTTCCCTTCAAGAAGCCTTTCGCTAAGGCTATTCTTGTGGAACTGGAAAAGGGATATTTGGAAGCCCATAGAGGGCTATGGTGAAAAAGGAAATATCTTCCGTTCAAAACTGGAAAGAAGCTTTCTGAGAAACTGGTCTGTGTTCTGTTAATTCATCTCACAGAGTTACATCTTTCCCTTCAAGCAGCCTTTCGCTAAGGCTGTTCTTGTGCAATTGGCAAAGGGATATTTGGAAGCCCATAGAGGGCTATGGTGAAAAAGGAAATGCCTTTCGTTCAAAACTGGAAAGAAGCTTTCTGAGAAACTGCTCTGTGGTCTGTTAATTCATCTCACAGAGTTACATCTTTCCCTTCAAGAAGCCTTTCGCTAAGGCTGTTCTTGTGGAATTGGCAAAGGGATATTTGGAAGCCCATAGAGGGCTATGGTGAAAAAGGAAATATCTTCCGTTCAAAACTGGAAAGAAGCTTTCTAAGAAACTACTCGGTGTTCTGTTAATTCGTCTCACAGTGTTACATCTTTCCTTTCAAGAAACCTTTCCCTAACGCTGTTTCTGTGGAATTGACAAGGGGATACGTGGAAGCCCATAGAGGGCTATGGTGAAAAAGGAAATATCTTCCGTTCAAAACTGGAAAGAAGCTTTCTGAGAAACTGCTCTGTGTTATGTTAATTCATCTCACAGAGTTACATCTTTCCCTTCAAGCAGCCTTTCGCTAAGGCTGTTCTTGTGGAATTGGAAAAGGGGTATTTAGAAGCCCTTAGAGGGCTATGGTGAAAAAGGAAATATCTTCCGTTCAAAACTGGAAAGAAGCTTTCTGGGAAACTGCTCTGTGTTCTCTTAATTCATCTCACAGAGTTACATCTTTCCTTTCAAGAAGCCTTTCCCTAAGGCTGTTCTTGTGTAATTGGCAAAGGGATATTTGGAAGCCCATAGAGGGCTATGGTGAAAAAGGAAATATCTTCCGTTCAAAACTGGAAAGAAGCTTTCTGAGAAACTGCTCTGTGTTCTGTTAATTCATCTCACAGAGTTACATCTTTCCCTTCATGAAGCCTTTCGCTAAGGCTGTTCTTGTGGAATTCGCAAAGGGATAATTGGAAGCCCATAGAGGGCTATGGTGAAAAAGGAAATATCTTCCGTTCAAAACTGGAAAGAAGCTTTCTGAGAAACTGCTCTGTGTTCTGTTAATTCATCTCACAGAGTTACATCTTTCCCTTCAAGAAGCCTTTCGCTAAGGCTGTTCTTGTGGAATTGGCAAAGGGATATTTGGAACCCCGAGAGGGCTATGGTGAAAATGGAAATATCTTCCGTTCAAAACTAGAAAGAAGCTTTCTGAGAAACTGTTCTGTGTTCTGTTAATTCGTCTCACAGTGTTACATCTTTCCTTTCAAGAAACCTTTCGCTAAAGCTGTTTCTGTGGAATTGGCAAGGGGATACTTGGAAGCCCATAGAGGGCTATGGTGAAAAACAAATATCTTCCGTACAAAACTGGAAAGAAGCTTTCTGAGAAACTGCTCTGTGTTCTGTTAATTCATCTCACAGAGTTACATCTTTCCCTTCAAGAAGCCTTTCGCTAAGGCTGTTCTTGTGGAATTGGCAAAGGGATATTTGGAAGCCCATAGTGGGCTATGGTGAAAAAGGAAATATCTTCCGTTCAAAACTGGAAAGAAGCTTTCTGAGAAACTGCTCTGTGTTCTGTTAATTCATCTCACAGAGTTACATCTTTCCCTTCATGAAGCCTTTCGCTAAGGCTGTTCTTGTGTAATTCGCAAAGGGATATTTGGAAGCCCATAGAGGGCTATGGTGAAAAAGGAAATATCTTCCATTCAAAACTGGAAAGAAGCTTTCTGAGAAACTGCTCTGTGTTCTGTTAATTCATCTCACAGAGTTACATCTTTCCCTTCAAGAAGCCTTTCGCTAAGGCTGTTCTTGTGGAATTGGCAAAGGGATATTTGGAAGCCCATAGAGGGCTACGGTGAAAAAGGAAATATCTTCCGTTCAAAACTGGAAAGAAGCTTTCTGAGAAACAGCTCTGTGTTCTGTTAATTCATCTCACAGAGCTACATCTTTCCCTTCAAGAAGTCTTTTGCTAAGGCTGTTCTTGTGGAATTGGCAAGGGGATATTTGGCAGCCCATAGAGGGCTATGGTGAAAAAGGAAATATCTTCCGTTCAAAACTGGAAAGAAGCTTTCTGAGAAACTGCTCTGTGTTCTGTTAATTCATCTCACAGAGTTACATCTTTCCCTTCAAGAAACCTTTCGCTAAGGCTGTTCTTGTGGAATTCGCAAAGGGATATTTGGAAGCCCATAGAGGGCTACGGTGAAAAAGGAAATATCTTCCGTTCAAAACTGGAAAGAAGCTTTCTGAGAAACTGCTCTGTGTTCTGTTAATTCATCTCACAGAGTTACATCTTTCCCTTCAAGAAGCCTTTCGCTAAGGCTGTTCTTGTGGAACTGGAAAAGGGATATTTGGAAGCCCATAGAGGGCTATGGTGAAAAAGGAAATATCTTCCGTTCAAAACTGGAAAGAAGCTTTCTGGGAAACTGCTCTGTGTTCTGTTAATTCATCTCACAGAGTTACATCTTTCCCTTCAAGAAGCCTTTCGCTAAGGCTGTTCTTGTGGAATTGGCAAAGGGATATTTGGAAGCCCATAGAGGGCTATGGTGAAAAAGGAAATATCTTCCGTTCAAAACTGGAAAGAAGCTTTCTGAGAAACTGCTCTGTGTTCTGTTAATTCATCTCACAGAGTTATATCTTTCCCTTCAAGAAGCCTTTCGCTAAGGCTGTTCTTGTGGAATTGGCAAAGGGATATTTGGAAGCCCAAAGAGGGCTATGGTGAAAAAGGAAATATCTTCCGTTCAACACTGGAAAGAAGCTTTCTGAGAAACTGCTCTGTGTTCTGTTAATTCATCTCACAGAGTTACATCTTTCCCTTCAAGAAGCCTTTCGCTAAGGCTGTTCTTATGGAATTGGCAAAGGGATATTTGGAAGCCCATAGAGGGCTATGGTGAAAAAGGAAATATCTTCCGTTCAAAACTGGAAAGAAGCTTTCTGACAAACTGCTCTGTGTTCTGTTAATTCATCTCACAGAGTTACATCTTTCCCTTCAAGCAGCCTTTCGCTAAGGCTGTTCATGTGGAATTGGAAAAGGGATATTTGGAAGCCCATAGAGGGCTATGGTGAAAAAGGAAATATCTTCCGTTCAAAACTGGAAAGAAGCTTTCTGGGAAACTGCTCTGTGTTCTGTTAATTCATCTCACAGAGTTACATCTTTCCTTTCAAGAAGCCTTTCGCTGAGCCTGTTCTTGTGTAATTGGCAAAGGGATATTTGGAAGCCCATAGAGGGCTATGGTGAAAAAGGAAATATCTTCCGTTCAAAACTGGAAAGAAGCTTTCTGAGAAACTGCTCTGTGTTCTGTTAATTCATCTCAAAGAGTTACATCTTTCCCTTCATGAAGCCTTTCGCTAAGGCTGTTCTTGTGGAATTCGCAAAGGGATATTTGGAAGCCCATATAGGGCTATGGTGAAAAAGGAAATATCTTCCGTTCAAAACTGGAAAGAAGCTTTCTGAGAAACTGCTCTGTGTTCTGTTAATTCATCTCACAGAGTTACATCTTTCCCTTCAAGAAGCCTTTGGCTAAGGCTGTTCTTGTGGAATTGGCAAAGGGATATTTGGAGGCCCTTAGAGGGCTATGGTGAAAAAGGAAATATCTTCCGTTCAAAAGTGGAAAGAAGCTTTCTGAGAAACTGCTCTGTGTTCTGTTAATTCATCTCACAGAGTTACATCTTTCCCTTAAAGAAGTCTTTCGCTAAGGCTATTCTTGTGGAATTGGCAAGGGGATATTTGGAAGCCCATAGAGGGCTATGGTGAAAAAGGAAATATCTTCCGTTCAAAACTGGAAAGAAGCTTTCTGAGAAACTGCTCTGTGTTCTGTTAATTCATCTCACAGAGTTACATCTTTCCCTTCAAGAAACCTTTGGCTAAGGCTGTTCTTGTGGAATTGGCAAAGGGATATTTGGAAGCCCATAGAGGGCTATGGTGAAAAAGGAAATATCTTCCGTTCAAAACTGGAAAGAAGCTTTCTGGGAAACTGCTCTGTGTTCTGTTAATTCATCTCACAGAGTTACATCTTTCCCTTCAAGAAGCCTTTCGCTAAGGCTGTTCTTGTGGAATTGGCAAAGGGATATTTGGAAGCCCATAGTGGGATATGGTGAAAAAGGAAATATCTTCCAATCAAAACTGGAAAGAAGCTTTCTGAGAAACTGCTCTGTGTTCTGTTAATTCATCTCACAGAGTTACATCTTTCCCTTCAAGAAGCCTTTTGCTAAGGCTGTTCTTGTGGAATTGGCAAAGGGATATTTGGAAGCCCATAGAGGGCTATGGTGAAAAAGGAAATATCTTCCGTTCAAAACTGGAAAGAAGCTTTCTGAGAAACTGCTCTGTGTTCTGTTAATTCATCTCACAGAGTTACATCTTTCCCTTGAAGAAGCCTTTCGCTAAGGCTGTTCTTGTGGAATTGGCAAAGGGATATTTCGAAGCCCATAGAGGGCTATGGTGAAAAAGGAAATATCTTCCGTTCAAAACTGGAAAGAAGCTTTCTGAGAAACTGCTCTGTGTTCTGTTAATTCATCTCACAGAGTTACATCTTTCCCTTCAAGAAGTCTTTAGCTAAGGCTGTTCTTGTGGAATTGGCAAGGGGATATTTGGAAGCCCATAGAGGGCTATGGTGAAAAAGGAAATATCATCCGTTCAAAACTGGAAAGAAGCCTTCTGAGAAACTGCTCTGTGTTCTGTTAATTCATCTCACAGAGTTACATCTTTCCCTTCAAGAAACCTTTCGCTAAGGCTGTTCTTGTGGAATTCGCAAAGGGATATTTGGAAGCCCATAGAGGGCTACGGTGAAAAAGGAAATATCTTCCGTTCAAAACTGGAAAGAAGCTTTCTGAGAAACTGCTCTGTGTTCTGTTAATTCATCTCACAGAGTTACATCTTTCCCTTCAAGAAGCCTTTCGCTAAGGCTGTTCTTGTGGAATGGGCAAAGGGATATTTGGAAGCCCATAGAGGGATATGGTGAAAAAGGAAATATCTTCCGTTCAAAACTGGAAAGAAGCTTTCTGAGAAACTGCTCTGTGTTCTGTTAATTCATCTCACAGAGTTACATCTTTCCCTTCTAGAAGCCTTTCGCTAAGGCTGGTCTTGTGGAATTGGCAAAGGGATATTTGGAAGCCCATAGAGGGCTATGGTGAAAAAGGAAATATCTTCCGTTCAAAACTGGAAAGAAGCTTTCTGAGAAACTGCTCTGTGTTCTGTTAATTCATCTCACAGAGTTACATCTTTCCCTTCATGAAGCCTTTCGCTAAGGCTGTTCTTGTGGAATTCGCAAAGGGATATTTGGAAGCCCATAGAGGGCTATGGCGAAAAAGGAAATATCTTCCGTTCAAAACTGGAAAGAAGCTTTCTGAGAAACAGCTCTGTGTTCTGTTAATTCATCTCATAGAGTTACATCTTTCCCTTCAAGAAGCCTTTCGCTAAGGGTGTTCTTGTGGAATTGGCAAAGGGATATTTGGAAGCCCATAGAGGCCTATGGTGAAAAAGGAAATATCTTCCGTTCAAAAGTGGAAAGAAGCTTTCTGAGAAACTGCTCTGTGTTCTGTTAATTCATCTCACAGAGTTACATCTTTCCCTTCAAGAAGTCTTTTGCTAAGTCTGTTCTAGTGTAATTGGCAAGGGGATATTTGGAAGCCCATAGAGGGCTATGGTGAAAAAAGAAATATCTTCCGTTCAAAACTGGAAAGAAGCTTTCTGAGAAACTGCTCTGTGTTCTGTTAATTCATCTCACAGAGTTACATCTTTCCCTTCAATAAACCTTTCGCTAAGGCTGTTCTTGTGGAATTCGCAAAGGGATATTTGGAAGCCCGTAGAGGGCTACGGTGAAAAAGGAAATATCTTCCGTTCAAAACTGGAAAGAAGCTTTCTGTGAAACTGCTCTGTGTTCTGTTAATTCATCTCACAGAGTTACATTTTTCCCTTCAAGAAGCCTTTCGCTAAGGCTGTTCTTGTGGAATTGGAACAGGGATATTTGGAAGCCCATAGAGGGCTATGGTGAAAAAGGAAATATCTTCCGTTCAAAACTGGAAAGAAGCTTTCTGGGAAACTGCTCTGTGTTCTGTTAATTCATCTCACAGAGTTACATCTTTCCCTTCAAGAAGCCTTTCGCTAAGGCTGTTCTTGTGGAATTGGCAAAGGGATATTTGGAAGCCCATAGAGGGCTATGGTGAAAAAGGAAATATCTTCCGTTCAAAAGTGGAAAGAAGCTTTCTGAGAAACTGCTCTGTGTTCTGTAAATTCATCTCACAGAGTTACATCTTTCCCTTCAAGAAGTCTTTCGCTAAGGCTGTTCTTGTGGAATTGGCAAGGGGATATTTGGAAGCCCATAGAGGGCTATGGTGAAAAAGGAAATATCTTCCGTTCAAAACTGGAAAGAAGCCTTCTGAGAAACTGCTCTGTGTTCTGTTAATTCATCTCACAGAGTTACATCTTTGCCTTCAAGAAACCTTTCGCTAAGGCTGTTCTTGTGGAATTCGGAAAGGGATATTTGGAAGCCCATAGAGGGCTACGGTGAAAAAGGAAATATCTTCCGTTCAAAACTGGAAAGAAGCTTTCTGAGAAACTGCTCTGTGTTCTGTTAATTCATCTCACAGAGTTACATCTTTCCCTTCAAGAAGCCTTTCGCTAAGGCTATTCTTGTGGAACTGGAAAAGGGATATTTGGAAGCCCATAGAGGGCTATGGTGAAAAAGGAAATATCTTCCGTTCAAAACTGGAAAGAAGCTTTCTGAGAAACTGGTCTGTGTTCTGTTAATTCATCTCACAGAGTTACATCTTTCCCTTCAAGAAGCCATTCGCTAAGGCTGTTCTTGTGGAATTGGCAAAGGGATATTTGGAAGCCCATAGAGGGCTATGGTGAAAAAGGAAATATCTTCCGTTCAACACTGGAAAGAAGCTTTCTGAGAAACTGCTCTGTGTTCTGTTAGTTCATCTCACAGAGTTACATCTTTCCCTTCAAGAAGCCTTTCGCTAAGGCTGTTCTTGTGGAATTGGCAAGGGGATATTTGGAAGCCCATAGAGGGCTACGGTGAAAAAGGAAATATCTTCCGTTCAAAACTGGAAAGAAGCTTTCTGAGAAACTGCTCTGTGGTCTGTTAATTCATCTCACAGAGTTACATCTTTCCGTTCAAGAAGCCTTTGGCTAAGGCTGTTCTTGTGGAATTGGCAAAGGGATATTTGGAAGCCCATAGAGGGCTATGGTGAAAAAGGAAATATCTTCCGTTCAAAACTGGAAAGAAGCTTTCTGAGAAACTACTCTGTGTTCTGTTAATTCGTCTCACAGTGTTACATCTTTCCTTTCAAGAAACCTTTCCCTAACGCTGTTTCTGTGTAATTCACAAGGGGATACTTGGAAGCCCATAGAGGGCTATGGTGAAAAAGGAAATATCTTCCGTTCAAAACTGGAAAGAAGCTTTCTGAGAAACTGCTCTGTGTTCTGTTAATTCATCTCACAGAGTTACATCTTTCCCTTCAAGAAGCCTTTCGCTAAGGCTGTTCTTGTGGAATTGGCAAAGGGATATTTGGAAGCCCATAGAGGGCTATGGTGAAAAAGGAAATACCTTCCGTTCAAAACTGGAAAGAAGCTTTTTGAGAAACTGCTCTGTGGTCTGTTAATTCATCTCACAGAGTTACATCTTTCCCTTCAAGAAGCCTTTCGCTAAGGCTGTTCTTGTGGAATTGGCAAAGGGATATTTGGAAGCCCATAGAGGGCTATGGTGAAAAAGGAAATATCTTCCGTTCAAAACTGTAAAGAAGCTTTCTGACAAACTACTCTGTGTTCTGTTAATTCGTCTCACAGTGTTACATCTTTCCTTTCAAGAAACCTTTCGCTAACGCTGTTTCTGTGGAATTGGCAAGGGGATACTTGGAAGCCCATAGAGGGCTATGGTGAAAAAGGAAATATCTTCCGTTCAAAACTGGAAAGAAGCTTTCTGAGAAACTGCTCTGTGTTCTGTTAATTCATCTCACCGAGTTACATCTTTCCCTTCAAGCAGCCTTTCGCTAAGGCTGTTCTTGTGCAATTGGCAAAGGGATATTTGGAAGCCCATAGAGGGCTATGGTGAAAAAGGAAATGCCTTTCGTTCAAAACTGGAAAGAAGCTTTCTGAGAAACTGCTCTGTGGTCTGTTAATTCATCTCACAGAGTTACATCTTTCCGTTCAAGAAGCCTTTCGCTAAGGCTGTTCTTGTGGAATTGGCAAAGGGATATTTGGAAGCCCATAGAGGGCTATGGTGAAAAAGGAAATATCTTCCGTTCAAAACTGGAAAGAAGCTTTCTAAGAAACTACTCGGTGTTCTGTTAATTCGTCTCACAGTGTTACATCTTTCCTTTCAAGAAACCTTTCCCTAACGCTGTTTCTGTGGAATTGACAAGGGGATACGTGGAAGCCCATAGAGGGCTATGGTGAAAAAGGAAATATCTTCCGTTCAAAACTGGAAAGAAGCTTTCTGAGAAACTGCTCTGTGTTCTGTTAATTCATCTCACAGAGTTACATCTTTCCCTTCAAGCAGCCTTTCGCTAAGGCTGTTCTTGTGGAATTGGAAAAGGGGTATTTAGAAGCCCTTAGAGGGCTATGGTGAAAAAGGAAATATCTTCCGTTCAAAACTGGAAAGAAGCTTTCTGGGAAACTGCTCTGTGTTCTCTTAATTCATCTCACAGAGTTACATCTTTCCTTTCAAGAAGCCTTTCGCTAAGGCTGTTCTTGTGTAATTGGCAAAGGGATATTTGGAAGCCCATAGAGGGCTATGGTGAAAAAGGAAATATCTTCCGTTCAAAACTGGAAAGAAGCTTTCTGAGAAACTGCTCTGTGTTCTGTTAATTCATCTCACAGAGTTACATCTTTCCCTTCATGAAGCCTTTCGCTAAGGCTGTTCTTGTGGAATTCGCAAAGGGATAATTGGAAGCCCATAGAGGGCTATGGTGAAAAAGGAAATATCTTCCGTTCAAAACTGGAAAGAAGCTTTCTGAGAAACTGCTCTGTGTTCTGTTAATTCATCTCACAGAGTTACATCTTTCCCTTCAAGAAGCCTTTCGCTAAGGCTGTTCTTGTGGAATTGGCAAAGGGATATTTGGAACCCCGAGAGGGCTATGGTGAAAATGGAAATATCTTCCGTTCAAAACTGGAAAGAAGCTTTCTGAGAAACTGTTCTGTGTTCTGTTAATTCGTCTCACAGTGTTACATCTTTCCTTTCAAGAAACCTTTCGCTAAAGCTGTTTCTGTGGAATTGGCAAGGGGATACTTGGAAGCCCATAGAGGGCTATGGTGAAAAACAAATATCTTCCGTACAAAACTGGAAAGAAGCTTTCTGAGAAACTGCTCTGTGTTCTGTTAATTCATCTCACAGAGTTACATCTTTCCCTTCAAGAAGCCTTTCGCTAAGGCTGTTCTTGTGGAATTGGCAAAGGGATATTTGGAAGCCCATAGTGGGCTATGGTGAAAAAGGAAATATCTTCCGTTCAAAACTGGAAAGAAGCTTTCTGAGAAACTGCTCTGTGTTCTGTTAATTCATCTCACAGAGTTACATCTTTCCCTTCATGAAGCCTTTCGCTAAGGCTGTTCTTGTGTAATTCGCAAAGGGATATTTGGAAGCCCATAGAGGGCTATGGTGAAAAAGGAAATATCTTCCATTCAAAACTGGAAAGAAGCTTTCTGAGAAACTGCTCTGTGTTCTGTTAATTCATCTCACAGAGTTACATCTTTCCCTTCAAGAAGCCTTTCGCTAAGGCTGTTCTTGTGGAATTGGCAAAGGGATATTTGGAAGCCCATAGAGGGCTATGGTGAAAAAGGAAATATCTTCCGTTCAAAACTGGAAAGAAGCTTTCTGAGAAACAGCTCTGTGTTCTGTTAATTCATCTCACAGAGCTACATCTTTCCCTTCAAGAAGTCTTTTGCTAAGGCTGTTCTTGTGGAATTGGCAAGGGGATATTTGGAAGCCCATAGAGGGCTATGGTGAAAAAGGAAATATCTTCCGTTCAAAACTGGAAAGAAGCTTTCTGAGAAACTGCTCTGTGTTCTGTTAATTCATCTCACAGAGTTACATCTTTCCCTTCAAGAAACCTTTCGCTAAGGCTGTTCTTGTGGAATTCGCAAAGGGATATTTGGAAGCCCATAGAGGGCTACGGTGAAAAAGGAAATATCTTCCGTTCAAAACTGGAAAGAAGCTTTCTGAGAAACTGCTCTGTGTTCTGTTAATTCATCTCACAGAGTTACATCTTTCCCTTCAAGAAGCCTTTCGCTAAGGCTGTTCTTGTGGAACTGGAAAAGGGATATTTGGAAGCCCATAGAGGGCTATGGTGAAAAAGGAAATATCTTCCGTTCAAAACTGGAAAGAAGCTTTCTGGGAAACTGCTCTGTGTTCTGTTAATTCATCTCACAGAGTTACATCTTTCCCTTCAAGAAGCCTTTCGCTAAGGCTGTTCTTGTGGAATTGGCAAAGGGATATTTGGAAGCCCATAGAGGGCTATGGTGAAAAAGGAAATATCTTCCGTTCAAAACTGGAAAGAAGCTTTCTGAGAAACTGCTCTGTGTTCTGTTAATTCATCTCACAGAGTTATATCTTTCCCTTCAAGAAGCCTTTCGCTAAGGCTGTTCTTGTGGAATTGGCAAAGGGATATTTGGAAGCCCAAAGAGGGCTATGGTGAAAAAGGAAATATCTTCCGTTCAACACTGGAAAGAAGCTTTCTGAGAAACTGCTCTGTGTTCTGTTAATTCATCTCACAGAGTTACATCTTTCCCTTCAAGAAGCCTTTCGCTAAGGCTGTTCTTATGGAATTGGCAAAGGGATATTTGGAAGCCCATAGAGGGCTATGGTGAAAAAGGAAATATCTTCCGTTCAAAACTGGAAAGAAGCTTTCTGACAAACTGCTCTGTGTTCTGTTAATTCATCTCACAGAGTTACATCTTTCCCTTCAAGCAGCCTTTCGCTAAGGCTGTTCATGTGGAATTGGAAAAGGGATATTTGGAAGCCCATAGAGGGCTATGGTGAAAAAGGAAATATCTTCCGTTCAAAACTGGAAAGAAGCTTTCTGGGAAACTGCTCTGTGTTCTGTTAATTCATCTCACAGAGTTACATCTTTCCTTTCAAGAAGCCTTTCGCTGAGCCTGTTCTTGTGTAATTGGCAAAGGGATATTTGGAAGCCCATAGAGGGCTATGGTGAAAAAGGAAATATCTTCCGTTCAAAACTGGAAAGAAGCTTTCTGAGAAACTGCTCTGTGTTCTGTTAATTCATCTCAAAGAGTTACATCTTTCCCTTCATGAAGCCTTTCGCTAAGGCTGTTCTTGTGGAATTCGCAAAGGGATATTTGGAAGCCCATATAGGGCTATGGTGAAAAAGGAAATATCTTCCGTTCAAAACTGGAAAGAAGCTTTCTGAGAAACTGCTCTGTGTTCTGTTAATTCATCTCACAGAGTTACATCTTTCCCTTCAAGAAGCCTTTGGCTAAGGCTGTTCTTGTGGAATTGGCAAAGGGATATTTGGAGGCCCTTAGAGGGCTATGGTGAAAAAGGAAATATCTTCCGTTCAAAAGTGGAAAGAAGCTTTCTGAGAAACTGCTCTGTGTTCTGTTAATTCATCTCACAGAGTTACATCTTTCCCTTAAAGAAGTCTTTCGCTAAGGCTATTCTTGTGGAATTGGCAAGGGGATATTTGGAAGCCCATAGAGGGCTATGGTGAAAAAGGAAATATCTTCCGTTCAAAACTGGAAAGAAGCTTTCTGAGAAACTGCTCTGTGTTCTGTTAATTCATCTCACAGAGTTACATCTTTCCCTTCAAGAAACCTTTCGCTAAGGCTGTTCTTGTGGAATTGGCAAAGGGATATTTGGAAGCCCATAGAGGGCTATGGTGAAAAAGGAAATATCTTCCGTTCAAAACTGGAAAGAAGCTTTCTGGGAAACTGCTCTGTGTTCTGTTAATTCATCTCACAGAGTTACATCTTTCCCTTCAAGAAGCCTTTCGCTAAGGCTGTTCTTGTAGAATTGGCAAAGGGATATTTGGAAGCCCATAGTGGGATATGGTGAAAAAGGAAATATCTTCCAATCAAAACTGGAAAGAAGCTTTCTGAGAAACTGCTCTGTGTTCTGTTAATTCATCTCACAGAGTTACATCTTTCCCTTCAAGAAGCCTTTTGCTAAGGCTGTTCTTGTGGAATTGGCAAAGGGATATTTGGAAGCCCATAGAGGGCTATGGTGAAAAAGGAAATATCTTCCGTTCAAAACTGGAAAGAAGCTTTCTGAGAAACTGCTCTGTGTTCTGTTAATTCATCTCACAGAGTTACATCTTTCCCTTGAAGAAGCCTTTCGCTAAGGCTGTTCTTGTGGAATTGGCAAAGGGATATTTCGAAGCCCATAGAGGGCTATGGTGAAAAAGGAAATATCTTCCGTTCAAAACTGGAAAGAAGCTTTCTGAGAAACTGCTCTGTGTTCTGTTAATTCATCTCACAGAGTTACATCTTTCCCTTCAAGAAGTCTTTCGCTAAGGCTGTTCTTGTGGAATTGGCAAGGGGATATTTGGAAGCCCATAGAGGGCTATGGTGAAAAAGGAAATATCTTCCGTTCAAAACTGGAAAGAAGCTTTCTGAGAAACTGCTCTGTGTTCTGTTAATTCATCTCACAGAGTTACATCTTTCCCTTCAAGAAGCCTTTCGCTAAGGCTGTTCTTGTGGAATTGGCAAAGGGATATTTGGAAGCCCATAGAGGGCTATGGTGAAAAAGGAAATATCTTCCGTTCAAAACTGGAAAGAAGCTTTCTGAGAAACTGCTCTGTGTTCTGTTAATTCATCTCACAGAGTTACATCTTTCCCTTCAAGAAGTCTTTCGCTAAGGCTGTTCTTGTGGAATTGGCAAGGGGATATTTGGAAGCCCATAGAGGGCTATGGTGAAAAAGGAAATATCTTCCGTTCAAAACTGGAAAGAAGCTTTCTGAGAAACTGCTCTGTGTTCTGTTAATTCATCTCACAGAGTTACATCTTTCCCTTCAGGAAACCTTTCGCTAAGGCTGTTCTTGTGGAATTGGCAAAGGGATATTTGGAAGCCCATAGAGGGCTATGGTGAAAAAGGAAATATCTTCCGTTCAAAACTGGAAAGAAGCTTTCTGGGAAACTGCTCTGTGTTCTGTTAATTCATCTCACAGAGTTACATCTTTCCCTTCAAGAAGCCTTTCGCTAAGGCTGTTCTTGTGGAATTGGAAAAGGGATATTTCGAAGCCCATAGAGGGCTATGGTGAAAAAGGAAATATCTTCCGTTCAAAACTGGAAAGAAGCTTTCTGGGAAACTGCTCTGTGTTCTGTTAATTCATCTCACAGAGTTACATCTTTCCCTTCAAGAAGCCTTTCGCTAAGGCTGTTCTTGTGGAATTGGCAAAGGGATATTTGGAAGCCCATAGAGGGCTATGGTGAAAAAGGAAATATCTTCCGTTCAAAACTGGAAAGAAGCTTTCTGAGAAACTGCTCTGTGTTCTGTTAGTTCATCTCACAGAGTTACATCTTTCCCTTCATGAAGCCTTTCGCTACGGCTGTTCTTCGGGAATTCGCAAAGGGATATTTGGAAGCCCATAGAGGGCTATGGTGAAAAAGTAAATATCTTCCGTTCAACACTGGAAAGTTTTCTGAGAAACTGCTCTGTGTTCTGTTAATTCATCTCACAGAGTTACATCTTTCCCTTCAAGAAGCCTTTCGCTAAGGCTCTTTTTGTGGAATTGGCAAAGGGATATTTGGAAGCCCATAGAGGGCTATGGTGTAAAAGGAAATATCTTCGTTCAACACTGGAAAGAAGCTTTCTGAGAAACTGCTCTGTGTTCTGTTAATTCGTCTCACAGTGTTACATCTTTCCTTTCAAGTAACCTTTCGCTAAAGCTGTTCTTGTGGAATTGGCAAGGGGATACTTGGAAGCCCATAGAGGGCTATGGTGAAAAAGGAAATATCTTCCGTTCAAAACTGGAAAAAAGGTTTCTGAGAAACTGCTCTGTGTTCTGTTAATTCATCTCACAGAGTTACATCTTTCCCTTCAAGAAGCCTTTCGCTAGGGCTGTTCTTGTGGAATTCGCAAAGGGATATTTGGAAGCCCATAGAGGGCTATGGTGAAAAAGGAAATATCTTCCGTTCAAAACTGGAAAGAAGCTTTCTGAGAAACTGCTCTGTGTTCTGTTAATTCATCTCACAGAGTTACATCTTTCCCTTCAAGAAGCCTTTCGCTAAGGCTGTTCTTGTAGAATTGGCAAAGGGATATTTGGAAGCCCATAGTGGGATATGGTGAAAAAGGAAATATCTTCCAATCAAAACTGGAAAGAAGCTTTCTGAGAAACTGCTCTGTGTTCTGTTAATTCATCTCACAGAGTTACATCTTTCCCTTCAAGAAGCCTTTTACTAAGGCTGTTCTTGTGGAATTGGCAAAGGGATATTTGGAAGCCCATAGAGGGCTATGGTGAAAAAGGAAATATCTTCCGTTCAAAACTGGAAAGAAGCTTTATGAGAAACTGCTCTGTGTTCTGTTAATTCATCTCACAGAGTTACATCTTTCCCTTGAAGAAGCCTTTCGCTAAGGCTGTTCTTGTGGAATTGGCAAAGGGATATTTCGAAGCCCATAGAGGTCTATGTTGAAAAAGGAAATATCTTCCGTTCAAAACTGGAAAGAAGCTTTCTGAGAAACTGCTCTGTGTTCTGTTAATTCATCTCACAGAGTTACATCTTTCCCTTCAAGAAGTCTTTCGCTAAGGCTGTTCTTGTGGAATTGGCAAGGGGATATTTGGAAGCCCATAGAGGGCTATGGTGAAAAAGGAAATAACTTCCGTTCAAAACTGGAAAGAAGCTTTCTGAGAAACTGTTCTGTGTTCTGTTAATTCATCTCACAGAGTTACATCTTTCCCTTCAAGAAACCTTTCGCTAAGGCTGTTCTTGTGGAATTCGCAAAGGGATATTTGGAAGCCCATAGAGGGATATGGTGAAAAAGGAAATATCTTCCGTTCAAAACTGGAAAGAAGCTTTCTGAGAAACTGCTCTGTGTTCTGTTAATTCATCTCACAGAGTTACATCTTTCCCTTCAAGAAACCTTTCGCTAAGGCTGTTCTTGTGGAATTGGCAAAGGGATATTTGGAAGCCCATAGAGGGCTATGGTGAAAAAGGAAATATCTTCCGTTCAAAACTGGAAAGAAGCTTTCTGAGAAACTGCTCTGTGTTCTGTTAATTCATCTCACAGAGTTACATCTTTCCCTTCAAGAAGCGTTTCGCTAAGGCTCTTCTTGTGGAATTGGCAAAGGGATATTTGGAAGCCCATAGAGGGCTATGGTGAAAAAGGAAATATCTTCCGTTCAAAACTGGAAAGAAGCTTTCTGAGAAACTGCTCTGTGTTCTGTTAATTCATCTCAGAGAGTTATATCTTTCCCTTCAAGAAGCCTTTCGCTAAGTCTGTTCTTGTGGAATTGGCAAAGGGATATTTGGAAGCCCATAGAGGGCTATGGTGAAAAAGGAAATATCTTCCGTTCAAAACTGGAAAGAAGCTTTCTGAGAAACTGCTCTGTGTTCTGTTAATTCATCTCACAGAGTTACATCTTTCCCTTCAAGAAGCCTTTCGCTAAGACTGTTCTTGTGGAATTGGCAAAGGGATATTTGGAAGCCCATAGAGGGCTATGGTGAAAAAGGAAATATCTTCCGTTCAAAACTGGAAAGAAGCTTTCTGAGAAACTGCTCTGTGTTCTGTTAATTCATCTCACAGAGTTACATCTTTCCATTCAAGAAGTCTTTCGCTAAGGCTGTTCTTGTGGAATTGGCAAGGGGATATTTGGAAGCCCACGGAGGGCTATGGTGAAAAAGGAAATAACTTCCGTTCAAAACTGGAAAGAAGCTTTCTGAGAAACTGCTCTGTGTTCTGTTAATTCATCTCACAGAGTTACATCTTTCCCTTCAAGAAACCTTTCGCTAAGGCTGTTCTTGTGGAATTGGCAAAGGGATATTTGGAAGCCCATAGAGGGCTATGGTGAAAAAGGAAATATCTTCCGTTCAAAACTGGAAAGAAGCTTTCTGAGAAACTGCTCTGTGTTCTGTTAATTCATCTCACAGAGTTACATCTTTCCCTTCAAGAAGCCTTTCGCTAAGCCTGTTCTTATGGAATTGGAAAAGGGATATTTGGAAGCCCATAGAGGGCTATGGTGAAAAAGGAAATATCTTCCGTTCCAAACTGGAAAGAAGCTTTCTGAGAAACTGCTCTGTGTTCTGTTAATTCGTCTCACAGTGTTACATCTTTCCTTTCAAGACACCTTTCGCTAAAGTTGTTTCTGTGGAATTGGCAAGGGGATACTTGGAAGCCCATAGAGGGCTATGGTGAAAAAGGAAATATCTTCCGTTCAAAACTGGAAAGAAGCTTTCTGAGAAACTGCTCTGTGTTCTGTTAATTCATCTCACAGAGTTACATCTTTCCCTTCAAGAAGCCTTTCGCTAAGGCTGTTCTTGTGGTACAGGAAAAGGGATATTTGGAAGCCCATAGAGGGCTATGGTGAAAAAGGAAATATCTTCCGTTCAAAACTGGAAAGAAGCTTTATGGGAGACTGCTCTGTGTTCTGTTAATTCATCTCACAGAGTTACATCTTTCCCTTCAAGAAGCCTTTCGCTAAGGCTGTTCTTGTGGAATTGGCAAAGGGATATTTGGAAGCCCATAGAGGGCTATGGTGTAAAAGGAAATATCTTCGTTCAACACTGGAAAGTAGCTTTCTGACAAACTGCTCTGTGTTCTGTTAATTCATCTCACAGAGTTACAACTTTCCCTTCATGAAGTCTTTCGCTAAGGCTGTTCTTGTGGAATTGGCAAAGGGATATTTGGAAGCCCATAGAGGGCTATGGTGAAAAAGGAAATATCTTCCGTTCAAAACTGGAAAGAAGCTTTCTGAGAAACTGCTCTGTGTTCTGTTAATTCATCTCACAGAGTTACATCTTTCCCTTCAAGAAGCCTTTCGCTAAGGCTGTTCTTGTGGAATTGGCAAAGGGATATTTGGAAGCCCATAGAGGGCTATGGTGAAAAAGGAAATATCTTCCGTTCAAAACTGGAAAGAAGCTTTCTGAGAAACTGCTCTGTGTTCTGTTAATTCATCTCACAGAGTTACATCTTTCCCTTCAGGAAACCTTTCGCTAAGGCTGTTCTTGTGGAATTGGCAAAGGGATATTTGGAAGCCCATAGAGGGCTATGGTGAAAAAGGAAATATCTTCCGTTCAAAACTGGAAAGAAGCTTTCTGGGAAACTGCTCTGTGTTCTGTTAATTCATCTCACAGAGTTACATCTTTCCCTTCAAGAAGCCTTTCGCTAAGGCTGTTCTTGTGGAATTGGAAAAGGGATATTTCGAAGCCCATAGAGGGCTATGGTGAAAAAGGAAATATCTTCCGTTCAAAACTGGAAAGAAGCTTTCTGGGAAACTGCTCTGTGTTCTGTTAATTCATCTCACAGAGTTACATCTTTCCCTTCAAGAAGCCTTTCGCTAAGGCTGTTCTTGTGGAATTGGCAAAGGGATATTTGGAAGCCCATAGAGGGCTATGGTGAAAAAGGAAATATCTTCCGTTCAAAACTGGAAAGAAGCTTTCTGAGAAACTGCTCTGTGTTCTGTTAGTTCATCTCACAGAGTTACATCTTTCCCTTCATGAAGCCTTTCGCTACGGCTGTTCTTCGGGAATTCGCAAAGGGATATTTGGAAGCCCATAGAGGGCTATGGTGAAAAAGTAAATATCTTCCGTTCAACACTGGAAAGTTTTCTGAGAAACTGCTCTGTGTTCTGTTAATTCATCTCACAGAGTTACATCTTTCCCTTCAAGAAGCCTTTCGCTAAGGCTGTTCTTGTGGAATTGGCAAAGGGATATTTGGAAGCCCATAGAGTGCTATGGTGAAAAAGGAAATATCTTCCGTTCAAAACTGGAAAGAAGCTTTCTGAAAAACTGCTCTGTGTTCTGTTAATTCATCTCACAGAGTTACATCTTTCCCTTCATGAAGCCTTTCGCTAAGGCTGTTCTTGTGAAATTCGCAAAGGGATATTTGGAAGCCCATAGAGGGCTATGGTGAAAAAGGAAATATCTTCCGTTCAACACTGGAAAGAAGCTTTCTGAGAAACTGCTCTGTGTTCTGTTAATTCATCTCACAGAGTTACATCTTTCCCTTCAAGAAGCCTTTCGCTAAGGCTGTTCTTGTGGAATTGGCAAAGGGATATTTGGAAGCCCATAGAGGGCTATGGTGTAAAAGGAAATATCTTCGTTCAACACTGGAAAGTAGCTTTCTGACAAACTGCTCTGTGTTCTGTTAATTCATCTCACAGAGTTACAACTTTCCCTTCATGAAGTCTTTCGCTAAGGCTGTTCTTGTGGAATTGGCAAAGGGATATTTGGAAGCCCATAGAGGGCTATGGTGAAAAAGGAAATATCTTCCGTTCAAAACTGGAAAGAAGCTTTCTGAGAAACTGCTCTGTGTTCTGTTAATTCATCTCACAGAGTTACATCTTTCCCTTCAAGAAGCCGTTCGCTAAGGCTGTTCTTGTGGAATTGGCAAAGGGATATTTGGAAGCCCATAGAGGGCTATGGTGAAAAAGGAAATATCTTCCGTTCAAAACTGGAAAGAAGCTTTCTGAGAAACTGCTCTGTGTTCTGTTAATTCATCTCACAGAGTTACATCTTTCCCTTCAGGAAACCTTTCGCTAAGGCTGTTCTTGTGGAATTGGCAAAGGGATATTTGGAAGCCCATAGAGGGCTATGGTGAAAAAGGAAATATCTTCCGTTCAAAACTGGAAAGAAGCTTTCTGGGAAACTGCTCTGTGTTCTGTTAATTCATCTCACAGAGTTACATCTTTCCCTTCAAGAAGCCTTTCGCTAAGGCTGTTCTTGTGGAATTGGAAAAGGGATATTTCGAAGCCCATAGAGGGCTATGGTGAAAAAGGAAATATCTTCCGTTCAAAACTGGAAAGAAGCTTTCTGGGAAACTGCTCTGTGTTCTGTTAATTCATCTCACAGAGTTACATCTTTCCCTTCAAGAAGCCTTTCGCTAAGGCTGTTCTTGTGGAATTGGCAAAGGGATATTTGGAAGCCCATAGAGGGCTATGGTGAAAAAGGAAATATCTTCCGTTCAAAACTGGAAAGAAGCTTTCTGAGAAACTGCTCTGTGTTCTGTTAGTTCATCTCACAGAGTTACATCTTTCCCTTCATGAAGCCTTTCGCTACGGCTGTTCTTCGGGAATTCGCAAAGGGATATTTGGAAGCCCATAGAGGGCTATGGTGAAAAAGTAAATATCTTCCGTTCAACACTGGAAAGTTTTCTGAGAAACTGCTCTGTGTTCTGTTAATTCATCTCACAGAGTTACATCTTTCCCTTCAAGAAGCCTTTCGCTAAGGCTCTTTTTGTGGAATTGGCAAAGGGATATTTGGAAGCCCATAGAGGGCTATGGTGTAAAAGGAAATATCTTCGTTCAACACTGGAAAGAAGCTTTCTGAGAAACTGCTCTGTGTTCTGTTAATTCGTCTCACAGTGTTACATCTTTCCTTTCAAGTAACCTTTCGCTAAAGCTGTTCTTGTGGAATTGGCAAGGGGATACTTGGAAGCCCATAGAGGGCTATGGTGAAAAAGGAAATATCTTCCGTTCAAAACTGGAAAGAAGCTTTCTGAGAAACTGCTCTGTGTTCTGTTAATTCATCTCACAGAGTTACATCTTTCCCTTCAAGAAGCCTTTCGCTAGGGCTGTTCTTGTGGAATTCGCAAAGGGATATTTGGAAGCCCATAGAGGGCTATGGTGAAAAAGGAAATATCTTCCGTTCAAAACTGGAAAGAAGCTTTCTGAGAAACTGCTCTGTGTTCTGTTAATTCATCTCACAGAGTTACATCTTTCCCTTCAAGAAGCCTTTCGCTAAGGCTGTTCTTGTAGAATTGGCAAAGGGATATTTGGAAGCCCATAGTGGGATATGGTGAAAAAGGAAATATCTTCCAATCAAAACTGGAAAGAAGCTTTCTGAGAAACTGCTCTGTGTTCTGTTAATTCATCTCACAGAGTTACATCTTTCCCTTCAAGAAGCCTTTTACTAAGGCTGTTCTTGTGGAATTGGCAAAGGGATATTTGGAAGCCCATAGAGGGCTATGGTGAAAAAGGAAATATCTTCCGTTCAAAACTGGAAAGAAGCTTTATGAGAAACTGCTCTGTGTTCTGTTAATTCATCTCACAGAGTTACATCTTTCCCTTGAAGAAGCCTTTCGCTAAGGCTGTTCTTGTGGAATTGGCAAAGGGATATTTCGAAGCCCATAGAGGTCTATGTTGAAAAAGGAAATATCTTCCGTTCAAAACTGGAAAGAATCTTTCTGAGAAACTGCTCTGTGTTCTGTTAATTCATCTCACAGAGTTACATCTTTCCCTTCAAGAAGTCTTTCGCTAAGGCTGTTCTTGTGGAATTGGCAAGGGGATATTTGGAAGCCCATAGAGGGCTATGGTGAAAAAGGAAATAACCTCCGTTCAAAACTGGAAAGAAGCTTTCTGAGAAACTGTTCTGTGTTCTGTTAATTCATCTCACAGAGTTACATCTTTCCCTTCAAGAAACCTTTCGCTAAGGCTGTTCTTGTGGAATTCGCAAAGGGATATTTGGAAGCCCATAGAGGGCTATGGTGAAAAAGGAAATATCTTCCGTTCAAAACTGGAAAGAAGCTTTCTGAGAAACTGCTCTGTGTTCTGTTAATTCATCTCACAGAGTTACATCTTTCCCTTCAAGAAGCCTTTCGCTAAGGCTGTTCTTGTGGAATTGGCAAAGGGATATTTGGAAGCCCATAGAGGGCTATGGTGAAAAAGGAAATATCTTCCGTTCAAAACTGGAAAGAAGCTTTCTGAGAAACTGCTCTGTGTTCTGTTAATTCATCTCACAGAGTTACATCTTTCCCTTCAGGAAACCTTTCGCTAAGGCTGTTCTTGTGGAATTGGCAAAGGGATATTTGGAAGCCCATAGAGGGCTATGGTGAAAAAGGAAATATCTTCCGTTCAAAACTGGAAAGAAGCTTTCTGGGAAACTGCTCTGTGTTCTGTTAATTCATCTCACAGAGTTACATCTTTCCCTTCAAGAAGCCTTTCGCTAAGGCTGTTCTTGTGGAATTGGAAAAGGGATATTTCGAAGCCCATAGAGGGCTATGGTGAAAAAGGAAATATCTTCCGTTCAAAACTGGAAAGAAGCTTTCTGGGAAACTGCTCTGTGTTCTGTTAATTCATCTCACAGAGTTACATCTTTCCCTTCAAGAAGCCTTTCGCTAAGGCTGTTCTTGTGGAATTGGCAAAGGGATATTTGGAAGCCCATAGAGGGCTATGGTGAAAAAGGAAATATCTTCCGTTCAAAACTGGAAAGAAGCTTTCTGAGAAACTGCTCTGTGTTCTGTTAGTTCATCTCACAGAGTTACATCTTTCCCTTCATGAAGCCTTTCGCTACGGCTGTTCTTCGGGAATTCGCAAAGGGATATTTGGAAGCCCATAGAGGGCTATGGTGAAAAAGTAAATATCTTCCGTTCAACACTGGAAAGTTTTCTGAGAAACTGCTCTGTGTTCTGTTAATTCATCTCACAGAGTTACATCTTTCCCTTCAAGAAGCCTTTCGCTAAGGTTCTTTTTGTGGAATTGGCAAAGGGATATTTGGAAGCCCATAGAGGGCTATGGTGTAAAAGGAAATATCTTCGTTCAACACTGGAAAGAAGCTTTCTGAGAAACTGCTCTGTGTTCTGTTAATTCGTCTCACAGTGTTACATCTTTCCTTTCAAGTAACCTTTCGCTAAAGCTGTTCTTGTGGAATTGGCAAGGGGATACTTGGAAGCCCATAGAGGGCTATGGTGAAAAAGGAAATATCTTCCGTTCAAAACTGGAAAGAAGCTTTCTGAGAAACTGCTCTGTGTTCTGTTAATTCATCTCACAGAGTTACATCTTTCCCTTCAAGAAGCCTTTCGCTAGGGCTGTTCTTGTGGAATTCGCAAAGGGATATTTGGAAGCCCATAGAGGGCTATGGTGAAAAAGGAAATATCTTCCGTTCAAAACTGGAAAGAAGCTTTCTGAGAAACTGCTCTGTGTTCTGTTAATTCATCTCACAGAGTTACATCTTTCCCTTCAAGAAGCCTTTCGCTAAGGCTGTTCTTGTAGAATTGGCAAAGGGATATTTGGAAGCCCATAGAGGGCTATGGTGTAAAAGGAAATATCTTCCGTTCAAAAGTGGAAAGAAGCTTTCTGAGAAATTGCTCTGGGTTCTGTTAATTCATCTCACAGAGTTACATCTTTCCCTTCAAGAAGTCTTTCGCTAAGGCTGTTCTTGTGGAATTGGCAAAGGGATATTTGGAAGCCCATAGAGGGCTATGGTGAAAAAGGAAATATCTTCCGTTCTAAACTGGAAAGAAGCTTTCTGAGAAACTGATCTGTGTTCTGTTAATTCATCTCACAGAGTTACATCTTTCCCTTCAAGAAGCCTTTCGCTAAGGCTGTTCTTGTAGAATTGGCAAAGGGATATTTGGAAGCCCATAGAGGGCTATGGTGTAAAAGGAAATATCTTCCGTTCAAAAGTGGAAAGAAGCTTTCTGAGAAATTGCTCTGGGTTCTGTTAATTCATCTCACAGAGTTACATCTTTCCCTTCAAGAAGTCTTTCGCTAAGGCTGTTCTTGTGGAATTGGCAAGGGGATATTTGGAAGCCCATAGAGGGCTATGGTGAAAAAGGAAATATCTTCCGTTCAAAACTGGAAAGAAGCCTTCTGAGAATCTGCTCTGTGTTCTGTTAATTCATCTCACAGAGTTACATCTTTCCCTTCAAGAAACCTTTCGCTAAGGCTGTTCTTGTGGAATTCGCAAAGGGATATTTGGAAGCCCATAGAGGGCTACGGTGAAAAAGGAAATATCTTCCGTTCACAACTGGAAAGAAGCGTTCTGAGAAACTGCTCTGTGTTCTGTTAATTCATCTCACAGATTTACATCTTTCCCTTCAAGAAGCCTTTCGCTAAGGCTGTTCTTGTGGAATTCGCAAACTGATATTTGGAAGCCCATAGAGGGCTATGGTGAAAAAGGAAATATCTTCCGTTCAAAACTGGAAAGAAGCTTTCTGGGAAACTGCTGTGTGTTCTGTTAATTCATCTCACAGAGTTACATCTTTCCCTTCAAGAAGCCTTTCGCTAAGGCTGTACTTGTGGAATTGGCAAAGGGATATTTGGAAGCCCATAGAGGGCTATGGTGAAAAAGGAAATATCTTCCGTTCAAAAGTGGAAAGAAGCTTTCTGAGAAACTGCTCTGTGTTCTGTTAATTCATCTCACAGAGTTACATCTTTCCCTTCAAGAAGTCTTTAGCTAAGGCTGTTCTTGTGGAATTGGCAAGGGGATATTTGGAAGCCCATAGAGGGCTATGGTGAAAAAGGAAATATCTTCCGTTCAAAACTGGAAAGAAGCCTTCTGAGAAACTGCTCTGTGTTCTGTTAATTCATCTCACAGAGTTACATCTTTCCCTTCAAGAAACCTTTCGCTAAGGCTGTTCTTGTGGAATTCGCAAAGGGATATTTGGAAGCCCATAGAGGGCTACGGTGAAAAAGGAAATATCTTCCGTTCAAAACTGGAAAGAAGCTTTCTGAGAAACTGCTCTGTGTTCTGTTAATTCATCTCACAGAGTTACATCTTTCCCTTCAAGAAGCCTTTCGCTAAGGCTGTTCTTGTGGAATGGGCAAAGGGATATTTGGAAGCCCATAGAGGGATATGGTGAAAAAGGAATTATCTTCCGTTCAAAACTGGAAAGAAGCTTTCTGAGAAACTGCTCTGTGTTCTGTTAATTCATCTCACAGAGTTACATCTTTCCCTTCAAGAAGCCTTTCGCTAAGGCTGGTCTTGTGGAATTGGCAAAGGGATATTTGGAAGCCCATAGAGGGCTATGGTGAAAAAGGAAATATCTTCCGTTCAAAACTGGAAAGAAGCTTTCTGAGAAACTGCTCTGTGTTCTGTTAATTCATCTCACAGAGTTACATCTTTCCCTTCATGAAGCCTTTCGCTAAGGCTGTTCTTGTGGAATTCGCAAAGGGATATTTGGAAGCCCATAGAGGGCTATGGCGAAAAAGGAAATATCTTCCGTTCAAAACTGGAAAGAAGCTTTCTGAGAAACAGCTCTGTGTTCTGTTAATTCATCTCATAGAGTTACATCTTTCCCTTCAAGAAGCCTTTCGCTAAGGGTGTTCTTGTGGAATTGGCAAAGGGATATTTGGAAGCCCATAGAGGCCTATGGTGAAAAAGGAAATATCTTCCGTTCAAAAGTGGAAAGAAGCTTTCTGAGAAACTGCTCTGTGTTCTGTTAATTCATCTCACAGAGTTACATCTTTCCCTTCAAGAAGTCTTTTGCTAAGTCTGTTCTAGTGTAATTGGCAAGGGGATATTTGGAAGCCCATAGAGGGCTATGGTGAAAAAAGAAATATCTTCCGTTCAAAACTGGAAAGAAGCTTTCTGAGAAACTGCTCTGTGTTCTGTTAATTCATCTCACAGAGTTACATCTTTCCCTTCAATAAACCTTTCGCTAAGGCTGTTCTTGTGGAATTCGCAAAGGGATATTTGGAAGCCCGTAGAGGGCTACGGTGAAAAAGGAAATATCGTCCGTTCAAAACTGGAAAGAAGCTTTCTGTGAAACTGCTCTGTGTTCTGTTAATTCATCTCACAGAGTTACATTTTTCCCTTCAAGAAGCCTTTCGCTAAGGCTGTTCTTGTGGAATTGGAACAGGGATATTTGGAAGCCCATAGAGGGCTATGGTGAAAAAGGAAATATCTTCCGTTCAAAACTGGAAAGAAGCTTTCTGGGAAACTGCTCTGTGTTCTGTTAATTCATCTCACAGAGTTACATCTTTCCCTTCAAGAAGCCTTTCGCTAAGGCTGTTCTTGTGGAATTGGCAAAGGGATATTTGGAAGCCCATAGAGGGATATGGTGAAAAAGGAAATATCTTCCGTTCAAAAGTGGAAAGAAGCTTTCTGAGAAACTGCTCTGTGTTCTGTTAATTCATCTCACAGAGTTACATCTTTCCCTTCAAGAAGTCTTTCGCTAAGGCTGTTCTTGTGGAATTGGCAAGGGGATATTTGGAAGCCCATAGAGGGCTATGGTGAAAAAGGAAATATCTTCCGTTCAAAACTGGAAAGAAGCCTTCTGAGAAACTGCTCTGTGTTCTGTTAATTCATCTCACAGAGTTACATCTTTGCCTTCAAGAAACCTTTCGCTAAGGCTGTTCTTGTGGAATTCGGAAAGGGATATTTGGAAGCCCATAGAGGGCTACGGTGAAAAAGGAAATATCTTCCGTTCAAAACTGGAAAGAAGCTTTCTGAGAAACTGCTCTGTGTTCTGTTAATTCATCTCACAGAGTTACATCTTTCCCTTCAAGAAGCCTTTCGCTAAGGCTATTCTTGTGGAACTGGAAAAGGGATATTTGGAAGCCCATAGAGGGCTATGGTGAAAAAGGAAATATCTTCCGTTCAAAACTGGAAAGAAGCTTTCTGAGAAACTGGTCTGTGTTCTGTTAATTCATCTCACAGAGTTACATCTTTCCCTTCAAGCAGCCTTTCGCTAAGGCTGTTCTTGTGCAATTGGCAAAGGGATATTTGGAAGCCCATAGAGGGCTATGGTGAAAAAGGAAATGCCTTTCGTTCAAAACTGGAAAGAAGCTTTCTGAGAAACTGCTCTGTGGTCTGTTAATTCATCTCACAGAGTTACATCTTTCCCTTCAAGAAGCCTTTCGCTAAGGCTGTTCTTGTGGAATTGGCAAAGGGATATTTGGAAGCCCATAGAGGGCTATGGTGAAAAAGGAAATATCTTCCGTTCAAAACTGGAAAGAAGCTTTCTAAGAAACTACTCGGTGTTCTGTTAATTCGTCTCACAGTGTTACATCTTTCCTTTCAAGAAACCTTTCCCTAACGCTGTTTCTGTGGAATTGACAAGGGGATACGTGGAAGCCCATAGAGGGCTATGGTGAAAAAGGAAATATCTTCCGTTCAAAACTGGAAAGAAGCTTTCTGAGAAACTGCTCTGTGTTCTGTTAATTCATCTCACAGAGTTACATCTTTCCCTTCAAGCAGCCTTTCGCTAAGGCTGTTCTTGTGGAATTGGAAAAGGGGTATTTAGAAGCCCTTAGAGGGCTATGGTGAAAAAGGAAATATCTTCCGTTCAAAACTGGAAAGAAGCTTTCTGGGAAACTGCTCTGTGTTCTCTTAATTCATCTCACAGAGTTACATCTTTCCTTTCAAGAAGCCTTTCGCTAAGGCTGTTCTTGTGGAATTGGCAAAGGGATATTTGGAAGCCCATAGAGGGCTATGGTGAAAAAGGAAATATCTTCCGTTCAAAACTGGAAAGAAGCTTTCTGAGAAACTGCTCTGTGTTCTGTTAATTCATCTCACAGAGTTACATCTTTCCCTTCATGAAGCCTTTCGCTAAGGCTGTTCTTGTGGAATTCGCAAAGGGATAATTGGAAGCCCATAGAGGGCTATGGTGAAAAAGGAAATATCTTCCGTTCAAAACTGGAAAGAAGCTTTCTGAGAAACTGCTCTGTGTTCTGTTAATTCATCTCACAGAGTTACATCTTTCCCTTCAAGAAGCCTTTCGCTAAGGCTGTTCTTGTGGAATTGGCAAAGGGATATTTGGAACCCCGAGAGGGCTATGGTGAAAATGGAAATATCTTCCGTTCAAAACTGGAAAGAAGCTTTCTGAGAAACTGTTCTGTGTTCTGTTAATTCGTCTCACAGTGTTACATCTTTCCTTTCAAGAAACCTTTCGCTAAAGCTGTTTCTGTGGAATTGGCAAGGGGATACTTGGAAGCCCATAGAGGGCTATGGTGAAAAACAAATATCTTCCGTACAAAACTGGAAAGAAGCTTTCTGAGAAACTGCTCTGTGTTCTGTTAATTCATCTCACAGAGTTACATCTTTCCCTTCAAGAAGCCTTTCGCTAAGGCTGTTCTTGTGGAATTGGCAAAGGGATATTTGGAAGCCCATAGAGGGCTATGGTGAAAAAGGAAATATCTTCCGTTCAAAACTGGAAAGAAGCTTTCTGAGAAACAGCTCTGTGTTCTGTTAATTCATCTCACAGAGCTACATCTTTCCCTTCAAGAAGTCTTTTGCTAAGGCTGTTCTTGTGGAATTGGCAAGGGGATATTTGGAAGCCCATAGAGGGCTATGGTGAAAAAGGAAATATCTTCCGTTCAAAACTGGAAAGAAGCTTTCTGAGAAACTGCTCTGTGTTCTGTTAATTCATCTCACAGAGTTACATCTTTCCCTTCAAGAAACCTTTCGCTAAGGCTGTTCTTGTGGAATTCGCAAAGGGATATTTGGAAGCCCATAGAGGGCTACGGTGAAAAAGGAAATATCTTCCGTTCAAAACTGGAAAGAAGCTTTCTGAGAAACTGCTCTGTGTTCTGTTAATTCATCTCACAGAGTTACATCTTTCCCTTCAAGAAGCCTTTCGCTAAGGCTGTTCTTGTGGAACTGGAAAAGGGATATTTGGAAGCCCATAGAGGGCTATGGTGAAAAAGGAAATATCTTCCGTTCAAAACTGGAAAGAAGCTTTCTGGGAAACTGCTCTGTGTTCTGTTAATTCATCTCACAGAGTTACATCTTTCCCTTCAAGAAGCCTTTCGCTAAGGCTGTTCTTGTGGAATTGGCAAAGGGATATTTGGAAGCCCATAGAGGGCTATGGTGAAAAAGGAAATATCTTCCGTTCAAAACTGGAAAGAAGCTTTCTGAGAAACTGCTCTGTGTTCTGTTAATTCATCTCACAGAGTTATATCTTTCCCTTCAAGAAGCCTTTCGCTAAGGCTGTTCTTGTGGAATTGGCAAAGGGATATTTGGAAGCCCAAAGAGGGCTATGGTGAAAAAGGAAATATCTTCCGTTCAACACTGGAAAGAAGCTTTCTGAGAAACTGCTCTGTGTTCTGTTAATTCATCTCACAGAGTTACATCTTTCCCTTCAAGAAGCCTTTCGCTAAGGCTGTTCTTATGGAATTGGCAAAGGGATATTTGGAAGCCCATAGAGGGCTATGGTGAAAAAGGAAATATCTTCCGTTCAAAACTGGAAAGAAGCTTTCTGACAAACTGCTCTGTGTTCTGTTAATTCATCTCACAGAGTTACATCTTTCCCTTCAAGCAGCCTTTCGCTAAGGCTGTTCATGTGGAATTTGAAAAGGGATATTTGGAAGCCCATAGAGGGCTATGGTGAAAAAGGAAATATCTTCCGTTCAAAACTGGAAAGAAGCTTTCTGGGAAACTGCTCTGTGTTCTGTTAATTCATCTCACAGAGTTACATCTTTCCTTTCAAGAAGCCTTTCGCTGAGCCTGTTCTTGTGTAATTGGCAAAGGGATATTTGGAAGCCCATAGAGGGCTATGGTGAAAAAGGAAATATCTTCCGTTCAAAACTGGAAAGAAGCTTTCTGAGAAACTGCTCTGTGTTCTGTTAATTCATCTCAAAGAGTTACATCTTTCCCTTCATGAAGCCTTTCGCTAAGGCTGTTCTTGTGGAATTCGCAAAGGGATATTTGGAAGCCCATATAGGGCTATGGTGAAAAAGGAAATATCTTCCGTTCAAAACTGGAAAGAAGCTTTCTGAGAAACTGCTCTGTGTTCTGTTAATTCATCTCACAGAGTTACATCTTTCCCTTCAAGAAGCCTTTGGCTAAGGCTGTTCTTGTGGAATTGGCAAAGGGATATTTGGAGGCCCTTAGAGGGCTATGGTGAAAAAGGAAATATCTTCCGTTCAAAAGTGGAAAGAAGCTTTCTGAGAAACTGCTCTGTGTTCTGTTAATTCATCTCACAGAGTTACATCTTTCCCTTAAAGAAGTCTTTCGCTAAGGCTATTCTTGTGGAATTGGCAAGGGGATATTTGGAAGCCCATAGAGGGCTATGGTGAAAAAGGAAATATCTTCCGTTCAAAACTGGAAAGAAGCTTTCTGAGAAACTGCTCTGTGTTCTGTTAATTCATCTCACAGAGTTACATCTTTCCCTTCAAGAAACCTTTCGCTAAGGCTGTTCTTGTGGAATTGGCAAAGGGATATTTGGAAGCCCATAGAGGGCTATGGTGAAAAAGGAAATATCTTCCGTTCAAAACTGGAAAGAAGCTTTCTGGGAAACTGCTCTGTGTTCTGTTAATTCATCTCACAGAGTTACATCTTTCCCTTCAAGAAGCCTTTCGCTAAGGCTGTTCTTGTAGAATTGGCAAAGGGATATTTGGAAGCCCATAGTGGGATATGGTGAAAAAGGAAATATCTTCCAATCAAAACTGGAAAGAAGCTTTCTGAGAAACTGCTCTGTGTTCTGTTAATTCATCTCACAGAGTTACATCTTTCCCTTCAAGAAGCCTTTTGCTAAGGCTGTTCTTGTGGAATTGGCAAAGGGATATTTGGAAGCCCATAGAGGGCTATGGTGAAAAAGGAAATATCTTCCGTTCAAAACTGGAAAGAAGCTTTCTGAGAAACTGCTCTGTGTTCTGTTAATTCATCTCACAGAGTTACATCTTTCCCTTGAAGAAGCCTTTCGCTAAGGCTGTTCTTGTGGAATTGGCAAAGGGATATTTCGAAGCCCATAGAGGGCTATGGTGAAAAAGGAAATATCTTCCGTTCAAAACTGGAAAGAAGCTTTCTGAGAAACTGCTCTGTGTTCTGTTAATTCATCTCACAGAGTTACATCTTTCCCTTCAAGAAGTCTTTAGCTAAGGCTGTTCTTGTGGAATTGGCAAGGGGATATTTGGAAGCCCATAGAGGGCTATGGTGAAAAAGGAAATATCATCCGTTCAAAACTGGAAAGAAGCCTTCTGAGAAACTGCTCTGTGTTCTGTTAATTCATCTCACAGAGTTACATCTTTCCCTTCAAGAAACCTTTCGCTAAGGCTGTTCTTGTGGAATTCGCAAAGGGATATTTGGAAGCCCATAGAGGGCTACGGTGAAAAAGGAAATATCTTCCGTTCAAAACTGGAAAGAAGCTTTCTGAGAAACTGCTCTGTGTTCTGTTAATTCATCTCACAGAGTTACATCTTTCCCTTCAAGAAGCCTTTCGCTAAGGCTGTTCTTGTGGAATGGGCAAAGGGATATTTGGAAGCCCATAGAGGGATATGGTGAAAAAGGAAATATTTTCCGTTCAAAACTGGAAAGAAGCTTTCTGAGAAACTGCTCTGTGTTCTGTTAATTCATCTCACAGAGTTACATCTTTCCCTTCAAGAAGCCTTTCGCTAAGGCTGGTCTTGTGGAATTGGCAAAGGGATATTTGGAAGCCCATAGAGGGCTATGGTGAAAAAGGAAATATCTTCCGTTCAAAACTGGAAAGAAGCTTTCTGAGAAACTGCTCTGTGTTCTGTTAATTCATCTCACAGAGTTACATCTTTCCCTTCATGAAGCCTTTCGCTAAGGCTGTTCTTGTGGAATTCGCAAAGGGATATTTGGAAGCCCATAGAGGGCTATGGCGAAAAAGGAAATATCTTCCGTTCAAAACTGGAAAGAAGCTTTCTGAGAAACAGCTCTGTGTTCTGTTAATTCATCTCATAGAGTTACATCTTTCCCTTCAAGAAGCCTTTCGCTAAGGGTGTTCTTGTGGAATTGGCAAAGGGATATTTGGAAGCCCATAGAGGCCTATGGTGAAAAAGGAAATATCTTCCGTTCAAAAGTGGAAAGAAGCTTTCTGAGAAACTGCTCTGTGTTCTGTTAATTCATCTCACAGAGTTACCTCTTTCCCTTCAAGAAGTCTTTTGCTAAGTCTGTTCTAGTGTAATTGGCAAGGGGATATTTGGAAGCCCATAGAGGGCTATGGTGAAAAAAGAAATATCTTCCGTTCAAAACTGGAAAGAAGCTTTCTGAGAAACTGCTCTGTGTTCTGTTAATTCATCTCACAGAGTTACATCTTTCCCTTCAATAAACCTTTCGCTAAGGCTGTTCTTGTGGAATTCGCAAAGGGATATTTGGAAGCCCGTAGAGGGCTACGGTGAAAAAGGAAATATCTTCCGTTCAAAACTGGAAAGAAGCTTTCTGTGAAACTGCTCTGTGTTCTGTTAATTCATCTCACAGAGTTACATTTTTCCCTTCAAGAAGCCTTTCGCTAAGGCTGTTCTTGTGGAATTGGAACAGGGATATTTGGAAGCCCATAGAGGGCTATGGTGAAAAAGGAAATATCTTCCGTTCAAAACTGGAAAGAAGCTTTCTGGGAAACTGCTCTGTGTTCTGTTAATTCATCTCACAGAGTTACATCTTTCCCTTCAAGAAGCCTTTCGCTAAGGCTGTTCTTGTGGAATTGGCAAAGGGATATTTGGAAGCCCATAGAGGGCTATGGTGAAAAAGGAAATATCTTCCGTTCAAAAGTGGAAAGAAGCTTTCTGAGAAACTGCTCTGTGTTCTGTAAATTCATCTCACAGAGTTACATCTTTCCCTTCAAGAAGTCTTTCGCTAAGGCTGTTCTTGTGGAATTGGCAAGGGGATATTTGGAAGCCCATAGAGGGCTATGGTGAAAAAGGAAATATCTTCCGTTCAAAACTGGAAAGAAGCCTTCTGAGAAACTGCTCTGTGTTCTGTTAATTCATCTCACAGAGTTACATCTTTGCCTTCAAGAAACCTTTCGCTAAGGCTGTTCTTGTGGAATTCGGAAAGGGATATTTGGAAGCCCATAGAGGGCTACGGTGAAAAAGGAAATATCTTCCGTTCAAAACTGGAAAGAAGCTTTCTGAGAAACTGCTCTGTGTTCTGTTAATTCATCTCACAGAGTTACATCTTTCCCTTCAAGAAGCCTTTCGCTAAGGCTATTCTTGTGGAACTGGAAAAGGGATATTTGGAAGCCCATAGAGGGCTATGGTGAAAAAGGAAATATCTTCCGTTCAAAACTGGAAAGAAGCTTTCTGAGAAACTGGTCTGTGTTCTGTTAATTCATCTCACAGAGTTACATCTTTCCCTTCAAGAAGCCATTCGCTAAGGCTGTTCTTGTGGAATTGGCAAAGGGATATTTGGAAGCCCATAGAGGGCTATGGTGAAAAAGGAAATATCTTCCGTTCAACACTGGAAAGAAGCTTTCTGAGAAACTGCTCTGTGTTCTGTTAGTTCATCTCACAGAGTTACATCTTTCCCTTCAAGAAGCCTTTCGCTAAGGCTGTTCTTGTGGAATTGGCAAGGGGATATTTGGAAGCCCATAGAGGGCTACGGTGAAAAAGGAAATATCTTCCGTTCAAAACTGGAAAGAAGCTTTCTGAGAAACTGCTCTGTGGTCTGTTAATTCATCTCACAGAGTTACATCTTTCCGTTCAAGAAGCCTTTGGCTAAGGCTGTTCTTGTGGAATTGGCAAAGGGATATTTGGAAGCCCATAGAGGGCTATGGTGAAAAAGGAAATATCTTCCGTTCAAAACTGGAAAGAAGCTTTCTGAGAAACTACTCTGTGTTCTGTTAATTCGTCTCACAGTGTTACATCTTTCCTTTCAAGAAACCTTTCCCTAACGCTGTTTCTGTGTAATTCACAAGGGGATACTTGGAAGCCCATAGAGGGCTATGGTGAAAAAGGAAATATCTTCCGTTCAAAACTGGAAAGAAGCTTTCTGAGAAACTGCTCTGTGTTCTGTTAATTCATCTCACAGAGTTACATCTTTCCCTTCAAGAAGCCTTTCGCTAAGGCTGTTCTTGTGGAATTGGCAAAGGGATATTTGGAAGCCCATAGAGGGCTATGGTGAAAAAGGAAATACCTTCCGTTCAAAACTGGAAAGAAGCTTTTTGAGAAACTGCTCTGTGGTCTGTTAATTCATCTCACAGAGTTACATCTTTCCCTTCAAGAAGCCTTTCGCTAAGGCTGTTCTTGTGGAATTGGCAAAGGGATATTTGGAAGCCCATAGAGGGCTATGGTGAAAAAGGAAATATCTTCCGTTCAAAACTGTAAAGAAGCTTTCTGACAAACTACTCTGTGTTCTGTTAATTCGTCTCACAGTGTTACATCTTTCCTTTCAAGAAACCTTTCGCTAACGCTGTTTCTGTGGAATTGGCAAGGGGATACTTGGAAGCCCATAGAGGGCTATGGTGAAAAAGGAAATATCTTCCGTTCAAAACTGGAAAGAAGCTTTCTGAGAAACTGCTCTGTGTTCTGTTAATTCATCTCACCGAGTTACATCTTTCCCTTCAAGCAGCCTTTCGCTAAGGCTGTTCTTGTGCAATTGGCAAAGGGATATTTGGAAGCCCATAGAGGGCTATGGTGAAAAAGGAAATGCCTTTCGTTCAAAACTGGAAAGAAGCTTTCTGAGAAACTGCTCTGTGGTCTGTTAATTCATCTCACAGAGTTACATCTTTCCGTTCAAGAAGCCTTTCGCTAAGGCTGTTCTTGTGGAATTGGCAAAGGGATATTTGGAAGCCCATAGAGGGCTATGGTGAAAAAGGAAATATCTTCCGTTCAAAACTGGAAAGAAGCTTTCTAAGAAACTACTCGGTGTTCTGTTAATTCGTCTCACAGTGTTACATCTTTCCTTTCAAGAAACCTTTCCCTAACGCTGTTTCTGTGGAATTGACAAGGGGATACGTGGAAGCCCATAGAGGGCTATGGTGAAAAAGGAAATATCTTCCGTTCAAAACTGGAAAGAAGCTTTCTGAGAAACTGCTCTGTGTTCTGTTAATTCATCTCACAGAGTTACATCTTTCCCTTCAAGCAGCCTTTCGCTAAGGCTGTTCTTGTGGAATTGGAAAAGGGGTATTTAGAAGCCCTTAGAGGGCTATGGTGAAAAAGGAAATATCTTCCGTTCAAAACTGGAAAGAAGCTTTCTGGGAAACTGCTCTGTGTTCTCTTAATTCATCTCACAGAGTTACATCTTTCCTTTCAAGAAGCCTTTCGCTAAGGCTGTTCTTGTGTAATTGGCAAAGGGATATTTGGAAGCCCATAGAGGGCTATGGTGAAAAAGGAAATATCTTCCGTTCAAAACTGGAAAGAAGCTTTCTGAGAAACTGCTCTGTGTTCTGTTAATTCATCTCACAGAGTTACATCTTTCCCTTCATGAAGCCTTTCGCTAAGGCTGTTCTTGTGGAATTCGCAAAGGGATAATTGGAAGCCCATAGAGGGCTATGGTGAAAAAGGAAATATCTTCCGTTCAAAACTGGAAAGAAGCTTTCTGAGAAACTGCTCTGTGTTCTGTTAATTCATCTCACAGAGTTACATCTTTCCCTTCAAGAAGCCTTTCGCTAAGGCTGTTCTTGTGGAATTGGCAAAGGGATATTTGGAACCCCGAGAGGGCTATGGTGAAAATGGAAATATCTTCCGTTCAAAACTGGAAAGAAGCTTTCTGAGAAACTGTTCTGTGTTCTGTTAATTCGTCTCACAGTGTTACATCTTTCCTTTCAAGAAACCTTTCGCTAAAGCTGTTTCTGTGGAATTGGCAAGGGGATACTTGGAAGCCCATAGAGGGCTATGGTGAAAAACAAATATCTTCCGTACAAAACTGGAAAGAAGCTTTCTGAGAAACTGCTCTGTGTTCTGTTAATTCATCTCACAGAGTTACATCTTTCCCTTCAAGAAGCCTTTCGCTAAGGCTGTTCTTGTGGAATTGGCAAAGGGATATTTGGAAGCCCATAGTGGGCTATGGTGAAAAAGGAAATATCTTCCGTTCAAAACTGGAAAGAAGCTTTCTGAGAAACTGCTCTGTGTTCTGTTAATTCATCTCACAGAGTTACATCTTTCCCTTCATGAAGCCTTTCGCTAAGGCTGTTCTTGTGTAATTCGCAAAGGGATATTTGGAAGCCCATAGAGGGCTATGGTGAAAAAGGAAATATCTTCCATTCAAAACTGGAAAGAAGCTTTCTGAGAAACTGCTCTGTGTTCTGTTAATTCATCTCACAGAGTTACATCTTTCCCTTCAAGAAGCCTTTCGCTAAGGCTGTTCTTGTGGAATTGGCAAAGGGATATTTGGAAGCCCATAGAGGGCTATGGTGAAAAAGGAAATATCTTCCGTTCAAAACTGGAAAGAAGCTTTCTGAGAAACAGCTCTGTGTTCTGTTAATTCATCTCACAGAGCTACATCTTTCCCTTCAAGAAGTCTTTTGCTAAGGCTGTTCTTGTGGCATTGGCAAGGGGATATTTGGAAGCCCATAGAGGGCTATGGTGAAAAAGGAAATATCTTCCGTTCAAAACTGGAAAGAAGCTTTCTGAGAAACTGCTCTGTGTTCTGTTAATTCATCTCACAGAGTTACATCTTTCCCTTCAAGAAACCTTTCGCTAAGGCTGTTCTTGTGGAATTCGCAAAGGGATATTTGGAAGCCCATAGAGGGCTACGGTGAAAAAGGAAATATCTTCCGTTCAAAACTGGAAAGAAGCTTTCTGAGAAACTGCTCTGTGTTCTGTTAATTCATCTCACAGAGTTACATCTTTCCCTTCAAGAAGCCTTTCGCTAAGGCTGTTCTTGTGGAACTGGAAAAGGGATATTTGGAAGCCCATAGAGGGCTATGGTGAAAAAGGAAATATCTTCCGTTCAAAACTGGAAAGAAGCTTTCTGGGAAACTGCTCTGTGTTCTGTTAATTCATCTCACAGAGTTACATCTTTCCCTTCAAGAAGCCTTTCGCTAAGGCTGTTCTTGTGGAATTGGCAAAGGGATATTTGGAAGCCCATAGAGGGCTATGGTGAAAAAGGAAATATCTTCCGTTCAAAACTGGAAAGAAGCTTTCTGAGAAACTGCTCTGTGTTCTGTTAATTCATCTCACAGAGTTATATCTTTCCCTTCAAGAAGCCTTTCGCTAAGGCTGTTCTTGTGGAATTGGCAAAGGGATATTTGGAAGCCCAAAGAGGGCTATGGTGAAAAAGGAAATATCTTCCGTTCAACACTGGAAAGAAGCTTTCTGAGAAACTGCTCTGTGTTCTGTTAATTCATCTCACAGAGTTACATCTTTCCCTTCAAGAAGCCTTTCGCTAAGGCTGTTCTTATGGAATTGGCAAAGGGATATTTGGAAGCCCATAGAGGGCTATGGTGAAAAAGGAAATATCTTCCGTTCAAAACTGGAAAGAAGCTTTCTGAGAAACTGCTCTGTGTTCTGTTAATTCATCTCACAGAGTTACATCTTTCCCTTCAAGCAGCCTTTCGCTAAGGCTGTTCATGTGGAATTGGAAAAGGGATATTTGGAAGCCCATAGAGGGCTATGGTGAAAAAGGAAATATCTTCCGTTCAAAACTGGAAAGAAGCTTTCTGGGAAACTGCTCTGTGTTCTGTTAATTCATCTCACAGAGTTACATCTTTCCTTTCAAGAAGCCTTTCGCTGAGCCTGTTCTTGTGTAATTGGCAAAGGGATATTTGGAAGCCCATAGAGGGCTATGGTGAAAAAGGAAATATCTTCCGTTCAAAACTGGAAAGAAGCTTTCTGAGAAACTGCTCTGTGTTCTGTTAATTCATCTCAAAGAGTTACATCTTTCCCTTCATGAAGCCTTTCGCTAAGGCTGTTCTTGTGGAATTCGCAAAGGGATATTTGGAAGCCCATATAGGGCTATGGTGAAAAAGGAAATATCTTCCGTTCAAAACTGGAAAGAAGCTTTCTGAGAAACTGCTCTGTGTTCTGTTAATTCATCTCACAGAGTTACATCTTTCCCTTCAAGAAGCCTTTGGCTAAGGCTGTTCTTGTGGAATTGGGAAAGGGATATTTGGAGGCCCTTAGAGGGCTATGGTGAAAAAGGAAATATCTTCCGTTCAAAAGTGGAAAGAAGCTTTCTGAGAAACTGCTCTGTGTTCTGTTAATTCATCTCACAGAGTTACATCTTTCCCTTAAAGAAGTCTTTCGCTAAGGCTATTCTTGTGGAATTGGCAAGGGGATATTTGGAAGCCCATAGAGGGCTATGGTGAAAAAGGAAATATCTTCCGTTCAAAACTGGAAAGAAGCTTTCTGAGAAACTGCTCTGTGTTCTGTTAATTCATCTCACAGAGTTACATCTTTCCCTTCAAGAAACCTTTCGCTAAGGCTGTTCTTGTGGAATTGGCAAAGGGATATTTGGAAGCCCATAGAGGGCTATGGTGAAAAAGGAAATATCTTCCGTTCAAAACTGGAAAGAAGCTTTCTGGGAAACTGCTCTGTGTTCTGTTAATTCATCTCACAGAGTTACATCTTTCCCTTCAAGAAGCCTTTCGCTAAGGCTGTTCTTGTAGAATTGGCAAAGGGATATTTGGAAGCCCATAGTGGGATATGGTGAAAAAGGAAATATCTTCCAATCAAAACTGGAAAGAAGCTTTCTGAGAAACTGCTCTGTGTTCTGTTAATTCATCTCACAGAGTTACATCTTTCCCTTCAAGAAGCCTTTTGCTAAGGCTGTTCTTGTGGAATTGGCAAAGGGATATTTGGAAGCCCATAGAGGGCTATGGTGAAAAAGGAAATATCTTCCGTTCAAAACTGGAAAGAAGCTTTCTGAGAAACTGCTCTGTGTTCTGTTAATTCATCTCACAGAGTTACATCTTTCCCTTGAAGAAGCCTTTCGCTAAGGCTGTTCTTGTGGAATTGGCAAAGGGATATTTCGAAGCCCATAGAGGGCTATGGTGAAAAAGGAAATATCTTCCGTTCAAAACTGGAAAGAAGCTTTCTGAGAAACTGCTCTGTGTTCTGTTAATTCATCTCACAGAGTTACATCTTTCCCTTCAAGAAGTCTTTCGCTAAGGCTGTTCTTGTGGAATTGGCAAGGGGATATTTGGAAGCCCATAGAGGGCTATGGTGAAAAAGGAAATATCTTCCGTTCAAAACTGGAAAGAAGCTTTCTGAGAAACTGCTCTGTGTTCTGTTAATTCATCTCACAGAGTTACATCTTTCCCTTCAAGAAGCCTTTCGCTAAGGCTGTTCTTGTGGAATTGGCAAAGGGATATTTGGAAGCCCATAGAGGGCTATGGTGAAAAAGGAAATATCTTCCGTTCAAAACTGGAAAGAAGCTTTCTGAGAAACTGCTCTGTGTTCTGTTAATTCATCTCACAGAGTTACATCTTTCCCTTCAAGAAGTCTTTCGCTAAGGCTGTTCTTGTGGAATTGGCAAGGGGATATTTGGAAGCCCATAGAGGGCTATGGTGAAAAAGGAAATATCTTCCGTTCAAAACTGGAAAGAAGCTTTCTGAGAAACTGCTCTGTGTTCTGTTAATTCATCTCACAGAGTTACATCTTTCCCTTCAGGAAACCTTTCGCTAAGGCTGTTCTTGTGGAATTGGCAAAGGGATATTTGGAAGCCCATAGAGGGCTATGGTGAAAAAGGAAATATCTTCCGTTCAAAACTGGAAAGAAGCTTTCTGGGAAACTGCTCTGTGTTCTGTTAATTCATCTCACAGAGTTACATCTTTCCCTTCAAGAAGCCTTTCGCTAAGGCTGTTCTTGTGGAATTGGAAAAGGGATATTTCGAAGCCCATAGAGGGCTATGGTGAAAAAGGAAATATCTTCCGTTCAAAACTGGAAAGAAGCTTTCTGGGAAACTGCTCTGTGTTCTGTTAATTCATCTCACAGAGTTACATCTTTCCCTTCAAGAAGCCTTTCGCTAAGGCTGTTCTTGTGGAATTGGCAAAGGGATATTTGGAAGCCCATAGAGGGCTATGGTGAAAAAGGAAATATCTTCCGTTCAAAACTGGAAAGAAGCTTTCTGAGAAACTGCTCTGTGTTCTGTTAGTTCATCTCACAGAGTTACATCTTTCCCTTCATGAAGCCTTTCGCTACGGCTGTTCTTCGGGAATTCGCAAAGGGATATTTGGAAGCCCATAGAGGGCTATGGTGAAAAAGTAAATATCTTCCGTTCAACACTGGAAAGTTTTCTGAGAAACTGCTCTGTGTTCTGTTAATTCATCTCACAGAGTTACATCTTTCCCTTCAAGAAGCCTTTCGCTAAGGCTCTTTTTGTGGAATTGGCAAAGGGATATTTGGAAGCCCATAGAGGGCTATGGTGTAAAAGGAAATATCTTCGTTCAACACTGGAAAGAAGCTTTCTGAGAAACTGCTCTGTGTTCTGTTAATTCGTCTCACAGTGTTACATCTTTCCTTTCAAGTAACCTTTCGCTAAAGCTGTTCTTGTGGAATTGGCAAGGGGATACTTGGAATCCCATAGAGGGCTATGGTGAAAAAGAAATATCTTCCGTTCAAAACTGGAAAGAAGCTTTCTGAGAAACAGCTCTGTGTTCTGTTAATTCATCTCACAGAGCTACATCTTTCCCTTCAAGAAGTCTTTTGCTAAGGCTGTTCTTGTGGAATTGGCAAGGGGATATTTGGAAGCCCATAGAGGGCTATGGTGAAAAAGGAAATATCTTCCGTTCAAAACTGGAAAGAAGCTTTCTGAGAAACTGCTCTGTGTTCTGTTAATTCATCTCACAGAGTTACATCTTTCCCTTCAAGAAACCTTTCGCTAAGGCTGTTCTTGTGGAATTCGCAAAGGGATATTTGGAAGCCCATAGAGGGCTACGGTGAAAAAGGAAATATCTTCCGTTCAAAACTGGAAAGAAGCTTTCTGAGAAACTGCTCTGTGTTCTGTTAATTCATCTCACAGAGTTACATCTTTCCCTTCAAGAAGCCTTTCGCTAAGGCTGTTCTTGTGGAACTGGAAAAGGGATATTTGGAAGCCCATAGAGGGCTATGGTGAAAAAGGAAATATCTTCCGTTCAAAACTGGAAAGAAGCTTTCTGGGAAACTGCTCTGTGTTCTGTTAATTCATCTCACAGAGTTACATCTTTCCCTTCAAGAAGCCTTTCGCTAAGGCTGTTCTTGTGGAATTGGCAAAGGGATATTTGGAAGCCCATAGAGGGCTATGGTGAAAAAGGAAATATCTTCCGTTCAAAACTGGAAAGAAGCTTTCTGAGAAACTGCTCTGTGTTCTGTTAATTCATCTCACAGAGTTATATCTTTCCCTTCAAGAAGCCTTTCGCTAAGGCTGTTCTTGTGGAATTGGCAAAGGGATATTTGGAAGCCCAAAGAGGGCTATGGTGAAAAAGGAAATATCTTCCGTTCAACACTGGAAAGAAGCTTTCTGAGAAACTGCTCTGTGTTCTGTTAATTCATCTCACAGAGTTACATCTTTCCCTTCAAGAAGCCTTTCGCTAAGGCTGTTCTTATGGAATTGGCAAAGGGATATTTGGAAGCCCATAGAGGGCTATGGTGAAAAAGGAAATATCTTCCGTTCAAAACTGGAAAGAAGCTTTCTGAGAAACTGCTCTGTGTTCTGTTAATTCATCTCACAGAGTTACATCTTTCCCTTCAAGCAGCCTTTCGCTAAGGCTGTTCATGTGGAATTGGAAAAGGGATATTTGGAAGCCCATAGAGGGCTATGGTGAAAAAGGAAATATCTTCCGTTCAAAACTGGAAAGAAGCTTTCTGGGAAACTGCTCTGTGTTCTGTTAATTCATCTCACAGAGTTACATCTTTCCTTTCAAGAAGCCTTTCGCTGAGCCTGTTCTTGTGTAATTGGCAAAGGGATATTTGGAAGCCCATAGAGGGCTATGGTGAAAAAGGAAATATCTTCCGTTCAAAACTGGAAAGAAGCTTTCTGAGAAACTGCTCTGTGTTCTGTTAATTCATCTCAAAGAGTTACATCTTTCCCTTCATGAAGCCTTTCGCTAAGGCTGTTCTTGTGGAATTCGCAAAGGGATATTTGGAAGCCCATATAGGGCTATGGTGAAAAAGGAAATATCTTCCGTTCAAAACTGGAAAGAAGCTTTCTGAGAAACTGCTCTGTGTTCTGTTAATTCATCTCACAGAGTTACATCTTTCCCTTCAAGAAGCCTTTGGCTAAGGCTGTTCTTGTGGAATTGGGAAAGGGATATTTGGAGGCCCTTAGAGGGCTATGGTGAAAAAGGAAATATCTTCCGTTCAAAAGTGGAAAGAAGCTTTCTGAGAAACTGCTCTGTGTTCTGTTAATTCATCTCACAGAGTTACATCTTTCCCTTAAAGAAGTCTTTCGCTAAGGCTATTCTTGTGGAATTGGCAAGGGGATATTTGGAAGCCCATAGAGGGCTATGGTGAAAAAGGAAATATCTTCCGTTCAAAACTGGAAAGAAGCTTTCTGAGAAACTGCTCTGTGTTCTGTTAATTCATCTCACAGAGTTACATCTTTCCCTTCAAGAAACCTTTCGCTAAGGCTGTTCTTGTGGAATTGGCAAAGGGATATTTGGAAGCCCATAGAGGGCTATGGTGAAAAAGGAAATATCTTCCGTTCAAAACTGGAAAGAAGCTTTCTGGGAAACTGCTCTGTGTTCTGTTAATTCATCTCACAGAGTTACATCTTTCCCTTCAAGAAGCCTTTCGCTAAGGCTGTTCTTGTAGAATTGGCAAAGGGATATTTGGAAGCCCGTAGAGGGCTATGGTGAAAAAGGAAATATCTTCCAATCAAAACTGGAAAGAAGCTTTCTGAGAAACTGCTCTGTGTTCTGTTAATTCATCTCACAGAGTTACATCTTTCCCTTCAAGAAGCCTTTTGCTAAGGCTGTTCTTGTGGAATTGGCAAAGGGATATTTGGAAGCCCATAGAGGGCTATGGTGAAAAAGGAAATATCTTCCGTTCAAAACTGGAAAGAAGCTTTCTGAGAAACTGCTCTGTGTTCTGTTAATTCATCTCACAGAGTTACATCTTTCCCTTGAAGAAGCCTTTCGCTAAGGCTGTTCTTGTGGAATTGGCAAAGGGATATTTCGAAGCCCATAGAGGGCTATGGTGAAAAAGGAAATATCTTCCGTTCAAAACTGGAAAGAAGCTTTCTGAGAAACTGCTCTGTGTTCTGTTAATTCATCTCACAGAGTTACATCTTTCCCTTCAAGAAGTCTTTCGCTAAGGCTGTTCTTGTGGAATTGGCAAGGGGATATTTGGAAGCCCATAGAGGGCTATGGTGAAAAAGGAAATATCTTCCGTTCAAAACTGGAAAGAAGCTTTCTGAGAAACTGCTCTGTGTTCTGTTAATTCATCTCACAGAGTTACATCTTTCCCTTCAAGAAGCCTTTCGCTAAGGCTGTTCTTGTGGAATTGGCAAAGGGATATTTGGAAGCCCATAGAGGGCTATGGTGAAAAAGGAAATATCTTCCGTTCAAAACTGGAAAGAAGCTTTCTGAGAAACTGCTCTGTGTTCTGTTAATTCATCTCACAGAGTTACATCTTTCCCTTCAAGAAGTCTTTCGCTAAGGCTGTTCTTGTGGAATTGGCAAGGGGATATTTGGAAGCCCATAGAGGGCTATGGTGAAAAAGGAAATATCTTCCGTTCAAAACTGGAAAGAAGCTTTCTGAGAAACTGCTCTGTGTTCTGTTAATTCATCTCACAGAGTTACATCTTTCCCTTCAGGAAACCTTTCGCTAAGGCTGTTCTTGTGGAATTGGCAAAGGGATATTTGGAAGCCCATAGAGGGCTATGGTGAAAAAGGAAATATCTTCCGTTCAAAACTGGAAAGAAGCTTTCTGGGAAACTGCTCTGTGTTCTGTTAATTCATCTCACAGAGTTACATCTTTCCCTTCAAGAAGCCTTTCGCTAAGGCTGTTCTTGTGGAATTGGAAAAGGGATATTTCGAAGCCCATAGAGGGCTATGGTGAAAAAGGAAATATCTTCCGTTCAAAACTGGAAAGAAGCTTTCTGGGAAACTGCTCTGTGTTCTGTTAATTCATCTCACAGAGTTACATCTTTCCCTTCAAGAAGCCTTTCGCTAAGGCTGTTCTTGTGGAATTGGCAAAGGGATATTTGGAAGCCCATAGAGGGCTATGGTGAAAAAGGAAATATCTTCCGTTCAAAACTGGAAAGAAGCTTTCTGAGAAACTGCTCTGTGTTCTGTTAGTTCATCTCACAGAGTTACATCTTTCCCTTCATGAAGCCTTTCGCTACGGCTGTTCTTCGGGAATTCGCAAAGGGATATTTGGAAGCCCATAGAGGGCTATGGTGAAAAAGTAAATATCTTCCGTTCAACACTGGAAAGTTTTCTGAGAAACTGCTCTGTGTTCTGTTAATTCATCTCACAGAGTTACATCTTTCCCTTCAAGAAGCCTTTCGCTAAGGCTCTTTTTGTGGAATTGGCAAAGGGATATTTGGAAGCCCATAGAGGGCTATGGTGTAAAAGGAAATATCTTCGTTCAACACTGGAAAGAAGCTTTCTGAGAAACTGCTCTGTGTTCTGTTAATTCGTCTCACAGTGTTACATCTTTCCTTTCAAGTAACCTTTCGCTAAAGCTGTTCTTGTGGAATTGGCAAGGGGATACTTGGAATCCCATAGAGGGCTATGGTGAAAAAGGAAATATCTTCCGTTCAAAACTGGAAAGAAGCTTTCTGAGAAACTGCTCTGTGTTCTGTTAATTCATCTCACAGAGTTACATCTTTCCCTTCAAGAAGCCTTTCGCTAGGGCTGTTCTTGTGGAATTCGCAAAGGGATATTTGGAAGCCCATAGAGGGCTATGGTGAAAAAGGAAATATCTTCCGTTCAAAACTGGAAAGAAGCTTTCTGAGAAACTGCTCTGTGTTCTGTTAATTCATCTCACAGAGTTACATCTTTCCCTTCAAGAAGCCTTTCGCTAAGGCTGTTCTTGTAGAATTGGCAAAGGGATATTTGGAAGCCCATAGTGGGATATGGTGAAAAAGGAAATATCTTCCAATCAAAACTGGAAAGAAGCTTTCTGAGAAACTGCTCTGTGTTCTGTTAATTCATCTCACAGAGTTACATCTTTCCCTTCAAGAAGCCTTTTACTAAGGCTGTTCTTGTGGAATTGGCAAAGGGATATTTGGAAGCCCATAGAGGGCTATGGTGAAAAAGGAAATATCTTCCGTTCAAAACTGGAAAGAAGCTTTATGAGAAACTGCTCTGTGTTCTGTTAATTCATCTCACAGAGTTACATCTTTCCCTTCAAGAAGCCTTTCGCTAAGGCTGTTCTTGTGGAATTGGCAAAGGGATATTTCGAAGCCCATAGAGGTCTATGTTGAAAAAGGAAATATCTTCCGTTCAAAACTGGAAAGAAGCTTTCTGAGAAACTGCTCTGTGTTCTGTTAATTCATCTCACAGAGTTACATCTTTCCCTTCAAGAAGTCTTTCGCTAAGGCTGTTCTTGTGGAATTGGCAAGGGGATATTTGGAAGCCCATAGAGGGCTATGGTGAAAAAGGAAATAACTTCCGTTCAAAACTGGAAAGAAGCTTTCTGAGAAACTGTTCTGTGTTCTGTTAATTCATCTCACAGAGTTACATCTTTCCCTTCAAGAAACCTTTCGCTAAGGCTGTTCTTGTGGAATTCGCAAAGGGATATTTGGAAGCCCATAGAGGGATATGGTGAAAAAGGAAATATCTTCCGTTCAAAACTGGAAAGAAGCTTTCTGAGAAACTGCTCTGTGTTCTGTTAATTCATCTCACAGAGTTACATCTTTCCCTTCAAGAAGCCTTTCGCTAAGGCTGTTCTTGTGGAATTGGCAAAGGGATATTTGGAAGCCCATAGAGGGCTATGGTGAAAAAGGAAATATCTTCCGTTCAAAACTGGAAAGAAGCTTTCTGAGAAACTGCTCTGTGTTCTGTTAATTCATCTCACAGAGTTACATCTTTCCCTTCAAGAAGCGTTTCGCTAAGGCTCTTCTTGTGGAATTGGCAAAGGGATATTTGGAAGCCCATAGAGGGCTATGGTGAAAAAGGAAATATCTTCCGTTCAAAACTGGAAAGAAGCTTTCTGAGAAACTGCTCTGTGTTCTGTTAATTCATCTCAGAGAGTTATATCTTTCCCTTCAAGAAGCCTTTCGCTAAGTCTGTTCTTGTGGAATTGGCAAAGGGATATTTGGAAGCCCATAGAGGGCTATGGTGAAAAAGGAAATATCTTCCGTTCAAAACTGGAAAGAAGCTTTCTGAGAAACTGCTCTGTGTTCTGTTAATTCATCTCACAGAGTTACATCTTTCCCTTCAAGAAGCCTTTCGCTAAGGCTGTTCTTGTGGAATTGGCAAAGGGATATTTGGAAGCCCATAGAGGGCTATGGTGAAAAAGGAAATATCTTCCGTTCAAAACTGGAAAGAAGCTTTCTGAGAAACTGCTCTGTGTTCTGTTAATTCATCTCACAGAGTTACATCTTTCCATTCAAGAAGTCTTTCGCTAAGGCTGTTCTTGTGGAATTGGCAAGGGGATATTTGGAAGCCCACGGAGGGCTATGGTGAAAAAGGAAATAACTTCCGTTCAAAACTGGAAAGAAGCTTTCTGAGAAACTGCTCTGTGTTCTGTTAATTCATCTCACAGAGTTACATCTTTCCCTTCAAGAAACCTTTCGCTAAGGCTGTTCTTGTGGAATTGGCAAAGGGATATTTGGAAGCCCATAGAGGGCTATGGTGAAAAAGGAAATATCTTCCGTTCAAAACTGGAAAGAAGCTTTCTGAGAAACTGCTCTGTGTTCTGTTAATTCATCTCACAGAGTTACATCTTTCCCTTCAAGAAGCCTTTCGCTAAGGCTGTTCTTATGGAATTGGAAAAGGGATATTTGGAAGCCCATAGAGGGCTATGGTGAAAAAGGAAATATCTTCCGTTCCAAACTGGAAAGAAGCTTTCTGAGAAACTGCTCTGTGTTCTGTTAATTCGTCTCACAGTGTTACATCTTTCCTTTCAAGACACCTTTCGCTAAAGTTGTTTCTGTGGAATTGGCAAGGGGATACTTGGAAGCCCGTAGAGGGCTATGGTGAAAAAGGAAATATCTTCCGTTCAAAACTGGAAAGAAGCTTTCTGAGAAACTGCTCTGTGTTCTGTTAATTCATCTCACAGAGTTACATCTTTCCCTTCAAGAAGCCTTTCGCTAAGGCTGTTCTTGTGGTACAGGAAAAGGGATATTTGGAAGCCCATAGAGGGCTAGGGTGAAAAAGGAAATATCTTCCGTTCAAAACTGGAAAGAAGCTTTATGGGAGACTGCTCTGTGTTCTGTTAATTCATCTCACAGAGTTACATCTTTCCCTTCAAGAAGCCTTTCGCTAAGGCTGTTCTTGTGGAATTGGCAAAGGGATATTTGGAAGCCCATAGAGTGCTATGGTGAAAAAGGAAATATCTTCCGTTCAAAACTGGAAAGAAGCTTTCTGAAAAACTGCTCTGTGTTCTGTTAATTCATCTCACAGAGTTACATCTTTCCCTTCATGAAGCCTTTCGCTAAGGCTGTTCTTGTGAAATTCGCAAAGGGATATTTGGAAGCCCATAGAGGGCTATGGTGAAAAAGGAAATATCTTCCGTTCAACACTGGAAAGAAGCTTTCTGAGAAACTGCTCTGTGTTCTGTTAATTCATCTCACAGAGTTACATCTTTCCCTTCAAGAAGCCTTTCGCTAAGGCTGTTCTTGTGGAATTGGCAAAGGGATATTTGGAAGCCCATAGAGGGCTATGGTGTAAAAGGAAATATCTTCGTTCAACACTGGAAAGTAGCTTTCTGACAAACTGCTCTGTGTTCTGTTAATTCATCTCACAGAGTTACAACTTTCCCTTCATGAAGTCTTTCGCTAAGGCTGTTCTTGTGGAATTGGCAAAGGGATATTTGGAAGCCCATAGAGGGCTATGGTGAAAAAGGAAATATCTTCCGTTCAAAACTGGAAAGAAGCTTTCTGAGAAACTGCTCTGTGTTCTGTTAATTCATCTCACAGAGTTACATCTTTCCCTTCAAGAAGCCTTTCGCTAAGGCTGTTCTTGTGGAATTGGCAAAGGGATATTTGGAAGCCCATAGAGGGCTATGGTGAAAAAGGAAATATCTTCCGTTCAAAACTGGAAAGAAGCTTTCTGAGAAACTGCTCTGTGTTCTGTTAATTCATCTCACAGAGTTACATCTTTCCCTTCAAGAAGTCTTTCGCTAAGGCTGTTCTTGTCTAATTGGCAAGGGGATATTTGGAGGCCCATAGAGGGCTATGGTGAAAAAGGAAATATCTTCCGTTCAAAACTGGAAAGAAGCTTTCTGAGAAACTGCTCTGTGTTCTGTTAATTCATCTCACAGAGTTACATCATCCCCTTCAAGAAACCTTTCGCTAAGGCTGTTCTTGTGGGATTGGCAAAGGGATATTTGGAAGCCCATAGAGGGCTATGGTGAAAAAGGAAATATCTTCCGTTCAAAACTGGAAAGAAGCTTTCTGAGAAACTGCTCTGTGTTCTGTTAATTCATCTCACAGAGTTACATCGTTCCCTTCAAGAAGCCTTTCGCTAAGGCTGTTCTTGTGGAATTGGCAAAGGGATATTTGGAAGCCCATAGAGGGCTATGGTGTAAAAGGAAATATCTTCGTTCAACACTGGAAAGAAGCTTTCTGAGAAACTGCTCTGTGTTCTGTTAATTCATCTCACAGAGTTACATCTTTCCCTTCAAGAAGCCTTTCGCTAAGGCTGTTCTTGTGGAATTGGCAAAGGGATATTTGGAAGCCCATAGAGGTCTATGGTGAAAGAGGAAATATCTTCCGTTCAAAACTGGAAAGAAGCTTTCTGAGAAACTGCTCTGTGTTCTGTTAATTCGTCTCACAGTGTTACATCTTTCCTTTCAAGAAACCTTTCGCTAAAGCTGTTTCTGTGGAATTCGCAAGGGGATACTTGGAAGCCCATAGAGGGCTATGGTGAAAAAGGAAATATCTTCCGTTCAAAACTGGAAAGAAGCTTTCTGAGAAACTGCTCTGTGTTCTGTTAATTCATCTCACAGAGTTACATCTTTCCCTTCATGAAGTCTTTCGCTAAGGCTGTTCTTGTGGAATTGGCAAAGGGATATTTGGAAGCCCATAGAGGGCTATGGTGAAAAAGGAAATATCTTCTTTCAAAACTGGAAAGAAGCTTTCTGAGAAACTGCTCTGTGTTCTGTTAATTCATCTCACAGAGTTACATCTTTCCCTTCAAGAAGCCTTTCGCTAAGGCTCTTCTTGTGGAATTGGCAAATGGATATTTGGAAGCCCATAGAGGGCTATGGTGAAAAAGGAAATATCTTCCGTTCAAAACTGGAAAGAAGCTTTCTGAAAAAACTGCTCTGTGTTCTGTTAATTCATCTTACAGAGTTACATCTTTCCCTTCAAGAAGCCTTTCGCTAAGGCTGTTCTTGTGGAATTGGCAAAGGGATATTTGGAAGCCCATAGAGGGCTATGGTGAAAAAGGAAATAACTTCCGTTCAAAACTGGAAAGAAGCTTTCTGAGAAACTGCTCTGTGTTCTGTTAATTCATCTCACAGAGTTACATCTTTCCCTTCAAGAAGTCTTTCGCTAAGGCTGTTCTTGTGGAATTGGCAAGGGGATATTTGGAAGCCCACGGAGGGCTATGGTGAAAAAGGAAATAACTTCCGTTCAAAACTGGAAAGAAGCTTTCTGAGAAACTGCTCTGTGTTCTGTTAATTCATCTCACAGAGTTACATCTTTCCCTTCAAGAAACCTTTCGCTAAGGCTGTTCTTGTGGAATTGGCAAAGGGAAATTTGGAAGCCCATAGAGGGCTATGGTGAAAAAGGAAATATCTTCCGTTCAAAACTGGAAAGAAGCTTTCTGAGAAACTGCTCTGTGTTCTGTTAATTCATCTCACAGAGTTACATCTTTCCCTTCAAGAAGCCTTTCGCTAAGGCTGTTCTTGTGGAATTGCAAAGGGATATTTGGAAGCCCATAGAGGGCTATGGTGAAAAAGGAAATATCTTCCGTTCAAAACTGGAAAGAAGCTTTCTGAGAAACTGCTCTCTGTTGTGTTAATTCATCTCACAGAGTTACATCTTTCCCTTCAAGAAGTCTTTCGCTAAGGCTGTTCTTGTGGAATTGGCAAGGGGATATTTGGAAGTCCATAGAGGGCTATGGTGAAAAAGGAAATATCTTCCGTTCAAAACTGGAAAGAAGGTTTCTGAGAAACTGCTCTGTGTTCTGTTAATTCATCTCACAGAGTTACATCATCCCCTTCAAGAAACCTTTCGCTAAGGCTGTTCTTGTGGAATTGGCAAAGGGATATTTGGAAGCCCATAGAGGGCTATGGTGAAAAAGGAAATATCTTCCGTTCAAAACTGGAAAGAAGCTTTCTGAGAAACTGCTCTGTGTTCTGTTAATTCATCTCACAGAGTTACATCTTTCCCTTCAAGAAGCCTTTCGCTAAGGCTGTTCTTGCGGAATTGGCAAAGGGATATTTGGAAGCCCATAGAGGGCTATGGTGTAAAAGGAAATATCTTCGTTCAACACTGGAAAGAAGCTTTCTGAGAAACTGCTCTGTGTTCTGTTAATTCATCTCACAGGGTTACATCTTTCCCTTCATGAAGTCTTTCGCTAAGGCTGTTCTTGTGGAATTGGCAAAGGGATATTTGGAAGCCCATAGAGGGCTATGGTGAAAAAGGAAATATCTTCCGTTCAAAACTGGAAAGAAGCTTTCTGAGAAACTGCTCTGTGTTCTGTTAATTCATCTCACAGAGTTACATCTTTCCCTTCAAGAAGCCTTTCGCTAAGGCTGTTCTTGTGGAATTGGCAAAGGGATATTTGGAACCCCTAGAGGGCTATGGTGAAAAAGGAAATATCTTCCGTTCAAAACTGGAAAGAAGCTTTCTGAGAAACTGCTCTGTGTTGTGTTAATTCATCTCACAGAGTTACATCTTTCCCTTCAAGAAGTCTTTCGCTAAGGCTGTTCTTGTGGAATTGGCAAGGGGATATTTGGAAGCCCATAGAGGGCTATGGTGAAAAAGGAAATATCTTCCGTTCAAAACTGGAAAGAAGCTTTCTGAGAAACTGCTCTGTGTTCTGTTAATTCATCTCACAGAGTTACATCATCCCCTTCAAGAAACCTTTCGCTAAGGCTGTTCTTGTGGAATTGGCAAAGGGATATTTGGAAGCCCATAGAGGGCTATGGTGAAAAAGGAAATATCTTCCGTTCAAAACTGGAAAGAAGCTTTCTGAGAAACTGCTCTGTGTTCTGTTAATTCATCTCACAGAGTTACATCTTTCTCTTCAAGAAGCCTTTCGCTAAGTCTGTTCTTGTGGAATTGGCAAAGGGATATTTGGAAGCCCATAGAGGGCTATGGTGTAAAAGGAAATATCTTCGTTCAACACTGGAAAGAAGCTTTCTGAGAAACTGCTCTGTGTTCTGTTAATTCATCTCACAGAGTTACATCTTTCCCTTCAAGAAGCCTTTCGCTAAGGCTGTTCTTGTGGAATTGGCAAAGGGATATTTGGAAGCCCATAGAGGGCTATGGTGAAAGAGGAAATATCTTCCGTTCAAAACTGGAAAGAAGCTTTCTGAGAAACTGCTGTGTGTTCTGTTAATTCGTCTCAGAGTGTTACATCTTTCCTTTCAAGAAACCTTTCGCTAAAGCTGTTACTGTAGAATTCGAAAGGGGATACTTGGAAGCCCATAGAGGGCTATGGTGAAAAAGGAAATATCTTCCGTTCAAAAGTGGAAAGAAGCTTTCTGAGAAACTGCTCTGTGTTCTGTTAATTCATCTCACAGAGTTACATCTTTCCCTTCATGAAGTCTTTCGCTAAGGCTGTTCTTGTGGAGTTGGCAAAGGGATATTTGGAAGCCCATAGAGGGCTATGGTGAAAAAGGAAATATCTTCCGTTCAAAACTGGAAAGAAGCTTTCTGAGAAACTGCTCTGTGTTCTGTTAATTCATCTCACAGAGTTACATCTTTCCCTTCAAGAAGCCTTTCGCTAAGGCTGTTCTTGTGGAATTGGCAAAGGGATATTTGGAAGCCCATAGAGGGCTATGGTGAAAAAGGAAATACCTTCCGTTCAAAACTGGAAAGAAGCTTTCTGAGAAACTGCTCTGTGTTCTGTTAATTCATCTCACAGAGTTACATCTTTCCCTTCAAGAAGTCTTTCGCTAAGGCTGTTCTTGTGGAATTGGCAAGGGGATATTTGGAAGCCCATAGAGGGCTATGGTGAAAAAGGAAATATCTTCCGTTCAAAACTGGAAAGAAGCTTTCTGAGAAACTGCTCTGTGTTCTGTTAATTCATCTCACAGAGTTACATCATCCCCTTCAAGAAACCTTTCGCTAAGGCTGTTCTTGTGGAATTGGCAAAGGGATATTTGGAAGCCCATAGAGGGCTATGGTGAAAAAGGAAATATCTTCCGTTCAAAACTGGAAAGAAGCTTTCTGAAAAACTGCTCTGTGTTCTGTTAATTCATCTCACAGAGTTACATCTTTCCCTTCAAAGAGCCTTTCGCTAACGCTGTTCTTGTGGAATTGGCAAAGGGATATTTGGAAGCCCATAGAGGGCTATGGTGAAAAAGGAAATATCTTCCGTTCAAAACTGGAAAGAAGCTTTCGGAGAAACTGCTCTGTGTTCTGTTAATTCATCTCACAGCGTTACATCTTTCCCTTCAAGAAGCCTTTTGCTAAGGCTGTTCTTGCGGAATTGGCAAAGGGATATTTGGAAGCCCATAGAGGGCTATGGTGTAAAAGGAAATATCTTCGTTCAACACTGGAAAGAAGCTTTCTGAGAAACTGCTCTGTGTTCTGTTAATTCATCTCACAGAGTTACATCTTTCCCTTCCTGAAGTCTTTCGCTAAGGCTGTTCTTGTGGAATTGGCAAAGGGATATTTGGAAGCCCATAGAGGGCTATGGTGAAAAAGGAAATATCTTCCGTTCAAAACTGGAAAGAAGCTTTCTGAGAAACTGCTCTGTGTTCTGTTAATTCATCTCACAGAGTTACATCTTTCTCTTCAAGAAGCCTTTCGCTAAGGCTATTCTTGTGGAATTGGCAAAGGGATATTTGGAAGCCCATAGAGGGCTATGGTGTAAAAGGAAATATCTTCGTTCAACACTGGAAAGAAGCTTTCTGAGAAACTGCTCTGTGTTCTGTTAATTCATCTCACAGAGTTACATCTTTCCCTTCAAGAAGCCTTTCGCTAAGGCTGTTCTTGTGGAATTGGCAAAGGGATATTTGGAAGCCCATAGAGGGCTATGGTGAAAGAGGAAATATCTTCCGTTCAAAACTGGAAAGAAGCTTTCTGAGAAACTGCTGTGTGTTCTGTTAATTCGTCTCAGAGTGTTACATCTTTCCTTTCAAGAAACCTTTCGCTAAAGCTGTTACTGTAGAATTCGAAAGGGGATACTTGGAAGCCCATAGAGGGCTATGGTGAAAAAGGAAATATCTTCCGTTCAAAAGTGGAAAGAAGCTTTCTGAGAAACTGCTCTGTGTTCTGTTAATTCATCTCACAGAGTTACATCTTTCCCTTCATGAAGTCTTTCGCTAAGGCTGTTCTTGTGGAGTTGGCAAAGGGATATTTGGAAGCCCATAGAGGGCTATGGTGAAAAAGGAAATATCTTCCGTTCAAAACTGGAAAGAAGCTTTCTGAGAAACTGCTCTGTGTTCTGTTAATTCATCTCACAGAGTTACATCTTTCCCTTCAAGAAGCCTTTCGCTAAGGCTGTTCTTGTGGAATTGGCAAAGGGATATTTGGAAGCCCATAGAGGGCTATGGTGAAAAAGGAAATACCTTCCGTTCAAAACTGGAAAGAAGCTTTCTGAGAAACTGCTCTGTGTTCTGTTAATTCATCTCACAGAGTTACATGTTTCCCTTCAAGAAGTCTTTCGCTAAGGCTGTTCTTGTGGAATTGGCAAAGGGATATTTGGAAGCCCATAGAGGGCTATGGTGAAAAAGGAAATATATTCCGTTCAAAACTGGAAAGAAGCTTTCTGAAAAACTGCTCTGTGTTCTGTTAATTCATCTCACAGAGTTACATCTTTCCCTTCAAAGAGCCTTTCGCTAACGCTGTTCTTGTGGAATTGGCAAAGGGATATTTGGAAGCCCATAGAGGGCTATGGTGAAAAAGGAAATATCTTCCGTTCAAAACTGGAAAGAAGCTTTCTGAGAAACTGCTCTGTGTTCTGTTAATTCATCTCACAGAGTTACATCTTTCCCTTCAAGAAGTCTTTCGCTAAGGCTGTTCTTGTGGAATTGGCAAGGGGATATTTGGAAGCCCATAGAGGGCTATGGTGAAAAAGGAAATATCTTCCGTTCAAAACTGGAAAGAAGCTTTCTGAGAAACTGCTCTGTGTTCTGTTAATTCATCTCACAGAGTTACATCATCCCCTTCAAGAAACCTTTCGCTAAGGCTGTTCTTGTGGAATTGGCAAAGGGATATTTGGAAGCCCATAGAGGGCTATGGTGAAAAAGGAAATATCTTCCGTTCAAAACTGGAAAGAAGCTTTCTGAGAAACTGCTCTGTGTTCTGTTAATTCATCTCACAGAGTTACATCTTTCCCTTCAAGAAGCCTTTCGCTAAGGCTGTTCTTGCGGAATTGGCAAAGGGATATTTGGAAGCCCATAGAGGGCTATGGTGTAAAAGGAAATATCTTCGTTCAACACTGGAAAGAAGCTTTCTGAGAAACTGCTCTGTGTTCTGTTAATTCATCTCACAGAGTTACATCTTTCCCTTCATGAAGTCTTTCGCTAAGGCTGTTCTTGTGGAATTGGCAAAGGGATATTTGGAAGCCCATAGAGGGCTATGGTGAAAAAGGAAATATCTTCCGTTCAAAACTGGAAAGAAGCTTTCTGAGAAACTGCTCTGTGTTCTGTTAATTCATCTCACAGAGTTACATCTTTCCCTTCAAGAAGCCTTTCGCTAAGGCTGTTCTTGTGGAATTGGCAAAGGGATATTTGGAAGCCCATAGAGGGCTATGGTGAAAAAGGAAATATATTCCGTTCAAAACTGGAAAGAAGCTTTCTGAAAAACTGCTCTGTGTTCTGTTAATTCATCTCACAGAGTTACATCTTTCCCTTCAAAGAGCCTTTCGCTAACGCTGTTCTTGTGGAATTGGCAAAGGGATATTTGGAAGCCCATAGAGGGCTATGGTGAAAAAGGAAATATCTTCCGTTCAAAACTGGAAAGAAGCTTTCTGAGAAACTGCTCTGTGTTCTGTTAATTCATCTCACAGAGTTACATCTTTCCCTTCAAGAAGTCTTTCGCTAAGGCTGTTCTTGTGGAATTGGCAAGGGGATATTTGGAAGCCCATAGAGGGCTATGGTGAAAAAGGAAATATCTTCCGTTCAAAACTGGAAAGAAGCTTTCTGAGAAACTGCTCTGTGTTCTGTTAATTCATCTCACAGAGTTACATCATCCCCTTCAAGAAACCTTTCGCTAAGGCTGTTCTTGTGGAATTGGCAAAGGGATATTTGGAAGCCCATAGAGGGCTATGGTGAAAAAGGAAATATCTTCCGTTCAAAACTGGAAAGAAGCTTTCTGAGAAACTGCTCTGTGTTCTGTTAATTCATCTCACAGAGTTACATCTTTCCCTTCAAGAAGCCTTTCGCTAAGGCTGTTCTTGCGGAATTGGCAAAGGGATATTTGGAAGCCCATAGAGGGCTATGGTGTAAAAGGAAATATCTTCGTTCAACACTGGAAAGAAGCTTTCTGAGAAACTGCTCTGTGTTCTGTTAATTCATCTCACAGAGTTACATCTTTCCCTTCATGAAGTCTTTCGCTAAGGCTGTTCTTGTGGAATTGGCAAAGGGATATTTGGAAGCCCATAGAGGGCTATGGTGAAAAAGGAAATATCTTCCGTTCAAAACTGGAAAGAAGCTTTCTGAGAAACTGCTCTGTGTTCTGTTAATTCATCTCACAGAGTTACATCTTTCCCTTCAAGAAGCCTTTCGCTAAGGCTGTTCTTGTGGAATTGGCAAAGGGATATTTGGAAGCCCATAGAGGGCTATGGTGAAAAAGGAAATATCTTCCGTTCAAAACTGGAAAGAAGCTTTCTGAGAAACTGCTCTGTGTTGTGTTAATTCATCTCACAGAGTTACATCTTTCCCTTCAAGAAGTCTTTCGCTAAGGCTGTTCTTGTGGAATTGGCAAGGGGATATTTGGAAGCCCATAGAGGGCTATGGTGAAAAAGGAAATATCTTCCGTTCAAAACTGGAAAGAAGCTTTCTGAGAAACTGCTCTGTGTTCTGTTAATTCATCTCACAGAGTTACATCATCCCCTTCAAGAAACCTTTCGCTAAGGCTGTTCTTGTGGAATTGGCAAAGGGATATTTGGAAGCCCATAGAGGGCTATGGTGAAAAAGGAAATATCTTCCGTTCAAAACTGGAAAGAAGCTTTCTGAGAAACTGCTCTGTGTTCTGTTAATTCATCTCACAGAGTTACATCTTTCTCTTCAAGAAGCCTTTCGCTAAGGCTGTTCTTGTGGAATTGGCAAAGGGATATTTGGAAGCCCATAGAGGGCTATGGTGTAAAAGGAAATATCTTCGTTCAACACTGGAAAGAAGCTTTCTGAGAAACTGCTCTGTGTTCTGTTAATTCATCTCACAGAGTTACATCTTTCCCTTCAAGAAGCCTTTCGCTAAGGCTGTTCTTGTGGAATTGGCAAAGGGATATTTGGAAGCCCATAGAGGGCTATGGTGAAAAAGGAAATACCTTCCGTTCAAAACTGGAAAGAAGCTTTCTGAGAAACTGCTCTGTGTTCTGTTAATTCATCTCACAGAGTTACATCTTTCCCTTCAAGAAGTCTTTCGCTAAGGCTGTTCTTGTGGAATTGGCAAAGGGATATTTGGAAGCCCATAGAGGGCTATGGTGAAAAAGGAAATATATTCCGTTCAAAACTGGAAAGAAGCTTTCTGAAAAACTGCTCTGTGTTCTGTTAATTCATCTCACAGAGTTACATCTTTCCCTTCAAAGAGCCTTTCGCTAACGCTGTTCTTGTGGAATTGGCAAAGGGATATTTGGAAGCCCATAGAGGGCTATGGTGAAAAAGGAAATATCTTCCGTTCAAAACTGGAAAGAAGCTTTCTGAGAAACTGCTCTGTGTTCTGTTAATTCATCTCACAGAGTTACATCTTTCCCTTCAAGAAGTCTTTCGCTAAGGCTGTTCTTGTGGAATTGGCAAGGGGATATTTGGAAGCCCATAGAGGGCTATGGTGAAAAAGGAAATATCTTCCGTTCAAAACTGGAAAGAAGCTTTCTGAGAAACTGCTCTGTGTTCTATTAATACATCTCACAGAGTTACATCTTTCCCTTCAAGAAGCCTTTCGCTAAGGCTGTTCTTGTGGAATTGGCAAAGGGATATTTGGAAGCCCATAGAGGGCTATGGTGAAAGAGGAAATATCTTCCGTTCAAAACTGGAAAGAAGCTTTCTGAGAAACTGCTCTGTGTTCTGTTAATTCGTCTCACAGTGTTACATCTTTCCTTTCAAGAAACCTTTCGCTAAAGCTGTTTCTGTGGAATTCGCAAGGGGATACTTGGAAGCCCATAGAGGGCTATGGTGAAAAAGGAAATATCTTCCGTTCAAAAGTGGAAAGAAGCTTTCTGAGAAACTGCTCTGTGTTCTGTTAATTCATCTCACAGAGTTACATCTTTCCCTTCAAGAAGCCTTTCGCTAAGGCTCTTCTTGTGGAATTGGCAAATGGATATTTGGAAGCCCATAGAGGGCTATGGTGAAAAAGGAAATATCTTCCGTTCAAAACTGGAAAGAAGCTTTCTGAGAAACTGCTCTGTGTTCTGTTAATTCATCTCACAGAGTTACATCTTTCCCTTCAAGAAGCCTTTCGCTAAGGCTGTTCTTGTGGAATTGGCAAAGGGATATTTGGAAGCCCATAGAGGGCTATGGTGAAAAAGGAAATATCTTCCGTTCAAAACTGGAAAGAAGCTTTCTGAGAAACTGCTCTGTGTTCTGTTAATTCATCTCACAGAGTTACATCTTTCCCTTCAAGAAGTCTTTCGCTAAGGCTGTTCTTGTGGAATTGGCAAGGGGATATTTGGAAGCCCACGGAGGGCTATGGTGAAAAAGGAAATAACTTCCGTACAAAACTGGAAAGAAGCTTTCTGAGAAACTGCTCTGTGTTCTGTTAATTCATCTCACAGAGTTACATCTTTCCCTTCAAGAAACCTTTCGCCAAGGCTGTTCTTGTGGAATTGGCAAAGGGATATTTGGAAGCCCATAGAGGGCTATGGTGAAAAAGGAAATATCTTCCGTTCAAAACTGGAAAGAAGCTTTCTGGGAAACTACTCTGTGTTCTGTTAATTCATCTCACAGAGTTACATCTTTCCCTTCAAGAAGCCTTTCGCTAAGGCTGTTCTTGTGGAATTGGCAAAGGGATATTTGGAAGCCCATAGAGTGCTATGGTGAAAAAGGAAATATCTTCCGTTCAAAACTGGAAAGAAGCTTTCTGAAAAACTGCTCTGTGTTCTGTTAATTCATCTCACAGAGTTACATCTTTCCCTTCATGAAGCCTTTCGCTAAGGCTGTTCTTTTGGAATTCGCAAGGGATATTTGGAAGCCCATAGAGGGCTATGGTGAAAAAGGAAATATCTTCCGTTCAACACTGGAAAGAAGCTTTCTGAAAAACTGCTCTGTGTTCTGTTAATTCATCTCAGAGAGTTACATCTTTCCCTTCAAGAAGCCTTTCGCTAAGGATATTCTTGTGGAATTGGCAAAGGGATATTTGGAAGCCCATAGAGGGCTATGGTGAAAGAGGAAATATCTTCCGTTCAAAAATGGAAAGAAGCTTTCTGAGAAACTGCTCTGTGTTCTGTTAATTCATCTCACAGAGTTACATCTTTCCCTTCAAGAAGTCTTTCGCTAAGGCTGTTCTTGTGAAATTGGCAAAGGGATATTTGGAAGCCCATAGAGGGCTATGGTGAAAAAGGAAATATATTCCGTTCAAAACTGGAAAGAAGCTTTCTGAAAAACTGCTCTGTGTTCTGTTAATTCATCTCACAGAGTTACATCTTTCCCTTCAAAGAGCCTTTCGCTAACGCTGTTCTTGTGGAATTGGCAAAGGGATATTTGGAAGCCCATAGAGGGCTATGGTGAAAAAGGAAATATCTTCCGTTCAAAACTGGAAAGAAGCTTTCTGAGAAACTGCTCTGTGTTCTGTTAATTCATCTCACAGAGTTACATCTTTCCCTTCAAGAAGTCTTTCGCTAAGGCTGTTCTTGTGGAATTGGCAAGGGGATATTTGGAAGCCCATAGAGGGCTATGGTGAAAAAGGAAATATCTTCCGATCAAAACTGGAAAGAAGCTTTCTGAGAAACTGCTCTGTGTTCTATTAATTCATCTCACAGAGTTACATCATTCCCTTCAAGAAACCTTTCGCTAAGGCTGTTCTTGTGGAATTGGCAAAGGGATATTTGGAAGCCCATAGAGGGCTATGGTGAAAAAGTAAATATCTTCCGTTCAAAACTGGAAAGAAGCTTTCTGAGAAACTGCTCTGTGTTCTGTTAATTCATCTCACAGAGTTACATCTTTCCCTTCAAGAAGCCTTTCGCTAAGGCTGTTCTTGTGGAATTGGCAAAGGGATATTTGGAAGCCCATAGAGGGCTATGGTGTAAAAGGAAATATCTTCGTTCAACACTGGAAAGAAGCTTTCTGAGAAACTGCTCTGTGTTCTGTTAATTCATCTCACAGAGTTACATCTTTCCCTTCAAGAACCCTTTCGCTAAGGCTGTTCTTGTGGAATTGGCAAAGGGATATTTGGAAGCCCATAGAGGGCGATGGTGAAAGAGGAAATATCTTCCGTTCAAAACTGGAAAGAAGCTTTCTGAGAAACTGCTCTGTGTTCTGTTAATTCGTCTCACAGTGTTACATCTTTCCTTTCAAGAAACCTTTCGCTAAAGCTGTTTCTGTTGAATTCGCAAGGGGACACTTGGAAGCCCATAGAGGGCTATGGTGAAAAAGGAAATATCTTCCTTTCAAAACTGGAAAGAAGCTTTCTGAGAAACTGCTCTGTGTTCTGTTAATTCATCTCACAGAGATACATCTTTCCCTTCATGAAGTCTTTCGCTAAGGCTGTTCTTGTGGTATTGGCAAAGGGATATTTGGAAGCCCATAGAGGGCTATGGTGAAAAAGGAAATATCTTCCGTTCAAAACTGGAAAGAAGCTTTCTGAGAAACTGCTCTGTGTTCTGTTAATTCATCTCACAGAGTTACATCTTTCCCTTCAAGAAACCTTTCGCTAAGGCTGTTCTTGTGGAATTGGCAAAGGGATATTTGGAAGCCCATAGAGGACTATGGTGAAAAAGGAAATATCTTCCGTTCAAAACTGGAAAGAAGCTTTCTGGGAAACTGCTCTGTGTTCTGTTAATTCATCTCACAGAGTTACATCTTTCCCTTCAAGAAGCCTTTCGCTAAGGCTGTTCTTGTGGAATTGGCAAAGGGATATTTGGAAGCCCATAGAGGGCTATGGTGAAAAAGGAAATATCTTTAGTTCAAAACTGAAGAAAGCTTTCTGAGAAACTGCTCTGTGTTCTGTTAATTCATCTCACAGAGTTACATCTTTCCCTTCATGAAGCCTTTCGCTAAGGCTGTTCTTGTGGAATTGGCAAAGGGATATTTGGAAGCCCATAGAGGGCTATGGTGTAAAAGGAAATATCTTCGTTCAACACTGGAAAGAAGCTTTCTGAGAAACTGCTCTGTGTTCTGTTAATTCATCTCACAGAGTTACATCTTTCCCTTCAAGAAGCCTTTCGCTAAGGCTGTTCTTGTGGAATTGGCAAGGGGATATTTGGAAGCCCATAGAGGGCTATGGTGAAAAAGGAAATATCTTCCGTTCAAAACTGGAAAGAAGCTTTCTGAGAAACTGCTCTGTGTTCTGTTAATTCATCTCACAGAGTTACATCTTTCCCTTCAAGAAACCTTTCGCTAAGGCTGTTCTTGTGGAATTCGCAAAGGGATATTTGGAAGCCCATAGAGGGCTATGGTGAAAAAGGAAATATCTTCCGTTCAAAACTGGAAAGAAGCTTTCTGAGAAACTGCTCTGTGTTCTGTTAATTCATCTCACAGAGTTACATCTTTCCCTTCAAGAAGCCTTTCGCTAAGGCTGTTCTTGTGGAATTGGCAAAGGGATATTTGGAAGCCCATAGAGGGCTATGGTGAAAAAGGAAATATCTTCCGTTCAAAACTGGAAAGAAGCTTTCTGAGAAACTTCTCTGTGTTCTGTTAATTCATCTCAGAGAGTTATATCGTTCCCTTCAAGAAGCCTTTCGCTAAGGGCGTTCTTGTGGAATTGGCAAAGGGATATTTGGAAGCCCATAGAGGGCTATGGTGAAAAAGGAAATATCTTCCGTTCAAAACTGGAAAGAAGCTTTCTGAGAAACTGCTCTGTGTTCTGTTAATTCATCTCACAGAGTTACATCTTTCTCTTCAAGAAGCCTTTCGCTAAGGCTGTTCTTGTGGAATTGGCAAAGGGATATTTGGAAGCCCATAGAGGGCTATGGTGTAAAAGGAAATATCTTCGTTCAACACTGGAAAGAAGCTTTCTGAGAAACTGCTCTGTGTTCTGTTAATTCATCTCACAGAGTTACATCTTTCCCTTCAAGAAGCCTTTCACTAAGGCTGTTCTTGTGGAATTGGCAAAGGGATATTTGGAAGCCCATAGAGGGCTATGGTGAAAGAGGAAATATCTTCCGTTCAAAACTGGAAAGAAGCTTTCTGAGAAACTGCTGTGTGTTCTGTTAATTCGTCTCAGAGTGTTACATCTTTCCTTTCAAGAAACCTTTCGCTAAAGCTGTTACTGTAGAATTCGAAAGGGGATACTTGGAAGCCCATAGAGGGCTATGGTGAAAAAGGAAATATCTTCCGTTCAAAACTGGAAAGAAGCTTTCTGAGAAACTGCTCTGTGTTCTGTTAATTCATCTCACAGAGTTACATCTTTCCCTTCAAGAAGCCTTTCGCTAAGGCTGTTCTTGTGGAATTGGCAAAGGGATATTTGGAAGCCCATAGAGGGCTATGGTGAAAAAGGAAATACCTTCCGTTCAAAACTGGAAAGAAGCTTTCTGAGAAACTGCTCTGTGTTCTGTTAATTCATCTCACAGAGTTACATCTTTCCCTTCAAGAAGTCTTTCGCTAAGGCTGTTCTTGTGGAATTGGCAAAGGGATATTTGGAAGCCCATAGAGGGCTATGGTGAAAAAGGAAATATCTTCCGTTCAAAACTGGAAAGAAGCTTTCTGAAAAACTGCTCTGTGTTCTGTTAATTCATCTCACAGAGTTACATCTTTCCCTTCAAAGAGCCTTTCGCTAACGCTGTTCTTGTGGAATTGGCAAAGGGATATTTGGAAGCCCATAGAGGGCTATGGTGAAAAAGGAAATATCTTCCGTTCAAAACTGGAAAGAAGCTTTCTGAGAAACTGCTCTGTGTTCTGTTAATTCATCTCACAGAGTTACATCTTTCCCTTCAAGAAGTCTTTCGCTAAGGCTGTTCTTGTGGAATTGGCAAGGGGATATTTGGAAGCCCATAGAGGGCTATGGTGAAAAAGGAAATATCTTCCGTTCAAAACTGGAAAGAAGCTTTCTGAGAAACTGCTCTGTGTTCTATTAATTCATCTCACAGAGTTACATCTTTCCCTTCAAGAAGCCTTTCGCTAAGGCTGTTCTTGTGGAATTGGCAAAGGGATATTTGGAAGCCCATAGAGGGCTATGGTGAAAGAGGAAATATCTTCCGTTCAAAACTGGAAAGAAGCTTTCTGAGAAACTGCTCTGTGTTCTGTTAATTCGTCTCACAGTGTTACATCTTTCCTTTCAAGAAACCTTTCGCTAAAGCTGTTTCTGTGGAATTCGCAAGGGGATACTTGGAAGCCCATAGAGGGCTATGGTGAAAAAGGAAATATCTTCCGTTCAAAACTGGAAAGAAGCTTTCTGAGAAACTGCTCTGTGTTCTGTTAATTCATCTCACAGAGTTACATCTTTCCCTTCATGAAGTCTTTTGCTAAGGCTGTTCTTGTGGAATTGGCAAAGGGATATTTGGAAGCCCATAGAGGGCTATGGTGAAAAAGGAAATATCTTCCGTTCAAAAGTGGAAAGAAGCTTTCTGAGAAACTGCTCTGTGTTCTGTTAATTCATCTCACAGAGTTACATCTTTCCCTTCAAGAAGCCTTTCGCTAAGGCTCTTCTTGTGGAATTGGCAAATGGATATTTGGAAGCCCATAGAGGGCTACGGTGAAAAAGGAAATATCTTCCGTTCAAAACTGGAAAGAAGCTTTCTGAGAAACTGCTCTGTGTTCTGTTAATTCATCTCACAGAGTTACATCTTTCCCTTCAAGAAGTCTTTCGCTAAGGCTGTTCTTGTGGAATTGGCAAAGGGATATTTGGAAGCCCATAGAGGGCTATGGTGAAAGAGGAAATATCTTCCGTTCAAAACTGGAAAGAAGCTTTCTGAGAAACTGCTGTGTGTTCTGTTAATTCGTCTCAGAGTGTTACATCTTTCCTTTCAAGAAACCTTTCGCTAAAGCTGTTACTGTAGAATTCGAAAGGGGATACTTGGAAGCCCATAGAGGGCTATGGTGAAAAAGGAAATATCTTCCGTTCAAAACTGGAAAGAAGCTTTCTGAGAAACTGCTCTGTGTTCTGTTAATTCATCTCACAGAGTTACATCTTTCCCTTCAAGAAGCCTTTCGCTAAGGCTGTTCTTGTGGAATTGGCAAAGGGATATTTGGAAGCCCATAGAGGGCTATGGTGAAAAAGGAAATACCTTCCGTTCAAAACTGGAAAGAAGCTTTCTGAGAAACTGCTCTGTGTTCTGTTAATTCATCTCACAGAGTTACATCTTTCCCTTCAAGAAGTCTTTCGCTAAGGCTGTTCTTGTGGAATTGGCAAAGGGATATTTGGAAGCCCATAGAGGGCTATGGTGAAAAAGGAAATATATTCCGTTCAAAACTGGAAAGAAGCTTTCTGAAAAACTGCTCTGTGTTCTGTTAATTCATCTCACAGAGTTACATCTTTCCCTTCAAAGAGCCTTTCGCTAACGCTGTTCTTGTGGAATTGGCAAAGGGATATTTGGAAGCCCATAGAGGGCTATGGTGAAAAAGGAAATATCTTCCGTTCAAAACTGGAAAGAAGCTTTCTGAGAAACTGCTCTGTGTTCTGTTAATTCATCTCACAGAGTTACATCTTTCCCTTCAAGAAGTCTTTCGCTAAGGCTGTTCTTGTGGAATTGGCAAGGGGATATTTGGAAGCCCATAGAGGGCTATGGTGAAAAAGGAAATATCTTCCGTTCAAAACTGGAAAGAAGCTTTCTGAGAAACTGCTCTGTGTTCTATTAATTCATCTCACAGAGTTACATCTTTCCCTTCAAGAAGCCTTTCGCTAAGGCTGTTCTTGTGGAATTGGCAAAGGGATATTTGGAAGCCCATAGAGGGCTATGGTGAAAGAGGAAATATCTTCCGTTCAAAACTGGAAAGAAGCTTTCTGAGAAACTGCTCTGTGTTCTGTTAATTCGTCTCACAGTGTTACATCTTTCCTTTCAAGAAACCTTTCGCTAAAGCTGTTTCTGTGGAATTCGCAAGGGGATACTTGGAAGCCCATAGAGGGCTATGGTGAAAAAGGAAATATCTTCCGTTCAAAAGTGGAAAGAAGCTTTCTGAGAAACTGCTCTGTGTTCTGTTAATTCATCTCACAGAGTTACATCTTTCCCTTCAAGAAGCCTTTCGCTAAGGCTCTTCTTGTGGAATTGGCAAATGGATATTTGGAAGCCCATAGAGGGCTATGGTGAAAAAGGAAATATCTTCCGTCCAAAACTGGAAAGAAGCTTTCTGAGAAACTGCTCTGTGTTCTGTTAATTCATCTCACAGAGTTACATCTTTCCCTTCAAGAAGCCTTTCGCTAAGGCTGTTCTTGTGGAATTGGCAAAGGGATATTTGGAAGCCCATAGAGGGCTATGGTGAAAAAGGAAATATCTTCCGTTCAAAACTGGAAAGAAGCTTTCTGAGAAACTGCTCTGTGTTCTGTTAATTCATCTCACAGAGTTACATCTTTCCCTTCAAGAAGTCTTTCGCTAAGGCTGTTCTTGTGGAATTGGCAAGGGGATATTTGGAAGCCCACGGAGGGCTATGGTGAAAAAGGAAATAACTTCCGTACAAAACTGGAAAGAAGCTTTCTGAGAAACTGCTCTGTGTTCTGTTAATTCATCTCACAGAGTTACATCTTTCCCTTCAAGAAACCTTTCGCCAAGGCTGTTCTTGTGGAATTGGCAAAGGGATATTTGGAAGCCCATAGAGGGCTATGGTGAAAAAGGAAATATCTTCCGTTCAAAACTGGAAAGAAGCTTTCTGGGAAACTACTCTGTGTTCTGTTAATTCATCTCACAGAGTTACATCTTTCCCTTCAAGAAGCCTTTCGCTAAGGCTGTTCTTGTGGAATTGGCAAAGGGATATTTGGAAGCCCATAGAGTGCTATGGTGAAAAAGGAAATATCTTCCGTTCAAAACTGGAAAGAAGCTTTCTGAAAAACTGCTCTGTGTTCTGTTAATTCATCTCACAGAGTTACATCTTTCCCTTCATGAAGCCTTTCGCTAAGGCTGTTCTTTTGGAATTCGCAAGGGATATTTGGAAGCCCATAGAGGGCTATGGTGAAAAAGGAAATATCTTCCGTTCAACACTGGAAAGAAGCTTTCTGAAAAACTGCTCTGTGTTCTGTTAATTCATCTCAGAGAGTTACATCTTTCCCTTCAAGAAGCCTTTCGCTAAGGATATTCTTGTGGAATTGGCAAAGGGATATTTGGAAGCCCATAGAGGGCTATGGTGAAAGAGGAAATATCTTCCGTTCAAAAATGGAAAGAAGCTTTCTGAGAAACTGCTCTGTGTTCTGTTAATTCATCTCACAGAGTTACATCTTTCCCTTCAAGAAGTCTTTCGCTAAGGCTGTTCTTGTGAAATTGGCAAAGGGATATTTGGAAGCCCATAGAGGGCTATGGTGAAAAAGGAAATATATTCCGTTCAAAACTGGAAAGAAGCTTTCTGAAAAACTGCTCTGTGTTCTGTTAATTCATCTCACAGAGTTACATCTTTCCCTTCAAAGAGCCTTTCGCTAACGCTGTTCTTGTGGAATTGGCAAAGGGATATTTGGAAGCCCATAGAGGGCTATGGTGAAAAAGGAAATATCTTCCGTTCAAAACTGGAAAGAAGCTTTCTGAGAAACTGCTCTGTGTTCTGTTAATTCATCTCACAGAGTTACATCTTTCCCTTCAAGAAGTCTTTCGCTAAGGCTGTTCTTGTGGAATTGGCAAGGGGATATTTGGAAGCCCATAGAGGGCTATGGTGAAAAAGGAAATATCTTCCGATCAAAACTGGAAAGAAGCTTTCTGAGAAACTGCTCTGTGTTCTATTAATTCATCTCACAGAGTTACATCATTCCCTTCAAGAAACCTTTCGCTAAGGCTGTTCTTGTGGAATTGGCAAAGGGATATTTGGAAGCCCATAGAGGGCTATGGTGAAAAAGTAAATATCTTCCGTTCAAAACTGGAAAGAAGCTTTCTGAGAAACTGCTCTGTGTTCTGTTAATTCATCTCACAGAGTTACATCTTTCCCTTCAAGAAGCCTTTCGCTAAGGCTGTTCTTGTGGAATTGGCAAAGGGATATTTGGAAGCCCATAGAGGGCTATGGTGTAAAAGGAAATATCTTCGTTCAACACTGGAAAGAAGCTTTCTGAGAAACTGCTCTGTGTTCTGTTAATTCATCTCACAGAGTTACATCTTTCCCTTCAAGAACCCTTTCGCTAAGGCTGTTCTTGTGGAATTGGCAAAGGGATATTTGGAAGCCCATAGAGGGCGATGGTGAAAGAGGAAATATCTTCCGTTCAAAACTGGAAAGAAGCTTTCTGAGAAACTGCTCTGTGTTCTGTTAATTCGTCTCACAGTGTTACATCTTTCCTTTCAAGAAACCTTTCGCTAAAGCTGTTTCTGTTGAATTCGCAAGGGGACACTTGGAAGCCCATAGAGGGCTATGGTGAAAAAGGAAATATCTTCCTTTCAAAACTGGAAAGAAGCTTTCTGAGAAACTGCTCTGTGTTCTGTTAATTCATCTCACAGAGATACATCTTTCCCTTCATGAAGTCTTTCGCTAAGGCTGTTCTTGTGGTATTGGCAAAGGGATATTTGGAAGCCCATAGAGGGCTATGGTGAAAAAGGAAATATCTTCCGTTCAAAACTGGAAAGAAGCTTTCTGAGAAACTGCTCTGTGTTCTGTTAATTCATCTCACAGAGTTACATCTTTCCCTTCAAGAAGCCTTTCGCTAAGGCTGTTCTTGTGGAATTGGCAAAGGGATATTTGGAAGCCCATAGAGGGCTAAGGTGAAAAAGGAAATATCTTCCGTTCAAAACTGGAAAGAAGCTTTCTGAGAAACTGCTCTGTGTTCTGTTAATTCATCTCACAGAGTTACATCTTTCCCTTCAAGAAGCCTTTCGCTAAGGCTGTTCTTGTGGAATTGGCAAAGGGATATTTGGAAGCCCATAGAGGGCTATGGTGAAAAAGGAAATATCTTCCGTTCAAAACTGGAAAGAAGCTTTCTGAGAAACTGCTCTGTGTTCTGTTAATTCATCTCACAGAGTTACATCTTTCCCTTCAAGAAACCTTTCGCTAAGGCTGTTCTTGTGGAATTGGCAAAGGGATATTTGGAAGCCCATAGAGGACTATGGTGAAAAAGGAAATATCTTCCGTTCAAAACTGGAAAGAAGCTTTCTGGGAAACTGCTCTGTGTTCTGTTAATTCATCTCACAGAGTTACATCTTTCCCTTCAAGAAGCCTTTCGCTAAGGCTGTTCTTGTGGAATTGGCAAAGGGATATTTGGAAGCCCATAGAGGGCTATGGTGAAAAAGGAAATATCTTTAGTTCAAAACTGAAAAAAGCTTTCTGAGAAACTGCTCTGTGTTCTGTTAATTCATCTCACAGAGTTACATCTTTCCCTTCATGAAGCCTTTCGCTAAGGCTGTTCTTGTGGAATTGGCAAAGGGATATTTGGAAGCCCATAGAGGGCTATGGTGTAAAAGGAAATATCTTCGTTCAACACTGGAAAGAAGCTTTCTGAGAAACTGCTCTGTGTTCTGTTAATTCATCTCACAGAGTTACATCTTTCCCTTCAAGAAGCCTTTCGCTAAGGCTGTTCTTGTGGAATTGGCAAAAAGATATTTGGAAGCCCATAGAGGGCTATGGTGAAAGAGGAAATATCTTCCGTTCAAAACTGGAAAGAAGCTTTCTGAGACACTGCTCTGTGTTCTGTTAATTCGTCTCACAGTGTTACATCTTTCCTTTCAAGAAACCTTTCGCTAAAGCTGTTTCTGTGGAATTGGCAAGGGGATACTTGGAAGCCCATAGAGGGCTATGGTGAAAAAGGAAATATCTTCCGTTCAAAACTGGAAAGAAGATTTCTGAGAAACTGCTCTGTGTTCTGTTAATTCATCTCACAGAGTTACATCTTTCCCTTCAATAAGCCTTTCGCTAAGGCTGTTCTTGTGGAATTGGCAAGGGGATATTTGGAAGCCCATAGAGGGCTATGGTGAAAAAGGAAATATCTTCCGTTCAAAAGTGGAAAGAAGCTTTCTGAGAAACTGCTCTGTGTTCTGTTAATTCATCTCACAGAGTTACATCTTTCACTTCAAGAAACCTTTCGCTAAGGCTGTTCTTGTGGAATTGGCAAAGGGATATTTGGAAGCCCATAGAGGGCTATGGTGAAAAAGGAAATATATTCCGTTCAAAACTGGAAAGAAGCTTTCTGAGAAACTGCTCTGTGTTCTGTTAATTCATCTCACAGAGTTACATCTTTCCCTTCAAGAAGCCTTTCGCTAAGGCTGTTCTTGTGGAATTGGCAAAGGGATATTTGGAAGCCCATAGGGGGCTATGGTGAAAAAGGAAATATCTTCCGTTCAAAACTGGAAAGAAGCTTTCTGAGAAACTGCTCTGTGTTCTGTTAATTCATCTCACAGAGTTACATCTTTCCCTTCATGAAGCCTTTCGCTAAGGCTGTTCTTGTGGAATTCGCAAAGGGATATTTGGAAGCCCATAGAGGGCTATGGTGAAAAAGGAAATATCTTCCGTTCAACACTGGAAAGAAGCTTTCTGAGAAACTGCTCTGTGTTCTGTTAATTCATCTCACAGAGTTACATCTTTCCCTTCAAGAAGCCTTTCGGTAAGGCTGTTCTTGTGTAATTGGCAAAGGGATATTTGGAAGCCCATAGAGGGCTATGGTGTAAAAGGAAATATCTTCGTTCAACACTGGAAAGAAGCTTTCTGAGAAACTGCTCTGTGTTCTGTTAATTCATCTCACAGAGTTACATCTTTCCCTTCAAGAAGCCTTTCGCTAAGGCTGTTCTTGTGGAATTGGCAAGGGGATATTTGGAAGCCCATAGAGGGCTATGGTGAAAAAGGAAATATCTTCCGTTCAAAACTGGAAAGAAGCTTTCTGAGAAACTGCTCTGTGTTCTGTTAATTCATCTCACAGAGTTACATCTTTCCCTTCAAGAAACCTTTCGCTAAGGCTGTTCTTGTGGAATTCGCAAAGGGATATTTGGAAGCCCATAGAGGGCTATGGTGAAAAAGGAAATATCTTCCGTTCAAAACTGGAAAGAAGCTTTCTGAGAAACTGCTCTGTGTTCTGTTAATTCATCTCACAGAGTTACATCTTTCCCTTCAAGAAGCCTTTCGCTAAGGCTGTTCTTGTGGAATTGGCAAAGGGATATTTGGAAGCCCATAGAGGGCTATGGTGAAAAAGGAAATATCTTCCGTTCAAAACTGGAAAGAAGCTTTCTGAGAAACTTCTCTGTGTTCTGTTAATTCATCTCAGAGAGTTATATCGTTCCCTTCAAGAAGCCTTTCGCTAAGGGCGTTCTTGTGGAATTGGCAAAGGGATATTTGGAAGCCCATAGAGGGCTATGTTGAAAAAGGAAATATCTTCCGTTCAAAACTGGAAAGAAGCTTTCTGAGAAACTGCTCTGTGTTCTGTTAATTCATCTCACAGAGTTACATCTTTCTCTTCAAGAAGCCTTTCGCTAAGGCTGTTCTTGTGGAATTGGCAAAGGGATATTTGGAAGCCCATAGAGGGCTATGGTGTAAAAGGAAATATCTTCGTTCAACACTGGAAAGAAGCTTTCTGAGAAACTGCTCTGTGTTCTGTTAATTCATCTCACAGAGTTACATCTTTCCCTTCAAGAAGCCTTTCACTAAGGCTGTTCTTGTGGAATTGGCAAAGGGATATTTGGAAGCCCATAGAGGGCTATGGTGAAAGAGGAAATATCTTCCGTTCAAAACTGGAAAGAAGCTTTCTGAGAAACTGCTGTGTGTTCTGTTAATTCGTCTCAGAGTGTTACATCTTTCCTTTCAAGAAACCTTTCGCTAAAGCTGTTACTGTAGAATTCGAAAGGGGATACTTGGAAGCCCATAGAGGGCTATGGTGAAAAAGGAAATATCTTCCGTTCAAAACTGGAAAGAAGCTTTCTGAGAAACTGCTCTGTGTTCTGTTAATTCATCTCACAGAGTTACATCTTTCCCTTCAAGAAGCCTTTCGCTAAGGCTGTTCTTGTGGAATTGGCAAAGGGATATTTGGAAGCCCATAGAGGGCTATGGTGAAAAAGGAAATACCTTCCGTTCAAAACTGGAAAGAAGCTTTCTGAGAAACTGCTCTGTGTTCTGTTAATTCATCTCACAGAGTTACATCTTTCCCTTCAAGAAGTCTTTCGCTAAGGCTGTTCTTGTGGAATTGGCAAAGGGATATTTGGAAGCCCATAGAGGGCTATGGTGAAAAAGGAAATATCTTCCGTTCAAAACTGGAAAGAAGCTTTCTGAAAAACTGCTCTGTGTTCTGTTAATTCATCTCACAGAGTTACATCTTTCCCTTCAAAGAGCCTTTCGCTAACGCTGTTCTTGTGGAATTGGCAAAGGGATATTTGGAAGCCCATAGAGGGCTATGGTGAAAAAGGAAATATCTTCCGTTCAAAACTGGAAAGAAGCTTTCTGAGAAACTGCTCTGTGTTCTGTTAATTCATCTCACAGAGTTACATCTTTCCCTTCAAGAAGTCTTTCGCTAAGGCTGTTCTTGTGGAATTGGCAAGGGGATATTTGGAAGCCCATAGAGGGCTATGGTGAAAAAGGAAATATCTTCCGTTCAAAACTGGAAAGAAGCTTTCTGAGAAACTGCTCTGTGTTCTATTAATTCATCTCACAGAGTTACATCTTTCCCTTCAAGAAGCCTTTCGCTAAGGCTGTTCTTGTGGAATTGGCAAAGGGATATTTGGAAGCCCATAGAGGGCTATGGTGAAAGAGGAAATATCTTCCGTTCAAAACTGGAAAGAAGCTTTCTGAGAAACTGCTCTGTGTTCTGTTAATTCGTCTCACAGTGTTACATCTTTCCTTTCAAGAAACCTTTCGCTAAAGCTGTTTCTGTGGAATTCGCAAGGGGATACTTGGAAGCCCATAGAGGGCTATGGTGAAAAAGGAAATATCTTCCGTTCAAAACTGGAAAGAAGCTTTCTGAGAAACTGCTCTGTGTTCTGTTAATTCATCTCACAGAGTTACATCTTTCCCTTCATGAAGTCTTTCGCTAAGGCTGTTCTTGTGGAATTGGCAAAGGGATATTTGGAAGCCCATAGAGGGCTATGGTGAAAAAGGAAATATCTTCCGTTCAAAAGTGGAAAGAAGCTTTCTGAGAAACTGCTCTGTGTTCTGTTAATTCATCTCACAGAGTTACATCTTTCCCTTCAAGAAGCCTTTCGCTAAGGCTCTTCTTCTGGAATTGGCAAATGGATATTTGGAAGCCCATAGAGGGCTACGGTGAAAAAGGAAATATCTTCCGTTCAAAACTGGAAAGAAGCTTTCTGAGAAACTGCTCTGTGTTCTGTTAATTCATCTCACAGAGTTACATCTTTCCCTTCAAGAAGTCTTTCGCTAAGGCTGTTCTTGTGGAATTGGCAAAGGGATATTTGGAAGCCCATAGAGGGCTATGGTGAAAGAGGAAATATCTTCCGTTCAAAACTGGAAAGAAGCTTTCTGAGAAACTGCTGTGTGTTCTGTTAATTCGTCTCAGAGTGTTACATCTTTCCTTTCAAGAAACCTTTCGCTAAAGCTGTTACTGTAGAATTCGAAAGGGGATACTTGGAAGCCCATAGAGGGCTATGGTGAAAAAGGAAATATCTTCCGTTCAAAACTGGAAAGAAGCTTTCTGAGAAACTGCTCTGTGTTCTGTTAATTCATCTCACAGAGTTACATCTTTCCCTTCAAGAAGCCTTTCGCTAAGGCTGTTCTTGTGGAATTGGCAAAGGGATATTTGGAAGCCCATAGAGGGCTATGGTGAAAAAGGAAATACCTTCCGTTCAAAACTGGAAAGAAGCTTTCTGAGAAACTGCTCTGTGTTCTGTTAATTCATCTCACAGAGTTACATCTTTCCCTTCAAGAAGTCTTTCGCTAAGGCTGTTCTTGTGGAATTGGCAAAGGGATATTTGGAAGCCCATAGAGGGCTATGGTGAAAAAGGAAATATATTCCGTTCAAAACTGGAAAGAAGCTTTCTGAAAAACTGCTCTGTGTTCTGTTAATTCATCTCACAGAGTTACATCTTTCCCTTCAAAGAGCCTTTCGCTAACGCTGTTCTTGTGGAATTGGCAAAGGGATATTTGGAAGCCCATAGAGGGCTATGGTGAAAAAGGAAATATCTTCCGTTCAAAACTGGAAAGAAGCTTTCTGAGAAACTGCTCTGTGTTCTGTTAATTCATCTCACAGAGTTACATCTTTCCCTTCAAGAAGTCTTTCGCTAAGGCTGTTCTTGTGGAATTGGCAAGGGGATATTTGGAAGCCCATAGAGGGCTATGGTGAAAAAGGAAATATCTTCCGTTCAAAACTGGAAAGAAGCTTTCTGAGAAACTGCTCTGTGTTCTATTAATTCATCTCACAGAGTTACATCTTTCCCTTCAAGAAGCCTTTCGCTAAGGCTGTTCTTGTGGAATTGGCAAAGGGATATTTGGAAGCCCATAGAGGGCTATGGTGAAAGAGGAAATATCTTCCGTTCAAAACTGGAAAGAAGCTTTCTGAGAAACTGCTCTGTGTTCTGTTAATTCGTCTCACAGTGTTACATCTTTCCTTTCAAGAAACCTTTCGCTAAAGCTGTTTCTGTGGAATTCGCAAGGGGATACTTGGAAGCCCATAGAGGGCTATGGTGAAAAAGGAAATATCTTCCGTTCAAAAGTGGAAAGAAGCTTTCTGAGAAACTGCTCTGTGTTCTGTTAATTCATCTCACAGAGTTACATCTTTCCCTTCAAGAAGCCTTTCGCTAAGGCTCTTCTTGTGGAATTGGCAAATGGATATTTGGAAGCCCATAGAGGGCTATGGTGAAAAAGGAAATATCTTCCGTTCAAAACTGGAAAGAAGCTTTCTGAGAAACTGCTCTGTGTTCTGTTAATTCATCTCACAGAGTTACATCTTTCCCTTCAAGAAGCCTTTCGCTAAGGCTGTTCTTGTGGAATTGGCAAAGGGATATTTGGAAGCCCATAGAGGGCTATGGTGAAAAAGGAAATATATTCCGTTCAAAACTGGAAAGAAGCTTTCTGAAAAACTGCTCTGTGTTCTGTTAATTCATCTCACAGAGTTACATCTTTCCCTTCAAAGAGCCTTTCGCTAACGCTGTTCTTGTGGAATTGGCAAAGGGATATTTGGAAGCCCATAGAGGGCTATTGTGAAAAAGGAAATATCTTCCGTTCAAAACTGGAAAGAAGCTTTCTGAGAAACTGCTCTGTGTTCTGTTAATTCATCTCACAGAGTTACATCTTTCCCTTCAAGAAGTCTTTCGCTAAGGCTGTTCTTGTGGAATTGGCAAGGGGATATTTGGAAGCCCATAGAGGGCTATGGTGAAAAAGGAAATATCTTCCGATCAAAACTGGAAAGAAGCTTTCTGAGAAACTGCTCTGTGTTCTATTAATTCATCTCACAGAGTTACATCATTCCCTTCAAGAAACCTTTCGCTAAGGCTGTTCTTGTGGAATTGGCAAAGGGATATTTGGAAGCCCATAGAGGGCTATGGTGAAAAAGTAAATATCTTCCGTTCAAAACTGGAAAGAAGCTTTCTGAGAAACTGCTCTGTGTTCTGTTAATTCATCTCACAGAGTTACATCTTTCCCTTCAAGAAGCCTTTCGCTAAGGCTGTTCTTGTGGAATTGGCAAAGGGATATTTGGAAGCCCATAGAGGGCTATGGTGTAAAAGGAAATATCTTCGTTCAACACTGGAAAGAAGCTTTCTGAGAAACTGCTCTGTGTTCTGTTAATTCATCTCACAGAGTTACATCTTTCCCTTCAAGAACCCTTTCGCTAAGGCTGTTCTTGTGGAATTGGCAAAGGGATATTTGGAAGCCCATAGAGGGCGATGGTGAAAGAGGAAATATCTTCCGTTCAAAACTGGAAAGAAGCTTTCTGAGAAACTGCTCTGTGTTCTGTTAATTCGTCTCACAGTGTTACATCTTTCCTTTCAAGAAACCTTTCGCTAAAGCTGTTTCTGTTGAATTCGCAAGGGGACACTTGGAAGCCCATAGAGGGCTATGGTGAAAAAGGAAATATCTTCCTTTCAAAACTGGAAAGAAGCTTTCTGAGAAACTGCTCTGTGTTCTGTTAATTCATCTCACAGAGATACATCTTTCCCTTCATGAAGTCTTTCGCTAAGGCTGTTCTTGTGGTATTGGCAAAGGGATATTTGGAAGCCCATAGAGGGCTATGGTGAAAAAGGAAATATCTTCCGTTCAAAACTGGAAAGAAGCTTTCTGAGAAACTGCTCTGTGTTCTGTTAATTCATCTCACAGAGTTACATCTTTCCCTTCAAGAAGCCTTTCGCTAAGGCTGTTCTTGTGGAATTGGCAAAGGGATATTTGGAAGCCCATAGAGGGCTAAGGTGAAAAAGGAAATATCTTCCGTTCAAAACTGGAAAGAAGCTTTCTGAGAAACTGCTCTGTGTTCTGTTAATTCATCTCACAGAGTTACATCTTTCCCTTCAAGAAGCCTTTCGCTAAGGCTGTTCTTGTGGAATTGGCAAAGGGATATTTGGAAGCCCATAGAGGGCTATGGTGAAAAAGGAAATATCTTCCGTTCAAAACTGGAAAGAAGCTTTCTGAGAAACTGCTCTGTGTTCTGTTAATTCATCTCACAGAGTTACATCTTTCCCTTCAAGAAACCTTTCGCTAAGGCTGTTCTTGTGGAATTGGCAAAGGGATATTTGGAAGCCCATAGAGGACTATGGTGAAAAAGGAAATATCTTCCGTTCAAAACTGGAAAGAAGCTTTCTGGGAAACTGCTCTGTGTTCTGTTAATTCATCTCACAGAGTTACATCTTTCCCTTCAAGAAGCCTTTCGCTAAGGCTGTTCTTGTGGAATTGGCAAAGGGATATTTGGAAGCCCATAGAGGGCTATGGTGAAAAAGGAAATATCTTTAGTTCAAAACTGAAAAAAGCTTTCTGAGAAACTGCTCTGTGTTCTGTTAATTCATCTCACAGAGTTACATCTTTCCCTTCATGAAGACTTTCGCTAAGGCTGTTCTTGTGGAATTGGCAAAGGGATATTTGGAAGCCCATAGAGGGCTATGGTGTAAAAGGAAATATCTTCGTTCAACACTGGAAAGAAGCTTTCTGAGAAACTGCTCTGTGTTCTGTTAATTCATCTCACAGAGTTACATCTTTCCCTTCAAGAAGCCTTTCGCTAAGGCTGTTCTTGTGGAATTGGCAAAAAGATATTTGGAAGCCCATAGAGGGCTATGGTGAAAGAGGAAATATCTTCCGTTCAAAACTGGAAAGAAGCTTTCTGAGACACTGCTCTGTGTTCTGTTAATTCGTCTCACAGTGTTACATCTTTCCTTTCAAGAAACCTTTCGCCAAAGCTGTTTCTGTGGAATTGGCAAGGGGATACTTGGAAGCCCATAGAGGGCTATGGTGAAAAAGGAAATATCTTCCGTTCAAAACTGGAAAGAAGATTTCTGAGAAACTGCTCTGTGTTCTGTTAATTCATCTCACAGAGTTACATCTTTCCCTTCAATAAGCCTTTCGCTAAGGCTGTTCTTGTGGAATTGGCAAGGGGATATTTGGAAGCCCATAGAAGGCTATGGTGAAAAAGGAAATATCTTCCGTTCAAAAGTGGAAAGAAGCTTTCTGAGAAACTGCTCTGTGTTCTGTTAATTCATCTCACAGAGTTACATCTTTCACTTCAAGAAACCTTTCGCTAAGGCTGTTCTTGTGGAATTGGCAAAGGGATATTTGGAAGCCCATAGAGGGCTATGGTGAAAAAGGAAATATATTCCGTTCAAAACTGGAAAGAAGCTTTCTGAGAAACTGCTCTGTGTTCTGTTAATTCATCTCACAGAGTTACATCTTTCCCTTCAAGAAGCCTTTCGCTAAGGCTGTTCTTGTGGAATTGGCAAAGGGATATTTGGAAGCCCATAGGGGGCTATGGTGAAAAAGGAAATATCTTCCGTTCAAAACTGGAAAGAAGCTTTCTGAGAAACTGCTCTGTGTTCTGTTAATTCATCTCACAGAGTTACATCTTTCCCTTCATGAAGCCTTTCGCTAAGGCTGTTCTTGTGGAATTCGCAAAGGGATATTTGGAAGCCCATAGAGGGCTATGGTGAAAAAGGAAATATCTTCCGTTCAACACTGGAAAGAAGCTTTCTGAGAAACTGCTCTGTGTTCTGTTAATTCATCTCACAGAGTTACATCTTTCCCTTCAAGAAGCCTTTCGGTAAGGCTGTTCTTGTGTAATTGGCAAAGGGATATTTGGAAGCCCATAGAGGGCTATGGTGTAAAAGGAAATATCTTCGTTCAACACTGGAAAGAAGCTTTCTGAGAAACTGCTCTGTGTTCTGTTAATTCATCTCACAGAGTTACATCTTTCCCTTCAAGAAGCCTTTCGCTAAGGCTGTTCTTGTGGAATTGGCAAGGGGATATTTGGAAGCCCATAGAGGGCTATGGTGAAAAAGGAAATATCTTCCGTTCAAAACTGGAAAGAAGCTTTCTGAGAAACTGCTCTGTGTTCTGTTAATTCATCTCACAGAGTTACATCTTTCCCTTCAAGAAACCTTTCGCTAAGGCTGTTCTTGTGGAATTCGCAAAGGGATATTTGGAAGCCCATAGAGGGCTATGGTGAAAAAGGAAATATCTTCCGTTCAAAACTGGAAAGAAGCTTTCTGAGAAACTGCTCTGTGTTCTGTTAATTCATCTCACAGAGTTACATCTTTCCCTTCAAGAAGCCTTTCGCTAAGGCTGTTCTTGTGGAATTGGCAAAGGGATATTTGGAAGCCCATAGAGGGCTATGGTGAAAAAGGAAATATCTTCCGTTCAAAACTGGAAAGAAGCTTTCTGAGAAACTTCTCTGTGTTCTGTTAATTCATCTCAGAGAGTTATATCGTTCCCTTCAAGAAGCCTTTCGCTAAGGGCGTTCTTGTGGAATTGGCAAAGGGATATTTGGAAGCCCATAGAGGGCTATGGTGAAAAAGGAAATATCTTCCGTTCAAAACTGGAAAGAAGCTTTCTGAGAAACTGCTCTGTGTTCTGTTAATTCATCTCACAGAGTTACATCTTTCTCTTCAAGAAGCCTTTCGCTAAGGCTGTTCTTGTGGAATTGGCAAAGGGATATTTGGAAGCCCATAGAGGGCTATGGTGTAAAAGGAAATATCTTCGTTCAACACTGGAAAGAAGCTTTCTGAGAAACTGCTCTGTGTTCTGTTAATTCATCTCACAGAGTTACATCTTTCCCTTCAAGAAGCCTTTCACTAAGGCTGTTCTTGTGGAATTGGCAAAGGGATATTTGGAAGCCCATAGAGGGCTATGGTGAAAGAGGAAATATCTTCCGTTCAAAACTGGAAAGAAGCTTTCTGAGAAACTGCTGTGTGTTCTGTTAATTCGTCTCAGAGTGTTACATCTTTCCTTTCAAGAAACCTTTCGCTAAAGCTGTTACTGTAGAATTCGAAAGGGGATACTTGGAAGCCCATAGAGGGCTATGGTGAAAAAGGAAATATCTTCCGTTCAAAACTGGAAAGAAGCTTTCTGAGAAACTGCTCTGTGTTCTGTTAATTCATCTCACAGAGTTACATCTTTCCCTTCAAGAAGCCTTTCGCTAAGGCTGTTCTTGTGGAATTGGCAAAGGGATATTTGGAAGCCCATAGAGGGCTATGGTGAAAAAGGAAATACCTTCCGTTCAAAACTGGAAAGAAGCTTTCTGAGAAACTGCTCTGTGTTCTGTTAATTCATCTCACAGAGTTACATCTTTCCCTTCAAGAAGTCTTTCGCTAAGGCTGTTCTTGTGGAATTGGCAAAGGGATATTTGGAAGCCCATAGAGGGCTATGGTGAAAAAGGAAATATCTTCCGTTCAAAACTGGAAAGAAGCTTTCTGAAAAACTGCTCTGTGTTCTGTTAATTCATCTCACAGAGTTACATCTTTCCCTTCAAAGAGCCTTTCGCTAACGCTGTTCTTGTGGAATTGGCAAAGGGATATTTGGAAGCCCATAGAGGGCTATGGTGAAAAAGGAAATATCTTCCGTTCAAAACTGGAAAGAAGCTTTCTGAGAAACTGCTCTGTGTTCTGTTAATTCATCTCACAGAGTTACATCTTTCCCTTCAAGAAGTCTTTCGCTAAGGCTGTTCTTGTGGAATTGGCAAGGGGATATTTGGAAGCCCATAGAGGGCTATGGTGAAAAAGGAAATATCTTCCGTTCAAAACTGGAAAGAAGCTTTCTGAGAAACTGCTCTGTGTTCTATTAATTCATCTCACAGAGTTACATCTTTCCCTTCAAGAAGCCTTTCGCTAAGGCTGTTCTTGTGGAATTGGCAAAGGGATATTTGGAAGCCCATAGAGGGCTATGGTGAAAGAGGAAATATCTTCCGTTCAAAACTGGAAAGAAGCTTTCTGAGAAACTGCTCTGTGTTCTGTTAATTCGTCTCACAGTGTTACATCTTTCCTTTCAAGAAACCTTTCGCTAAAGCTGTTTCTGTGGAATTCGCAAGGGGATACTTAGAAGCCCATAGAGGGCTATGGTGAAAAAGGAAATATCTTCCGTTCAAAACTGGAAAGAAGCTTTCTGAGAAACTGCTCTGTGTTCTGTTAATTCATCTCACAGAGTTACATCTTTCCCTTCATGAAGTCTTTCGTTAAGGCTGTTCTTGTGGAATTGGCAAAGGGATATTTGGAAGCCCATAGAGGGCTATGGTGAAAAAGGAAATATCTTCCGTTCAAAAGTGGAAAGAAGCTTTCTGAGAAACTGCTCTGTGTTCTGTTAATTCATCTCACAGAGTTACATCTTTCCCTTCAAGAAGCCTTTCGCTAAGGCTCTTCTTGTGGAATTGGCAAATGGATATTTGGAAGCCCATAGAGGGCTACGGTGAAAAAGGAAATATCTTCCGTTCAAAACTGGAAAGAAGCTTTCTGAGAAACTGCTCTGTGTTCTGTTAATTCATCTCACAGAGTTACATCTTTCCCTTCAAGAAGTCTTTCGCTAAGGCTGTTCTTGTGGAATTGGCAAAGGGATATTTGGAAGCCCATAGAGGGCTACGGTGAAAAAGGAAATATATTCCGTTCAAAACTGGAAAGAAGCTTTCTGAAAAACTGCTCTGTGTTCTGTTAATTCATCTCACAGAGTTACATCTTTCCCTTCAAAGAGCCTTTCGCTAACGCTGTTCTTGTGGAATTGGCAAAGGGATATTTGGAAGCCCATAGAGGGCTATGGTGAAAAAGGAAATATCTTCCGTTCAAAACTGGAAAGAAGCTTTCTGAGAAACTGCTCTGTGTTCTGTTAATTCATCTCACAGAGTTACATCTTTCCCTTCAAGAAGTCTTTCGCTAAGGCTGTTCTTGTGGAATTGGCAAGGGGATATTTGGAAGCCCATAGAGGGCTATGGTGAAAAAGGAAATATCTTCCGATCAAAACTGGAAAGAAGCTTTCTGAGAAACTGCTCTGTGTTCTATTAATTCATCTCACAGAGTTACATCATTCCCTTCAAGAAACCTTTCGCTAAGGCTGTTCTTGTGGAATTGGCAAAGGGATATTTGGAAGCCCATAGAGGGCTATGGTGAAAAAGGAAATATCTTCCGTTCAAAACTGGAAAGAAGCTTTCTGAGAAACTGCTATGTGTTCTGTTAATTCATCTCACAGAGTTACATCTTTCCCTTCAAGAAGCCTTTCGCTAAGGCTGTTCTTGTGGAATTGGCAAAGGGATATTTGGAAGCCCATAGAGGGCTATGGTGTAAAAGGAAATATCTTCGTTCAACACTGGAAAGAAGCTTTCTGAGAAACTGCTCTGTGTTCTGTTAATTCATCTCACAGAGTTACATCTTTCCCTTCAAGAAGCCTTTCGCTAAGGCTGTTCTTGTGGAATTGGCAAAGGGATATTTGGAAGCCCATAGAGGGCTATGGTGAAAGAGGAAATATCTTCCGTTCAAAACTGGAAAGAAGCTTTCTGAGAAACTGCTCTGTGTTCTGTTAATTCGTCTCACAGTGTTACATCTTTCCTTTCAAGAAACCTTTCGCTAAAGCTGTTTCTGTTGAATTCGCAAGGGGACACTTGGAAGCCCATAGAGGGCTATGGTGAAAAAGGAAATATCTTCCTTTCAAAACTGGAAAGAAGCTTTCTGAGAAACTGCTCTGTGTTCTGTTAATTCATCTCACAGAGATACATCTTTCCCTTCATGAAGTCTTTCGCTAAGGCTGTTCTTGTGGAATTGGAAAAGGGATATTTGGAAGCCCATAGAGGGCTATGGTGAAAAAGGAAATATCTTCCGTTCAAAATTGGAAAGAAGCTTTCTGAGAAACTGCTCTGTGTTCTGTTAATTCATCTCACAGAGTTACATCTTTCCCTTCAAGAAGCCTTTCGCTAAGGCTGTTCTTGTGGAATTGGCAAAGGGATATTTGGAAGCCCATAGAAGGCTATGGTGAAAAAGGAAATATCTTCCGTTCAAAACTGGAAAGAAGCTTTCTGAGAAACTGCTCTGTGTTCTGTTAATTCATCTCACAGAGTTACATCTTTCCCTTCAAGAAACCTTTCGCTAAGGCTGTTCTTGTGGAATTGGCAAAGGGATATTTGGAAGCCCATAGAGGGCTATGGTGAAAAAGGAAATATATTCCGTTCAAAACTGGAAAGAAGCTTTCTGAGAAACTGCTCTGTGTTCTGTTAATTCATCTCACAGTGTTACATCTTTCCCTTCAAGAAGCCTTTCGCTAAGGCTGTTCTTGTGGAATTGGCAAAGGGATATTTGGAAGCCCATAGGGGGCTATGGTGAAAAAGGAAATATCTTCCGTTCAAAACTGGAAAGAAGCTTTCTGAGAAACTGCTCTGTGTTCTGTTAATTCATCTCACAGAGTTACATCTTTCCCTTCATGAAGCCTTTCGCTAAGGCTGTTCTTGTGGAATTCGCAAAGGGATATTTGGAAGCCCATAGAGGGCTATGGTGAAAAAGGAAATATCTTCCGTTCAACACTGGAAAGAAGCTTTCTGAGAAACTGCTCTGTGTTCTGTTAATTCATCTCACAGAGTTACATCTTTCCCTTCAAGAAGCCTTTCGCTAAGGCTGTTCTTGTGGAATTGGCAAAGGGATATTTGGAAGCCCATAGAGGGCTATGGTGTAAAAGGAAATATCTTCGTTCAACACTGGAAAGAAGCTTTCTGAGAAACTGCTCTGTGTTCTGTTAATTCATCTCACAGAGTTATATCTTTCCCTTCAAGAAGCCTTTCGCTAAGGCTGTTCTTGTGGAATTGGCAAGGGGATATTTGGAAGCCCATAGAGGGCTATGGTGAAAAAGGAAATATCTTCCGTTCAAAACTGGAAAGAAGCTTTCTGAGAAACTGCTCTGTGTTCTGTTAATTCATCTCACAGAGTTACATCTTTCCCTTCAAGAAACCTTTCGCTAAGGCTGTTCTTGTGGAATTCGCAAAGGGATATTTGGAAGCCCATAGAGGGCTATGGTGAAAAAGGAAATATCTTCCGTTCAAAACTGGAAAGAAGCTTTCTGAGAAACTGCTCTGTGTTCTGTTAATTCATCTCACAGAGTTACATCTTTCCCTTCAAGAAGTCTTTCGCTAAGGCTGTTCTTGTGGAATTGGCAAGGGGATATTTGGAAGCCCATAGAGGGCTATGGTGAAAAAGGAAATAACTTCCGTTCAAAACTGGAAAGAAGCTTTCTGAGAAACTGCTCTGTGTTCTGTTAATTCATCTCACAGAGTTACATCTTTCCCTTCAAGAAAACTTTCGCTAAGGCTGTTCTTGTGGAATTCGCAAAGGGATATTTGGAAGCCCATAGAGGGATATGGTGAAAAAGGAAATATCTTCCGTTCAAAACTGGAAAGAAGCTTTCTGAGAAACTGCTCTGTGTTCTGTTAATTCATCTCACAGAGTTACATCTTTCCCTTCAAGAAGCCTTTCGCTAAGGCTGTTCTTGTGGAATTGGCAAAGGGATATTTGGAAGCCCATAGAGGGCTATGGTGAAAAAGGAAATATCTTCCGTTCAAAACTGGAAAGAAGCTTTCTGAGAAACGGCTCTGTGTTCTGTTAATTCATCTCACAGAGTTACATCTTTCCCTTCAAGAAGCGTTTCGCTAAGGCTCTTCTTGTGGAATTGGCAAAGGGATATTTGGAAGCCCATAGAGGGCTATGGTGAAAAAGGAAATATCTTCCGTTCAAAACTGGAAAGAAGCTTTCTGAGAAACTGCTCTGTGTTCTGTTAATTCATCTCACAGAGTTACATCTTTCCCTTCATGAAGCCTTTCGCTAAGGCTGTTCTTGTGGAATTCGCAAAGGGATATTTGGAAGCCCATAGAGGGCTATGGTGAAAAAGGAAATATCTTCCGTTCAACACTGGAAAGAAGCTTTCTGAGAATCTGCTCTGTGTTCTGTTAATTCATCTCACAGAGTTACATCTTTCCCTTCAAGAAGCCTTTCGCTAAGGCTGTTCTTGTGGAATTGGCAAAGGGATATTTGGAAGCCCATAGAGGGCTATGGTGTAAAAGGAAATATCTTCGTTCAACACTGGAAAGAAGCTTTCTGAGAAACTGCTCTGTGTTCTGTTAATTCATCTCACAGAGTTACATCTTTCCCTTCAAGAAGCCTTTCGCTAAGGCTGTTCTTGTGGAATTGGCAAGGGGATATTTGGAAGCCCATAGAGGGCTATGGTGAAAAAGGAAATATCTTCCGTTCAAAACTGGAAAGAAGCTTTCTGAGAAACTGCTCTGTGTTCTGTTAATTCATCTCACAGAGTTACATCTTTCCCTTCAAGAAACCTTTCGCTAAGGCTGTTCTTGTGGAATTCGCAAAGGGATATTTGGAAGCCCATAGAGGGCTATGGTGAAAAAGGAAATATCTTCCGTTCAAAACTGGAAAGAAGCTTTCTGAGAAACTGCTCTGTGTTCTGTTAATTCATCTCACAGAGTTACATCTTTCCCTTCAAGAAGCCTTTCGCTAAGGCTGTTCTTGTGGAATTGGCAAAGGGATATTTGGAAGCCCATAGAGGGCTATGGTGAAAAAGGAAATATCTTCCGTTCAAAACTGGAAAGAAGCTTTCTGAGAAACTTCTCTGTGTTCTGTTAATTCATCTCAGAGAGTTATATCTTTCCCTTCAAGAAGCCTTTCGCTAAGGGCGTTCTTGTGGAATTGGCAAAGGGATATTTGGAAGCCCATAGAGGGCTATGGTGAAAAAGGAAATATCTTCCGTTCAAAAGTGGAAAGAAGCTTTCTGAGACAGTGCTCTGTGTTCTGTTAATTCGTCTCACAGTGTTACATCTTTCCTTTCAAGAAACCTTTCGCTAAAGCTGTTTCTGTGGAATTGGCAAGGGGATACTTGGAAGCCCATAGAGGGCTATGGTGAAAAAGGAAATATCTTCCGTTCAAAACTGGAAAGAAGATTTCTGAGAAACTGCTCTGTGTTCTGTTAATTCATCTCACAGAGTTACATCTTTCCCTTCAATAAGCCTTTCGCTAAGGCTGTTCTTGTGGAATTGGCAAGGGGATATTTGGAAGCCCATAGAGGGCTATGGTGAAAAAGGAAATATCTTCCGTTCAAAAGTGGAAAGAAGCTTTCTGAGAAACTGCTCTGTGTTCTGTTAATTCATCTCACAGAGTTACATCTTTCCCTTCAAGAAACCTTTCGCTAAGGCTGTTCTTGTGGAATTGGCAAAGGGATATTTGGAAGCCCATAGAGGGCTATGGTGAAAAAGGAAATATATTCCGTTCAAAACTGGAAAGAAGCTTTCTGAGAAACTGCTCTGTGTTCTGTTAATTCATCTCACAGTGTTACATCTTTCCCTTCAAGAAGCCTTTCGCTAAGGCTGTTCTTGTGGAATTGGCAAAGGGATATTTGGAAGCCCATAGGGGGCTATGGTGAAAAAGGAAATATCTTCCGTTCAAAACTGGAAAGAAGCTTTCTGAGAAACTGCTCTGTGTTCTGTTAATTCATCTCACAGAGTTACATCTTTCCCTTCATGAAGCCTTTCGCTAAGGCTGTTCTTGTGGAATTCGCAAAGGGATATTTGGAAGCCCATAGAGGGCTATGGTGAAAAAGGAAATATCTTCCGTTCAACACTGGAAAGAAGCTTTCTGAGAAACTGCTCTGTGTTCTGTTAATTCATCTCACAGAGTTACATCTTTCCCTTCAAGAAGCCTTTCGCTAAGGCTGTTCTTGTGGAATTGGCAAAGGGATATTTGGAAGCCCATAGAGGGCTATGGTGTAAAAGGAAATATCTTCGTTCAACACTGGAAAGAAGCTTTCTGAGAAACTGCTCTGTGTTCTGTTAATTCATCTCACAGAGTTATATCTTTCCCTTCAAGAAGCCTTTCGCTAAGGCTGTTCTTGTGGAATTGGCAAGGGGATATTTGGAAGCCCATAGAGGGCTATGGTGAAAAAGGAAATATCTTCCGTTCAAAACTGGAAAGAAGCTTTCTGAGAAACTGCTCTGTGTTCTGTTAATTCATCTCACAGAGTTACATCTTTCCCTTCAAGAAACCTTTCGCTAAGGCTGTTCTTGTGGAATTCGCAAAGGGATATTTGGAAGCCCATAGAGGGCTATGGTGAAAAAGGAAATATCTTCCGTTCAAAACTGGAAAGAAGCTTTCTGAGAAACTGCTCTGTGTTCTGTTAATTCATCTCACAGAGTTACATCTTTCCCTTCAAGAAGTCTTTCGCTAAGGCTGTTCTTGTGGAATTGGCAAGGGGATATTTGGAAGCCCATAGAGGGCTATGGTGAAAAAGGAAATAACTTCCGTTCAAAACTGGAAAGAAGCTTTCTGAGAAACTGCTCTGTGTTCTGTTAATTCATCTCACAGAGTTACATCTTTCCCTTCAAGAAAACTTTCGCTAAGGCTGTTCTTGTGGAATTCGCAAAGGGATATTTGGAAGCCCATAGAGGGATATGGTGAAAAAGGAAATATCTTCCGTTCAAAACTGGAAAGAAGCTTTCTGAGAAACTGCTCTGTGTTCTGTTAATTCATCTCACAGAGTTACATCTTTCCCTTCAAGAAGCCTTTCGCTAAGGCTGTTCTTGTGGAATTGGCAAAGGGATATTTGGAAGCCCATAGAGGGCTATGGTGAAAAAGGAAATATCTTCCGTTCAAAACTGGAAAGAAGCTTTCTGAGAAACGGCTCTGTGTTCTGTTAATTCATCTAACAGACTTACATCTTTCCCTTCAAGAAGCGTTTCGCTAAGGCTCTTCTTGTGGAATTGGCAAAGGGATATTTGGAAGCCCATAGAGGGCTATGGTGAAAAAGGAAATATCTTCCGTTCAAAACTGGAAAGAAGCTTTCTGAGAAACTGCTCTGTGTTCTGTTAATTCATCTCAGAGAGTTATATCTTTCCCTTCAAGAAGCCTTTCGCTAAGTCTGTTCTTGTGGAATTGGCAAAGGGATATTTGGAAGCCCATAGAGGGCTATGGTGAAAAAGGAAATATCTTCCGTTCAAAACTGGAAAGAAGCTTTCTGAGAAACTGCTCTGTGTTCTGTTAATTCATCTCACAGAGTTACATCTTTCCCTTCAAGAAGCCTTTCGCTAAGGCTGTTCTTGTGGAATTGGCAAAGGGATATTTGGAAGCCCATAGAGGGCTATGGTGAAAAAGGAAATATCTTCCGTTCAAAACTGGAAAGAAGCTTTCTGAGAAACTGCTCTGTGTTCTGTTAATTCATCTCACAGAGTTACATCTTTCCCTTCAAGAAGTCTTTCGCTAAGGCTGTTCTTATGGAATTGGCAAGGGGATATTTGGAAGCCCATAGAGGGCTATGGTGAAAAAGGAAATATCTTCCGTTCAAAACTGGAAAGAAGCTTTCTGAGAAACTGCTCTGTGTTCTGTTAATTCATCTCACAGAGTTACATCTTTCCCTTCAAGAAACCTTTCGCTAAGGCTGTTCTTGTGGAATTGGCAAAGGGATATTTGGAAGCCCATAGAGGGCTATGGTGAAAAAGGAAATATCTTCCGTTCAAAACTGGAAAGAAGCTTTCTGGGAAACTGCTCTGTGTTCTGTTAATTCATCTCACAGAGTTACATCTTTCCCTTCAAGAAGCCTTTCGCTAAGGCTGTTCTTGTGGAATTGGAAAAGGGATATTTGGAAGCCCATAGAGGGCTATGGTGAAAGAGGAAATATCTTCCGTTCAAAACTGGAAAGAAGCTTTCTGAGAAATTGCTGTGTGTTCTGTTTATTAGTCTCACAGTGTTACATCTTTCCTTTCAAGAAACCTTTCGCTAAAGCTGTTACTGTGGAATTCGAAAGGGGATACTTGGAAGCCCATAGAGGGCTATGGTGAAAAAGGAAATATCTTCCGTTCAAAACTGGAAAGAAGCTTTCTGAGAAACTGCTCTCTGTTCTGTTAATTCATCTCACAGAGTTACATCTTTCCCTTCAAGAAGCCTTTCGCTAAGGATATTCTTGTGGAATTGGCAAAGGGATATTTGGAAGCCCATAGAGGGCTATGGTGAAAAAGGAAATATCTTCCGTTCAAAAATGGAAAGAAGCTTTCTGAGAAACTGCTCTGTGTTCTGTTAATTCATCTCACAGAGTTACATCTTTCCCTTCAAGAAGTCTTTCGCTAAGGCTGTTCTTGTGAAATTGGCAAAGGGATATTTGGAAGCCCATAGAGGGCTATGGTGAAAAAGGAAATATCTTCCGTTCAAAACTGGAAAGAAGCTTTCTGAAAAACTGCTCTGTGTTCTGTTAATTCATCTCACAGAGTTACATCTTTCCCTTCAAAGAGCCTTTCGCTAACGCTGTTCTTGTGGAATTGGCAAAGGGATATTTGGAAGCCCATAGAGGGCTATGGTGAAAAAGGAAATATCTTCCGTTCAAAACTGGAAAGAAGCTTTCTGAGAAACTGCTCTGTGTTCTGTTAATTCATCTCACAGAGTTACATCTTTCCCTTCAAGAAGTCTTTCGCTAAGGCTGTTCTTGTGGAATTGGCAAGGGGATATTTGGAAGCCCATAGAGGGCTATGGTGAAAAAGGAAATATCTTCCGATCAAAACTGGAAAGAAGCTTTCTGAGAAACTGCTCTGTGTTCTATTAATTCATCTCACAGAGTTACATCATTCCCTTCAAGAAACCTTTCGCTAAGGCTGTTCTTGTGGAATTGGCAAAGGGATATTTGGAAGCCCATAGAGGGCTATGGTGAAAAAGGAAATATCTTCCGTTCAAACCTGGAAAGAAGCTTTCTGAGAAACTGCTCTGTGTTCTGTTAATTCATCTCACAGAGTTACATCTTTCCCTTCAAGAAGCCTTTCGCTAAGGCTGTTCTTGTGGAATTGGCAAAGGGATATTTGGAAGCCCATAGAGGGCTATGGTGTAAAAGGAAATATCTTCGTTCAACACTGGAAAGAAGCTTTCTGAGAAACTGCTCTGTGTTCTGTTAATTCATCTCACAGAGTTACATCTTTCCCTTCAAGAACCCTTTCGCTAAGGCTGTTCTTGTGGAATTGGCAAAGGGATATTTGGAAGCCCATAGAGGGCTATGGTGAAAGAGGAAATACCTTCCGTTCAAAACTGGAAAGAAGCTTTCTGAGAAACTGCTCTGTGTTCTGTTAATTCGTCTCACAGTGTTACATCTTTCCTTTCAAGAAACCTTTCGCTAAAGCTGTTTCTGTTGAATTCGCAAGGGGACACTTGGAAGCCCATAGAGGGCTATGGTGAAAAAGGAAATATCTTCCTTTCAAAACTGGAAAGAAGCTTTCTGAGAAACTGCTCTGTGTTCTGTTAATTCATCTCACAGAGATACATCTTTCCCTTCATGAAGTCTTTCGCTAAGGCTGTTCTTGTGGTATTGGCAAAGGGATATTTGGAAGCCCATAGAGGGCTATGGTGAAAAAGGAAATATCTTCCGTTCAAAACTGGAAAGAAGCTTTCTGAGAAACTGCTCTGTGTTCTGTTAATTCATCTCACAGAGTTACATCTTTCCCTTCAAGAAGCCTTTCGCTAAGGCTGTTCTTGTGGAATTGGCAAAGGGATATTTGGAAGCCCATAGAGGGCTATGGTGAAAAAGGAAATATCTTCCGTTCAAAACTGGAAAGAAGCTTTCTGAGAAACTGCTCTGTGTTCTGTTAATTCATCTCACAGAGTTACATCTTTCCCTTCAAGAAGCCTTTCGCTAAGGCTGTTCTTGTGGAATTGGCAAAGGGATATTTGGAAGCCCATAGAGGGCTATGGTGAAAAAGGAAATATCTTCCGTTCAAAACTGGAAAGAAGCTTTCTGAGAAACTGCTCTGTGTTCTGTTAATTCATCTCACAGAGTTACATCTCTCCCTTCAAGAAACCTTTCGCTAAGGCTGTTCTTGTGGAATTGGCAAAGGGATATTTGGAAGCCCATAGAGGACTATGGTGAAAAAGGAAATATCTTCCGTTCAAAACTGGAAAGAAGCTTTCTGGGAAACTGCTCTGTGTTCTGTTAATTCATCTCACAGAGTTACATCTTTCCCTTCAAGAAGCCTTTCGCTAAGGCTGTTCTTGTGGAATTGGCAAAGGGATATTTGGAAGCCCATAGAGGGCTATGGTGAAAAAGGAAATATCTTTAGTTCAAAACTGAAAAAAGCTTTCTGAGAAACTGCTCTGTGTTCTGTTAATTCATCTCACAGAGTTACATCTTTCCCTTCATGAAGCCTTTCGCTAAGGCTGTTCTTGTGGAATTGGCAAAGGGATATTTGGAAGCCCATAGAGGGCTATGGTGTAAAAGGAAATATCTTCGTTCAACACTGGAAAGAAGCTTTCTGAGAAACTGCTCTGTGTTCTGTTAATTCATCTCACAGAGTTACATCTTTCCCTTCAAGAAGCCTTTCGCTAAGGCTGTTCTTGTGGAATTGGCAAAAAGATATTTGGAAGCCCATAGAGGGCTATGGTGAAAGAGGAAATATCTTCCGTTCAAAACTGGAAAGAAGCTTTCTGAGACACTGCTCTGTGTTCTGTTAATTCGTCTCACAGTGTTACATCTTTCCTTTCAAGAAACCTTTCGCTAAAGCTGTTTCTGTGGAATTGGCAAGGGGATACTTGGAAGCCCATAGAGGGCTATGGTGAAAAAGGAAATATCTTCCGTTCAAAACTGGAAAGAAGATTTCTGAGAAACTGCTCTGTGTTCTGTTAATTCATCTCACAGAGTTACATCTTTCCCTTCAATAAGCCTTTCGCTAAGGCTGTTCTTGTGGAATTGGCAAGGGGATATTTGGAAGCCCATAGAGGGCTATGGTGAAAAAGGAAATATCTTCCGTTCAAAAGTGGAAAGAAGCTTTCTGAGAAACTGCTCTGTGTTCTGTTAATTCATCTCACAGAGTTACATCTTTCCCTTCAAGAAACCTTTCGCTAAGGCTGTTCTTGTGGAATTGGCAAAGGGATATTTGGAAGCCCATAGAGGGCTATGGTGAAAAAGGAAATATATTCCGTTCAAAACTGGAAAGAAGCTTTCTGAGAAACTGCTCTGTGTTCTGTTAATTCATCTCACAGAGTTACATCTTTCCCTTCAAGAAGCCTTTCGCTAAGGCTGTTCTTGTGGAATTGGCAAAGGGATATTTGGAAGCCCATAGGGGGCTATGGTGAAAAAGGAAATATCTTCCGTTCAAAACTGGAAAGAAGCTTTCTGAGAAACTGCTCTGTGTTCTGTTAATTCATCTCACAGAGTTACATCTTTCCCTTCATGAAGCCTTTCGCTAAGGCTGTTCTTGTGGAATTCGCAAAGGGATATTTGGAAGCCCATAGAGGGCTATGGTGAAAAAGGAAATATCTTCCGTTCAACACTGGAAAGAAGCTTTCTGAGAAACTGCTCTGTGTTCTGTTAATTCATCTCACAGAGTTACATCTTTCCCTTCAAGAAGCCTTTCGGTAAGGCTGTTCTTGTGTAATTGGCAAAGGGATATTTGGAAGCCCATAGAGGGCTATGGTGTAAAAGGAAATATCTTCGTTCAACACTGGAAAGAAGCTTTCTGAGAAACTGCTCTGTGTTCTGTTAATTCATCTCACAGAGTTACATCTTTCCCTTCAAGAAGCCTTTCGCTAAGGCTGTTCTTGTGGAATTGGCAAGGGGATATTTGGAAGCCCATAGAGGGCTATGGTGAAAAAGGAAATATCTTCCGTTCAAAACTGGAAAGAAGCTTTCTGAGAAACTGCTCTGTGTTCTATTAATTCATCTCACAGAGTTACATCTTTCCCTTCAAGAAACCTTTCGCTAAGGCTGTTCTTGTGGAATTCGCAAAGGGATATTTGGAAGCCCATAGAGGGCTATGGTGAAAAAGGAAATATCTTCCGTTCAAAACTGGAAAGAAGCTTTCTGAGAAACTGCTCTGTGTTCTGTTAATTCATCTCACAGAGTTACATCTTTCCCTTCAAGAAGCCTTTCGCTAAGGCTGTTCTTGTGGAATTGGCAAAGGGATATTTGGAAGCCCATAGAGGGCTATGGTGAAAAAGGAAATATCTTCCGTTCAAAACTGGAAAGAAGCTTTCTGAGAAACTTCTCTGTGTTCTGTTAATTCATCTCAGAGAGTTATATCTTTCCCTTCAAGAAGCCTTTCGCTAAGGGCGTTCTTGTGGAATTGGCAAAGGGATATTTGGAAGCCCATAGAGGGCTATGGTGAAAAAGGAAATATCTTCCGTTCAAAACTGGAAAGAAGCTTTCTGAGAAACTGCTCTGTGTTCTGTTAATTCATCTCACAGAGTTACATCTTTCTCTTCAAGAAGCCTTTCGCTAAGGCTGTTCTTGTGGAATTGGCAAAGGGATATTTGGAAGCCCATAGAGGGCTATGGTGTAAAAGGAAATATCTTCGTTCAACACTGGAAAGAAGCTTTCTGAGAAACTGCTCTGTGTTCTGTTAATTCATCTCACAGAGTTACATCTTTCCCTTCAAGAAGCCTTTCACTAAGGCTGTTCTTGTGGAATTGGCAAAGGGATATTTGGAAGCCCATAGAGGGCTATGGTGAAAGAGGAAATATCTTCCGTTCAAAACTGGAAAGAAGCTTTCTGAGAAACTGCTGTGTGTTCTGTTAATTCGTCTCAGAGTGTTACATCTTTCCTTTCAAGAAACCTTTCGCTAAAGCTGTTACTGTAGAATTCGAAAGGGGATACTTGGAAGCCCATAGAGGGCTATGGTGAAAAAGGAAATATCTTCCGTTCAAAACTGGAAAGAAGCTTTCTGAGAAACTGCTCTGTGTTCTGTTAATTCATCTCACAGAGTTACATCTTTCCCTTCAAGAAGCCTTTCGCTAAGGCTGTTCTTGTGGAATTGGCAAAGGGATATTTGGAAGCCCATAGAGGGCTATGGTGAAAAAGGAAATACCTTCCGTTCAAAACTGGAAAGAAGCTTTCTGAGAAACTGCTCTGTGTTCTGTTAATTCATCTCACAGAGTTACATCTTTCCCTTCAAGAAGTCTTTCGCTAAGGCTGTTCTTGTGGAATTGGCAAAGGGATATTTGGAAGCCCATAGGGGGCTATGGTGAAAAAGGAAATATATTCCGTTCAAAACTGGAAAGAAGCTTTCTGAAAAACTGCTCTGTGTTCTGTTAATTCATCTCACAGAGTTACATCTTTCCCTTCAAAGAGCCTTTCGCTAACGCTGTTCTTGTGGAATTGGCAAAGGGATATTTGGAAGCCCCTAGAGGGCTATGGTGAAAAAGGAAATATCTTCCGTTCAAAACTGGAAAGAAGCTTTCTGAGAAACTGCTCTGTGTTCTGTTAATTCATCTCACAGAGTTACATCTTTCCCTTCAAGAAGTCTTTCGCTAAGGCTGTTCTTGTGGAATTGGCAAGGGGATATTTGGAAGCCCATAGAGGGCTATGGTGAAAAAGGAAATATCTTCCGTTCAACACTGGAAAGAAGCTTTCTGAGAAACTGCTCTGTGTTCTGTTAATTCATCTCACAGAGTTACATCTTTCCCTTCAAGAAGCCTTTCGCTAAGGCTGTTCTTGTGGAATTGGCAAAGGGATATTTGGAAGCCCATAGAGGGCTATGGTGAAAGAGGAAATATCTTCCGTTCAAAACTGGAAAGAAGCTTTCTGAGAAATTGCTGTGTGTTCTGTTTATTAGTCTCACAGTGTTACATCTTTCCTTTCAAGAAACCTTTCGCTAAAGCTGTTACTGTGGAATTCGAAAGGGGATACTTGGAAGCCCATAGAGGGCTATGGTGAAAAAGGAAATATCTTCCGTTCAAAACTGGAAAGAAGCTTTCTGAGAAACTGCTCTCTGTTCTGTTAATTCATCTCACAGAGTTACATCTTTCCCTTCAAGAAGCCTTTCGCTAAGGCTGTTCTTGTGGAATTGGCAAAGGGATATTTGGAAGCCCATAGAGGGCTATGGTGAAAAAGGAAATATCTTCCGTTCAAAACTAGAAAGAAGATTTCTGAGACACTGCTCTGTGTTCTGTTAATTCATCTCACAGAGTTACATCTTTCCCTTCAAGAAGTCTTTCGCTAAGGCTGTTCTTGTGGAATTGGCAAGGGGATATTTGGAAGCCCATAGAGGGCTATGGTGAAAAAGGAAATATCTTCCGTTCAAAACTGGAAAGAAGCTTTCTGAGAAACTGCTCTGTGTTCTGTTAATTCATCTCAGAGAGTTACATCTTTCCCTTCAAGAAGCCTTTCGCTAAGGATATTCTTGTGGAATTGGCAAAGGGATATTTGGAAGCCCATAGAGGGCTATGGTGAAAAAGGAAATATCTTCCGTTCAAAAATGGAAAGAAGCTTTCTGAGAAACTGCTCTGTGTTCTGTTAATTCATCTCACAGAGTTACATCTTTCCCTTCAAGAAGTCTTTCGCTAAGGCTGTTCTTGTGAAATTGGCAAAGGGATATTTGGAAGCCCATAGAGGGCTATGGTGAAAAAGGAAATATATTCCGTTCAAAACTGGAAAGAAGCTTTCTGAAAAACTGCTCTGTGTTCTGTTAATTCATCTCACAGAGTTACATCTTTCCCTTCAAAGAGCCTTTCGCTAACGCTGTTCTTGTGGAATTGGCAAAGGGATATTTGGAAGCCCATAGAGGGCTATGGTGAAAAAGGAAATATCTTCCGTTCAAAACTGGAAAGAAGCTTTCTGAGAAACTGCTCTGTGTTCTGTTAATTCATCTCACAGAGTTACATCTTTCCCTTCAAGAAGTCTTTCGCTAAGGCTGTTCTTGTGGAATTGGCAAGGGGATATTTGGAAGCCCATAGAGGGCTATGGTGAAAAAGGAAATATCTTCCGATCAAAACTGGAAAGAAGCTTTCTGAGAAACTGCTCTGTGTTCTATTAATTCATCTCACAGAGTTACATCATTCCCTTCAAGAAACCTTTCGCTAAGGCTGTTCTTGTGGAATTGGCAAAGGGATATTTGGAAGCCCATAGAGGGCTATGGTGAAAAAGGAAATATCTTCCGTTCAAAACTGGAAAGAAGCTTTCTGAGAAACTGCTCTGTGTTCTGTTAATTCATCTCACAGAGTTACATCTTTCCCTTCAAGAAGCCTTTCGCTAAGGCTGTTCTTGTGGAATTGGCAAAGGGATATTTGGAAGCCCATAGAGGGCTATGGTGTAAAAGGAAATATCTTCGTTCAACACTGGAAAGAAGCTTTCTGAGAAACTGCTCTGTGTTCTGTTAATTCATCTCACAGAGTTACATCTTTCCCTTCAAGAAGCCTTTCGCTAAGGCTGTTCTTGTGGAATTGGCAAAGGGATATTTGGAAGCCCATAGAGGGCTATGGTGAAAGAGGAAATATCTTCCGTTCAAAACTGGAAAGAAGCTTTCTGAGAAACTGCTCTGTGTTCTGTTAATTCGTCTCACAGTGTTACATCTTTCCTTTCCAGAAACCTTTCGCTAAAGCTGTTTCTGTTGAATTCGCAAGGGGACACTTGGAAGCCCATAGAGGGCTATGGTGAAAAAGGAAATATCTTCCTTTCAAAACTGGAAAGAAGCTTTCTGAGAAACTGCTCTGTGTTCTGTTAATTCATCTCACAGAGATACATCTTTTCCTTCATGAAGTCTTTCGCTAAGGCTGTTCTTGTGGTATTGGCAAAGGGATATTTGGAAGCCCATAGAGGGCTATGGTGAAAAAGGAAATATCTTCCGTTCAAAACTGGAAAGAAGCTTTCTGAGAAACTGCTCTGTGTTCTGTTAATTCATCTCACAGAGTTACATCTTTCCCTTCAAGAAGCCTTTCGCTAAGGCTGTTCTTGTGGAATTGGAAAAGGGATATTTGGAAGCCCATAGAGGGCTATGGTGAAAAAGGAAATATCTTCCGTTCAAAATTGGAAAGAAGCTTTCTGAGAAACTGCTCTGTGTTCTGTTAATTCATCTCACAGAGTTACATCTTTCCCTTCAAGAAGCCTTTCGCTAAGGCTGTTCTTGTGGAATTGGCAAAGGGATATTTGGAAGCCCATAGAAGGCTATGGTGAAAAAGGAAATATCTTCAGTTCAAAACTGGAAAGAAGCTTTCTGAGAAACTGCTCTGTGTTCTGTTAATTCATCTCACAGAGTTACATCTTTCCCTTCAAGAAACCTTTCGCTAAGGCTGTTCTTGTGGAATTGGCAAAGGGATATTTGGAAGCCCATAGAGGACTATGGTGAAAAAGGAAATATCTTCCGTTCAAAACTGGAAAGAAGCTTTCTGGGAAACTGCTCTGTGTTCTGTTAATTCATCTCACAGAGTTACATCTTTCCCTTCAAGAAGCCTTTCGCTAAGGCTGTTCTTGTGGAATTGGCAAAGGGATATTTGGAAGCCCATAGATGGCTATGGTGAAAAAGGAAATATCTTTAGTTCAAAACTGAAAAAAGCTTTCTGAGAAACTGCTCTGTGTTCTGTTAATTCATCTCACAGAGTTACATCTTTCCCTTCATGAAGCCTTTCGCTAAGGCTGTTCTTGTGGAATTGGCAAAGGGATATTTGGAAGCCCATAGAGGGCTATGGTGTAAAAGGAAATATCTTCGTTCAACACTGGAAAGAAGCTTTCTGAGAAACTGCTCTGTGTTCTGTTAATTCATCTCACAGAGTTACATCTTTCCCTTCAAGAAGCCTTTCGCTAAGGCTGTTCTTGTGGAATTGACAAAAAGATATTTGGAAGCCCATAGAGGGCTATGGTGAAAGAGGAAATATCTTATGTTCAAAACTGGAAAGAAGCTTTCTGAGACACTGCTCTGTGTTCTGTTAATTCGTCTCACAGTGTTACATCTTTCCTTTCAAGAAACCTTTCGCTAAAGCTGTTTCTGTGGAATTGGCAAGGAGATACTTGGAAGCCCATAGAGGGCTATGGTGAAAAAGGAAATATCTTCCGTTCAAAACTGGAAAGAAGATTTCTGAGAAACTGCTCTGTGTTCTGTTAATTCATCTCACAGAGTTACATCTTTCCCTTCAATAAGCCTTTCGCTAAGGCTGTTCTTGTGGAATTGGCAAGGGGATATTTGGAAGCCCATAGAGGGCTATGGTGAAAAAGGAAATATCTTCCGTTCAAAAGTGGAAAGAAGCTTTCTGAGAAACTGCTCTGTGTTCTGTTAATTCATCTCACAGAGTTACATCTTTCCCTTCAAGAAACCTTTCGCTAAGGCTGTTCTTGTGGAATTGGCAAAGGGATATTTGGAAGCCCATAGAGGGCTATGGTGAAAAAGGAAATATATTCCGTTCAAAACTGGAAAGAAGCTTTCTGAGAAACTGCTCTGTGTTCTGTTAATTCATCTCACAGAGTTACATCTTTCCCTTCAAGAAGCCTTTCGCTAAGGCTGTTCTTGTGGAATTGGCAAAGGGATATTTGGAAGCCCATAGGGGGCTATGGTGAAAAAGGAAATATCTTCCGTTCAAAACTGGAAAGAAGCTTTCTGAGAAACTGCTCTGTGTTCTGTTAATTCATCTCACAGAGTTACATCTTTCCCTTCATGAAGCCTTTCGCTAAGGCTGTTCTTGTGGAATTCGCAAAGGGATATTTGGAAGCCCATAGAGGGCTATGGTGAAAAAGGAAATATCTTCCGTTCAACACTGGAAAGAAGCTTTCTGAGAATCTGCTCTGTGTTCTGTTAATTCATCTCACAGAGTTACATCTTTCCCTTCAAGAAGCCTTTCGGTAAGGCTGTTCTTGTGTAATTGGCAAAGGGATATTTGGAAGCCCATAGAGGGCTATGGTGTAAAAGGAAATATCTTCGTTCAACACTGGAAAGAAGCTTTCTGAGAAACTGCTCTGTGTTCTGTTAATTCATCTCACAGAGTTACATCTTTCCCTTCAAGAAGCCTTTCGCTAAGGCTGTTCTTGTGGAATTGGCAAGGGGATATTTGGAAGCCCATAGAGGGCTATGGTGAAAAAGGAAATATCTTCCGTTCAAAACTGGAAAGAAGCTTTCTGAGAAACTGCTCTGTGTTCTGTTAATTCATCTCACAGAGTTACATCTTTCCCTTCAAGAAACCTTTCGTTAAGGCTGTTCTTGTGGAATTCGCAAAGGGATATTTGGAAGCCCATAGAGGGCTATGGTGAAAAAGGAAATATCTTCCGTTCAAAACTGGAAAGAAGCTTTCTGAGAAACTGCTCTGTGTTCTGTTAATTCATCTCACAGAGTTACATCTTTCCCTTCAAGAAGCCTTTCGCTAAGGCTGTTCTTGTGGAATTGGCAAAGGGATATTTGGAAGCCCATAGAGGGCTATGGTGAAAAAGGAAATATCTTCCGTTCAAAACTGGAAAGAAGCTTTCTGAGAAACTGCTCTGTGTTCTGTTAATTCATCTCACAGAGTTACATCTTTCCCTTCAAGAAGCCTTTCGCTAAGGCTGTTCTTGTGGAATTGGCAAAGGGATATTTGGAAGCCCATAGAGGGCTATGGTGAAAAAGGAAATATCTTCCGTTCAAAACTGGAAAGAAGCTTTCTGAGAAACTGCTCTGTGTTCTGTTAATTCATCTCACAGAGTTACATCTTTCCCTTCAAGAAGTCTTTCGCTAAGGCTGTTCTTGTCTAATTGGCAAGGGGATATTTGGAGGCCCATAGAGGGCTATGGTGAAAAAGGAAATATCTTCCGTTCAAAACTGGAAAGAAGCTTTCTGAGAAACTGCTCTGTGTTCTGTTAATTCATCTCACAGAGTTACATCATCCCCTTCAAGAAACCTTTCGCTAAGGCTGTTCTTGTGGGATTGGCAAAGGGATATTTGGAAGCCCATAGAGGGCTATGGTGAAAAAGGAAATATCTTCCGTTCAAAACTGGAAAGAAGCTTTCTGAGAAACTGCTCTGTGTTCTGTTAATTCATCTCACAGAGTTACATCGTTCCCTTCAAGAAGCCTTTCGCTAAGGCTGTTCTTGTGGAATTGGCAAAGGGATATTTGGAAGCCCATAGAGGGCTATGGTGTAAAAGGAAATATCTTCGTTCAACACTGGAAAGAAGCTTTCTGAGAAACTGCTCTGTGTTCTGTTCATTCATCTCACAGAGTTACATCTTTCCCTTCAAGAAGCCTTTCGCTAAGGCTGTTCTTGTGGAATTGGCAAAGGGATATTTGGAAGCCCATAGAGGTCTATGGTGAAAGAGGAAATATCTTCCGTTCAAAACTGGAAAGAAGCTTTCTGAGAAACTGATCTGTGTTCTGTTAATTCGTCTCACAGTGTTACACCTTTCCTTTCAAGAAACCTTTCGCTAAAGCTGTTTCTGTGGAATTCGCAAGGGGATACTTGGAAGCCCATAGAGGGCTATGGTGAAAAAGGAAATATCTTCCGTTCAAAACTGGAAAGAAGCTTTCTGAGAAACTGCTCTGTGTTCTGTTAATTCATCTCACAGAGTTACATCTTTCCCTTCATGAAGTCTTTCGCTAAGGCTGTTCTTGTGGAATTGGCAAAGGGATATTTGGAAGCCCATAGAGGGCTATGGTGAAAAAGGAAATATCTTCTTTCAAAACTGGAAAGAAGCTTTCTGAGAAACTGCTCTGTGTTCTGTTAATTCATCTCACAGAGTTACATCTTTCCCTTCAAGAAGCCTTTCGCTAAGGCTCTTCTTGTGGAATTGGCAAATGGATATTTGGAAGCCCATAGAGGGCTATGGTGAAAAAGGAAATATCTTCCGTTCAAAACTGGAAAGAAGCTTTCTGAGAAACTGCTCTGTGTTCTCTTAATTCATCTTACAGAGTTACATCTTTCCCTTCAAGAAGCCTTTCGCTAAGGCTGTTCTTGTGGAATTGGCAAAGGGATATTTGGAAGCCCATAGAGGGCTATGGTGAAAAAGGAAATAACTTCCGTTCAAAACTGGAAAGAAGCTTTCTGAGAAACTGCTCTGTGTTCTGTTAATTCATCTCACAGAGTTACATCTTTCCCTTCAAGAAGTCTTTCGCTAAGGCTGTTCTTGTGGAATTGGCAAGGGGATATTTGGAAGCCCACGGAGGGCTATGGTGAAAAAGGAAATAACTTCCGTTCAAAACTGGAAAGAAGCTTTCTGAGAAACTGCTCTGTGTTCTGTTAATTCATCTCACAGAGTTACATCTTTCCCTTCAAGAAACCTTTCGCTAAGGCTGTTCTTGTGGAATTGGCAAAGGGATATTTGGAAGCCCATAGAGGGCTATGGTGAAAAAGGAAATATCTTCCGTTCAAAACTGGAAAGAAGCTTTCTGAGAAACTGCTCTGTGTTCCGTTAATTCATCTCACAGAGTTACATCTTTCCCTTCAAGAAGCCTTTCGCTAAGGCTGTTCTTATGGAATTGGCAAAGGGATATTTGGAAGCCCATAGAGGGCTATGGTGAAAAAGGAAATATCTTCCGTTCAAAACTGGAAAGAAGCTTTCTGAGAAACTGCTCTGTGTTCTGTTAATTCGTCTCACAGTGTTACATCTTTCCTTTCAAGACACCTTTCGCTAAAGGTTTTTCTGTGGAATTGGCAAGGGGATACTTGGAAGCCCATAGAGGGCTATGGTGAAAAAGGAAATATCTTCCGTTCAAAACTGGAAAGAAGCTTTCCGAGAAACTGTTCTGTGTTCTGTTAATTCATCTCACAGAGTTACATCTTTCCCTTCAAGAAGCCTTTCGTTAAGGCTGTTCTTGTGGTATTGGAAAAGGGATATTTGGAAGCCCATAGAGGGCTATGGTGAAAAAGGAAATATCTTCCGTTCAAAACTGGAAAGAAGCTTTCTGGGAAACTGCTCTGTGTTCTGTTAATTCATCTCACAGAGTTACATCTTTCCCTTCAAGAAGCCTTTCGCTAAGGCTGTTCTTGTGGAATTGGCAAAGGGATATTTGGAAGCCCATAGAGTGCTATGGTGAAAATGGAAATATCTTCCGTTCAAAACTGGAAAGAAGCTTTCTGAAAAACTGCTCTGTGTTCTGTTAATTCATCTCACAGAGTTACATCTTTCCCTTCATGAAGCCTTTCGCTAAGGCTGTTCTTGTGGAATTCGCAAAGGGATATTTGGAAGCCCATAGAGGGCTATGGTGAAAAAGGAAATATCTTCCGTTCAACACTGGAAAGAAGCTTTCTGAAAAACTGCTCTGTGTTCTGTTAATTCATCTCACAGAGTTACATCTTTCCCTTCAAGAAGCCTTTCGCTAACGCTGTTCTTGTGGAATTGGCAAAGGGATATTTGGAAGCCCATAGAGGGCTATGGTGTAAAAGGAAATATCTTCGTTTAACACTGGAAAGAAGCTTTCTGAGAAACTGCTCTGTGTTCTGTTAATTCATCTCACAGAGTTACATCTTTCCCTTCATGAAGTCTTTCGCTAAGGCTGTTCTTGTGGAATTGGCAAAGGGAAATTTGGAAGCCCATAGAGGGCTATGGTGAAAAAGGAAATATCTTCCGTTCAAAACTGGAAAGAAGCTTTCTGAGAAACTGCTCTGTGTTCTGTTAATTCATCTCACAGAGTTACATCTTTCCCTTCAAGAAGCCTTTCGCTAAGGCTGTTCTTGTGGAATTGCAAAGGGATATTTGGAAGCCCATAGAGGGCTATGGTGAAAAAGGAAATATCTTCCGTTCAAAACTGGAAAGAAGCTTTCTGAGAAACTGCTCTGTGTTGTGTTAATTCATCTCACAGAGTTACATCTTTCCCTTCAAGAATTCTTTCGCTAAGGCTGTTCTTGTGGAATTGGCAAGGGGATATTTGGAAGCCCATAGAGGGCTATGGTGAAAAAGGAAATATCTTCCGTTCAAAACTGGAAAGAAGCTTTCTGAGAAACTGCTCTGTGTTCTGTTAATTCATCTCACAGAGTTACATCATCCCCTTCAAGAAACCTTTCGCTAAGGCTGTTCTTGTGGAATTGGCAAAGGGATATTTGGAAGCCCATAGAGGGCTATGGTGAAAAAGGAAATATCTTCCGTTCAAAACTGGAAAGAAGCTTTCTGAGAAACTGCTCTGTGTTCTGTTAATTCATCTCACAGAGTTACATCTTTCCCTTCAAGAAGCCTTTCGCTAAGGCTGTTCTTTCGGAATTGGCAAAGGGATATTTGGAAGCCCATAGAGGGCTATGGTGTAAAAGGAAATATCTTCGTTCAACACTGGAAAGAAGCTTTCTGAGAAACTGCTCTGTGTTCTGTTAATTCATCTCACAGAGTTACATCTTTCCCTTCATGAAGTCTTTCGCTAAGGCTGTTCTTGTGGAATTGGCAAAGGGATATTTGGAAGCCCATAGAGGGCTATGGTGAAAAAGGAAATATCTTCCGTTCAAAACTGGAAAGAAGCTTTCTGAGAAACTGCTCTGTGTTCTGTTAATTCATCTCACAGAGTTACATCTTCCCCTTCAAGAAGCCTTTCGCTAAGGCTGTTCTTGTGGAATTGGCAAAGGGATATTTGGAAGCCCATAGAGGGCTATGGTGAAAAAGGAAATATCTTCCGTTCAAAACTGGAAAGAAGCTTTCTGAGAAACTGCTCTGTGTTGTGTTAATTCATCTCAAAGAGTTACATCTTTCCCTTCAAGAAGTCTTTCGCTAAGGCTGTTCTTGTGGAATTGGCAAGGGGATATTTGGAAGCCCATAGAGGGCTATGGTGAAAAAGGAAATATCTTCCGTTCAAAACTGGAAAGAAGCTTTCTGAGAAACGGCTCTGTGTTCTGTTAATTCATCTCACAGAGTTACATCATCCCCTTCAAGAAACCTTTCGCTAAGGCTGTTCTTGTGGAATTGGCAAAGGGATATTTGGAAGCCCATAGAGGGCTATGGTGAAAAAGGAAATATCTTCCGTTCAAAACTGGAAAGAAGCTTTCTGAGAAAATGCTCTGTGTTCTGTTAATTCATCTCACAGAGTTACATCTTTCTCTTCAAGAAGCCTTTCGCTAAGGCTGTTCTTGTGGAATTGGCAAAGGGATATTTGGAAGCCCATAGAGGGCTATGGTGTAAAAGGAAATATCTTCGTTCAACACTGGAAAGAAGCTTTCTGAGAAACTGCTCTGTGTTCTATTAATTCATCTCACAGAGTTACATCTTTCCCTTCAAGAAGCCTTTCGCTAAGGCTGTTCTTGTGGAATTGGCAAAGGGATATTTGGAAGCCCATAGAGGGCTATGGTGAAAGAGGAAATATCTTCCGTTCAAAACTGGAAAGAAGCTTTCTGAGAAACTGCTCTGTGTTCTGTTAATTCGTCTCACAGTGTTACATCTTTCCTTTCAAGAAACCTTTCGCTAAAGCTGTTTCTGTGGAATTCGCAAGGGGATACTTGGAAGCCCATAGAGGGCTATGGTGAAAAAGGAAATATCTTCCGTTCAAAACTGGAAAGAAGCTTTCTGAGAAACTGCTCTGTGTTCTGTTAATTCATCTCACAGAGTTACATCTTTCCCTTCATGAAGTCTTTCGCTAAGGCTGTTCTTGTGGAATTGGCAAAGGGATATTTGGAAGCCCATAGAGGGCTATGGTGAAAAAGGAAATATCTTCCGTTCAAAAGTGGAAAGAAGCTTTCTGAGAAACTGCTCTGTGTTCTGTTAATTCATCTCACAGAGTTACATCTTTCCCTTCAAGAAGCCTTTCGCTAAGGCTCTTCTTGTGGAATTGGCAAATGGATATTTGGAAGCCCATAGTGGGCTATGGTGAAAAAGGAAATATCTTCCGTTCAAAACTGGAAAGAAGCTTTCTGAGAAACTGCTCTGTGTTCTGTTAATTCATCTCACAGAGTTACATCTTTCCCTTCAAGAAGCCTTTCGCTAAGGCTGTTCTTGTGGAATTGGCAAAGGGATATTTGGAAGCCCATAGAGGGCTATGGTGAAAAAGGAAATATCTTCCGTTCAAAACTGGAAAGAAGCTTTCTGAGAAACTGCTCTGTGTTCTGTTAATTCATCTCACAGAGTTACATCTTTCCCTTCAAGAAGTCTTTCGCTAAGGCTGTTCTTGTGGAATTGGCAAGGGGATATTTGGAAGCCCACGGAGGGCTATGGTGAAAAAGGAAATAACTTCCGTACAAAACTGGAAAGAAGCTTTCTGAGAAACTGCTCTGTGTTCTGTTAATTCATCTCACAGAGTTACATCTTTCCCTTCAAGAAACCTTTCGCCAAGGCTGTTCTTGTGGAATTGGCAAAGGGATATTTGGAAGCCCATAGAGGGCTATGGTGAAAAAGGAAATATCTTCCGTTCAAAACTGGAAAGAAGCTTTCTGAGAAACTGCTCTGTGTTCTGTTAATTCATCTCACAGAGTTACATCTTTCCCTTCAAGAAGCCTTTCGCTAAGGCTGTTCTTATGGAATTGGAAAAGGGATATTTGGAAGCCCATAGAGGGCTACGGTGAAAAAGGAAATATCTTCCGTTCCAAACTGGAAAGAAGCTTTCTGAGAAACTGCTCTGTGTTCTGTTAATTCGTCTCACAGTGTTACATCTTTCCTTTCAAGACACCTTTCGCTAAAGGTGTTTCTGTGGAATTGGCAAGGGGATACTTGGAAGCCCATAGAGGGCTATGGTGAAAAAGGAAATATCTTCCGTTCAAAACTGGAAAGAAGCTTTCTGAGAAACTGCTCTGTGTTCTGTTAATTCATCTCACAGAGTTACATCTTTCCCTTCAAGAAGCCTTTCGCTAAGGCTGTTCTTGTGTTATTGGAAAAGGGATATTTGGAAGCCCTTAGAGGGCTATGGTGAAAAAGGAAATATCTTCCGTTCAAAACTGGAAAGAAGCTTTCTGGGAAACTGCTCTGTGTTCTGTTAATTCATCTCACAGAGTTACATCTTTCCCTTCAAGAAGCCTTTCGCTAAGGCTGTTCTTGTGGAATTGGCAAAGGGATATTTGGAAGCCCATAGAGTGCTATGGTGAAAAAGGAAATATCTTCCGTTCAAAACTGGAAAGAAGCTTTCTGAAAAACTGCTCTGTGTTCTGTTAATTCATCTCACAGAGTTACATCTTTCCCTTCATGAAGCCTTTCGCTAAGGCTGTTCTTGTGGAATTCGCAAAGGATATTTGGAAGCCCATAGAGGGCTTTGGTGAAAAAGGAAATATCTTCCGTTCAACACTGGAAAGAAGCTTTCTGAGAAACTGCTCTGTGTTCTGTTAATTCATCTCACAGAGTTACATCTTTCCCTTCAAGAAGCCTTTCGCTAAGGCTGTTCTTGTGGAATTGGCAAAGGGATATTTGGAAGCCCATAGAGGGCTATGGTGAAAGAGGAAATATCTTCCGTTCAAAACTGGAAAGAAGCTTTCTGAGAAATTGCTGTGTGTTCTGTTAATTAGTCTCACAGTGTTACATCTTTCCTTTCAAGAAACCTTTCGCTAAAGCTGTTACTGTGGAATTCCAAAGGGGATACTTGGAAGCCAAAAGAGGGCTATGGTGAAAAAGGAAATATCTTCCGTTCAAAACTGGAAAGAAGCTTTCTGAGAAACTGCTCTCTGTTCTGTTAATTCATCTCACAGAGTTACATCTTTCCCTTCAAGAAGCCTTTCGCTAAGGCTGTTCTTGTGGAATTGGCAAAGGGATATTTGGAAGCCCATAGAGGGCTATGGTGAAAAAGCAAATATCTTCCGTTCAAAACTAGAAAGAAGATTTCTGAGACACTGCTCTGTGTTCTGTTAATTCATCTCACAGAGTTACATCTTTCCCTTCAAGAAGTCTTTCGCTAAGGCTGTTCTTGTGGAATTGGCAAGGGGATATTTGGAAGACCATAGAGGGCTATGGTGAAAAAGGAAATATCTTCCGTTCAAAACTGGAAAGAAGCTTTCTGAGAAACTGCTCTGTGTTCTGTTAATTCATCTCAGAGAGTTACATCTTTCCCTTCAAGAAGCCTTTCGCTAAGGATATTCTTGTGGAATTGGCAAAGGGATATTTGGAAGCCCATAGAGGGCTATGGTGAAAAAGGAAATATCTTCCGTTCAAAAATGGAAAGAAGCTTTCTGAGAAACTGCTCTGTGTTCTGTTAATTCATCTCACAGAGTTACATCTTTCCCTTCAAGAAGTCTTTCGCTAAGGCTGTTCTTGTGAAATTGGCAAAGGGATATTTGGAAGCCCATAGAGGGCTATGGTGAAAAAGGAAATATATTCCGTTCAAAACTGGAAAGAAGCTTTCTGAAAAACTGCTCTGTGTTCTGTTAATTCATCTCACAGAGTTACATCTTTCCCTTCAAAGAGCCTTTCGCTAACGCTGTTCTTGTGGAATTGGCAAAGGGATATTTGGAAGCCCATAGAGGGCTATGGTGAAAAAGGAAATATCTTCCGTTCAAAACTGGAAAGAAGCTTTCTGAGAAACTGCTCTGTGTTCTGTTAATTCATCTCTCAGAGTTACATCTTTCCCTTCAAGAAGTCTTTCGCTAAGGCTGTTCTTGTGGAATTGGCAAGGGGATATTTGGAAGCCCATAGAGGGCTATGGTGAAAAAGGAAATATCTTCCGATCAAAACTGGAAAGAAGCTTTCTGAGAAACTGCTCTGTGTTCTATTAATTCATCTCACAGAGTTACATCATTCCCTTCAAGAAACCTTTCGCTAAGGCTGTTCTTGTGGAATTGGCAAAGGGATATTTGGAAGCCCATAGAGGGCTATGGTGAAAAAGGAAATATCTTCCGTTCAAAACTGGAAAGAAGCTTTCTGAGAAACTGCTCTGTGTTCTGTTAATTCATCTCACAGAGTTACATCTTTCTCTTCAAGAAGCCTTTCGCTAAGGCTGTTCTTTTGGAATTGGCAAAGGGATATTTGGAAGCCCATAGAGGGCTATGGTGTAAAAGGAAATATCTTCGTTCAACACTGGAAAGAAGCTTTCTGAGAAACTGCTCTGTGTTCTGTTAATTCATCTCACAGAGTTACATCTTTCCCTTCAAGAAGCCTTTCGCTAAGGCTGTTCTTGTGGAATTGGCAAAGGGATATTTGGAAGCCCATAGAGGGCTATGGTGAAAGAGGAAATATCTTCCGTTCAAAACTGGAAAGAAACTTTCTGAGAAACTGCTCTGTGTTCTGTTAATTCGTCTCACAGTGTTACATCTTTCCTTTCAAGAAACCTTTCGCTAAAGCTGTTTCTGTGGAATTCGCAAGGGGATACTTGGAAGCCCATAGAGGGCTATGGTGAAAAAGGAAATAACTTCCGTTCAAAACCGCAAAGAAGCTTTCTGAGAAACTGCTCTGTGTTCTGTTAATTCATCTCACAGAGTTACATCTTTCCCTTCAAGAAGCCTTTCGCTAAGGCTGTTCTTGTGGAATTGGCAAAGGGATATTTGGAAGCCCATAGAGGGCTATGGTGAAAAAGGAAATATCTTCCGTTCAAAACTGGAAAGAAGATTTCTGAGAAACTGCTCTGTGTTCTGTTAATTCATCTCACAGAGTTACATCTTTCCCTTCAAGAAGTCTTTCGCTAAGGCTGTTCTTGTGGAATTGGCAAGGGGATATTTGGAAGCCCATAGAGGGCTATGGTGAAAAAGGAAATATCTTCCGTTCAAAACTGGAAAGAAGCTTTCTGAGAAACTGCTCTGTGTTCTGTTAATTCATCTCACAGAGTTACATCTTTCCCTTCAAGAAGCCTTTCGCTAAGGCTGTTCTTGTGGAATTGGCAAAGGGATATTTGGAAGCCCATAGAGGGCTATGGTGAAAAAGGAAATATCTTCCGTTCAAAACTGGAAAGAAGCTTTCTGAGAAACTGCTCTGTGTTCTGTTAATTCATCTCACAGAGTTACATCTTTCCCTTCAAGAAACCTTTCGCTAAGGCTGTTCTTGTGGAATTGGCAAAGGGATATTTGGAAGCCCATAGAGGACTATGGTGAAAAAGGAAATATCTTCCGTTCAAAACTGGAAAGAAGCTTTCTGGGAAACTGCTCTGTGTTCTGTTAATTCATCTCACAGAGTTACATCTTTCCCTTCAAGAAGCCTTTCGCTAAGGCTGTTCTAGTGGAATTGGCAAAGGGATATTTGGAAGCCCTTAGAGGGCTATGGTGAAAAAGGAAATATCTTTAGTTCAAAACTGAAAAAAGCTTTCTGAGAAACTGCTCTGTGTTCTGTTAATTCATCTCACAGAGTTACATCTTTCCCTTCATGAAGCCTTTCGCTAAGTCTGTTCTTGTGGAATAGGCAAAGGGATATTTGGAAGCCCATAGAGGGCTATGGTGTAAAAGGAAATATCTTCGTTCAACACTGGAAAGAAGCTTTCTGAGAAACTGCTCTGTGTTCTGTTAATTCATCTCACAGAGTTACATCTTTCCCTTCAAGAAGCCTTTCGCTAAGGCTGTTCTTGTGGAATTGGCAAAAAGATATTTGGAAGCCCATAGAGGGCTATGGTGAAAGAGGAAATATCTTCCGTTCAAAACTGGAAAGAAGCTTTCTGAGACACTGCTCTGTGTTCTGTTAATTCGTCTCACAGTGTTACATCTTTCCTTTCAAGAAACCTTTCGCTAAAGCTGTTTCTGTGGAATTGGCAAGGGGATACTTGGAAGCCCATAGAGGGCTATGGTGAAAAAGGAAATATCTTCCGTTCAAAACTGGAAAGAAGATTTCTGAGAAACTGCTCTGTGTTCTGTTAATTCATCTCAAAGAGTTACATCTTTCCCTTCAATAAGCCTTTCGCTAAGGCTGTTCTTGTGGAATTGGCAAGGGGATATTTGCAAGCCCATAGAGGGCTATGGTGAAAAAGGAAATATCTTCCGTTCAAAAGTGGAAAGAAGCTTTCTGAGAAACTGCTCTGTGTTCTGTTAATTCATCTCACAGAGTTACATCTTTCCCTTCAAGAAACCTTTCGCTAAGGCTGTTCTTGTGGAATTGGCAAAGGGATATTTGGAAGCCCATAGAGGGCTATGGTGAAAAAGGAAATATATTCCGTTCAAAACTGGAAAGAAGCTTTCTGAGAAACTGCTCTGTGTTCTGTTAATTCATCTCACAGAGTTACATCTTTCCCTTCAAGAACCCTTTCGCTAAGGCTGTTCTTGTGGAATTGGCAAAGGGATATTTGGAAGCCCATAGGGGGCTATGGTGAAAAAGGAAATATCTTCCGTTCAAAACTGGAAAGAAGCTTTCTGAGAAACTGCTCTGTGTTCTGTTAATTCATCTCACAGAGTTACATCTTTCCCTTCATGAAGCCTTTCGCTAAGGCTGTTCTTGTGGAATTCGCAAAGGGATATTTGGAAGCCCATAGAGGGCTATGGTGAAAAAGGAAATATCTTCCGTTCAACACTGGAAAGAAGCTTTCTGAGAAACTGCTCTGTGTTCTGTTAATTCATCTCACAGAGTTACATCTTTCCCTTCAAGAAGCCTTTCGCTAAGGCTGTTCTTGTGTAATTGGCAAAGGGATATTTGGAAGCCCATAGAGGGCTATGGTGTAAAAGGAAATATCTTCGTTCAACACTGGAAAGAAGCTTTCTGAGAAACTGCTCTGTGTTCTGTTAATTCATCTCACAGAGTTACATCTTTCCCTTCAAGAAGCCTTTCGCTAAGGCTGTTCTTGTGGAATTGGCAAGGGGATATTTGGAAGCCCATAGAGGGCTATGGTGAAAAAGGAAATATCTTCCGTTTAAAACTGGAAAGAAGCTTTCTGAGAAACTGCTCTGTGTTCTGTTAATTCATCTCACAGAGTTACATCTTTCCCTTCCAGAAACCTTTCGCTAAGGCTGTTCTTGTGGAATTGGCAAAGGGATATTTGGAAGCCCATAGAGGGCTATGGTGAAAAAGGAAATATCTTCCGTTCAAAACTGGAAAGAAGCTTTCTGAGAAACTGCTCTGTGTTCTGTTAATTCATCTCACAGAGTTACATCTTTCCCTTCAAGAAGCCTTTCGCTAAGGCTGTTCTTGTGGAATTGGCAAAGGGATATTTGGAAGCCCATAGAGGGCTATGGTGAAAAAGGAAATATCTTCCGTTCAAAACTGGAAAGAAGCTTTCTGAGAAACTACTCTGTGTTCTGTTAATTCATCTCAGAGAGTTATAACTTTCCCTTCAAGAAGCCTTTCGCTAAGGGCGTTCTTGTGGAATTGGCAAAGGGATATTTGGAAGCCCATAGAGGGCTATGGTGAAAAAGGAAATATCTTCCGTTCAAAAGTGGAAAGAAGCTTTCTGAGACAGTGCTCTGTGTTCTGTTAATTCGTCTCACAGTGTTACATCTTTCCTTTCAAGAAACCTTTCGCTAAAGCTGTTTCTGTGGAATTGGCAAGGGGATACTTGGAAGCCCATAGAGGGCCATGGTGAAAAAGGAAATATCTTCCGTTCAAAACTGGAAAGAAGATTTCTGAGAAACTGCTCTGTGTTCTGTTAATTCATCTCACAGAGTTACATCTTTCCCTTCAATAAGCCTTTCGCTAAGGCTGTTCTTGTGGAATTGGCAAGGGGATATTTGGAAGCCCATAGAGGGCTATGGTGAAAAAGGAAATACCTTCCGTTCAAAAGTGGAAAGAAGCTTTCTGAGAAACTGCTCTGTGTTCTGTTAATTCATCTCACAGAGTTACATCTTTCCCTTCAAGAAACCTTTCGCTAAGGCTGTTCTTGTGGAATTGGCAAAGGGATATTTGGAAGCCCATAGAGGGCTATGGTGAAAAAGGAAATATATTCCGTTCAAAACTGGAAAGAAGCTTTCTGAGAAACTGCTCTGTGTTCTGTTAATTCATCTCACAGAGTTACATCTTTCCCTTCAAGAAGCCTTTCGCTAAGGCTGTTCTTGTGGAATTGGCAAAGGGATATTTGGAAGCCCATAGGGGGCTATGGTGAAAAAGGAAATATCTTCCGTTCAAAACTGGAAAGAAGCTTTCTGAGAAACTGCTCTGTGTTCTGTTAATTCATCTCACAGAGTTACATCTTTCCCTTCATGAAGCCTTTCGCTAAGGCTGTTCTTGTGGAATTCGCAAAGGGATATTTGGAAGCCCATAGAGGGCTATGGTGAAAAAGGAAATATCTTCCGTTCAACACTGGAAAGAAGCTTTCTGAGAAACTGCTCTGTGTTCTGTTAATTCATCTCACAGAGTTACATCTTTCCCTTTAAGAAGCCTTTCGCTAAGGCTGTTCTTGTGTAATTGGCAAAGGGATATTTGGAAGCCCATAGAGGGCTATGGTGTAAAAGGAAATATCTTCGTTCAACACTGGAAAGAAGCTTTCTGAGAAACTGCTCTGTGTTCTGTTAATTCATCTCACAGAGTTACATCTTTCCCTTCAAGAAGCCTTTCGCTAAGGCTGTTCTTGTGGAATTGGCAAGGGGATATTTGGAAGCCCATAGAGGGCTATGGTGAAAAAGGAAATATCTTCCGTTCAAAACTGGAAAGAAGCTTTCTGAGAAACTGCTCTGTGTTCTGTTAATTCATCTCACAGAGTTACATCTTTCCCTTCAAGAAACCTTTCGCTAAGGCTGTTCTTGTGGAATTCGCAAAGGGATATTTGGAAGCCCATAGAGGGCTATGGTGAAAAAGGAAATATCTTCCGTTCAAAACTGGAAAGAAGCTTTCTGAGAAACTGCTCTGTGTTCTGTTAATTCATCTCACAGAGTTACATCTTTCCCTTCAAGAAGCCTTTCGCTAAGGCTGTTCTTGTGGAATTGGCAAAGGGATATTTGGAAGCCCATAGAGGGCTATGGCGAAAAAGGAAATATCTTCCGTTCAAAACTGGAAAGAAGCTTTCTGAGAAACTTCTCTGTGTTCTGTTAATTCATCTCAGAGAGTTATATCTTTCCCTTCAGGAAGCCTTTCGCTAAGGGCGTTCTTGTGGAATTGGCAAAGGGATATTTGGAAGCCCATAGAGGGCTATGGTGAAAAAGGAAATATCTTCCGTTCAAAAGTGGAAAGAAGCTTTCTGAGAAACTGCTCTGTGTTCTGTTAATTCATCTCACAGAGTTACATCTTTCCCTTCAAGAAACCTTTCGCTAAGGCTGTTCTTGTGGAATTGGCAAAGGGATATTTGGAAGCCCATAGAGTGCTATGGTGAAAAAGGAAATATCTTCCGTTCAAAACTGGAAAGAAGCTTTCTGAGAAACTGCTCTGTGTTCTGTTAATTCATCTCACAGAGTTACATCTTTCCCTTCAAGAAGCCTTTCGCTAAGGCTGTTCTTG